>NC_088797.1:19252047-19555077 GCF_011386835.1 Chrysemys picta bellii
TCCTCCTGTCCAGTTCCAGAACCAATGCAGGATTGTTCCTTACAATCCCTCCAGCACCTTCTCCTGACCAATATGACTGAGGTCCTGGGGCATCTTCCACCAATTTAGGGAGACTATTCCATAGTCTAATAGATCTCCGTGTCAGAAAGTCTTTCCTGACATTCAGCATCTATTTTCCTTTGCTTAACTACATACCATTATCCCTAGTTATACTCCCATCAGAGGTGAAAGTAAGCCGGTATGCCCCGGTACAGTGTACCGGCAAGAACTGGTTTGCTGTACCGAGGCGGCCCAGCTTCCCCAGGGAGCAATTTAAAGGGTGTGGGGCTCCCAGCAGGGGCTGGAGCCCCAGGCCCTTTAAATTGCCACCAGAGCCCCACTGCTGGAGCCCTGGGGTAGGGCTGCGGGGCTCTGGGGGCTATTTAAAAAGTCCGGGGCTCCCGCTGCTTCTACAGCCCCAGCCCTTTAAATAACCACCGGAGCCCCACCGCCACTACTCCAGGGCTCTGGCGGCTATTTACAAGGCCGGGGCGGTAGAAGCAGGGGAGCCCTAGGCCCTTTAAATAGCCCCAGGGGTAGCGGGGGGCTCCAGGGGCTATTTAAAGGCCCGGGGCTCCAGCTGCCTCTGCCGCCCCGGTCCTTTAAATAGCCGTGGGAGCCCTGCCGCTTCCCCAGGGCTCCCGCGGCTATTTACAGGGCCGGGACAGTAGAAGCAGGGGAGCCCCGGGACCCTTTAAATAGCCCCTGGAGCCCTGGGCTGCTGCTGCTACACCGGGGGGGTGGCATTTACCTTACAGGGTGGGTTGGGGGTGGCTCTGACTCTAGGCTTACCATATTTCAGCAAGCAAAAAAGAGGACGGGAGGAGCCCCGCCCCTGTCCTGCCCTAGCCCCGCCCCTGCCCCTCCCGCTTCCCCCCCCCTCAGAACCCCCAACCCTCCCCCCGCTCCTTGTCCCCTGACTGCCCCCTCCTGGGACCCCTGCCCCTAACTGCCCCCCAGGACTCCATCCCTTACCTAAGCCTCCCTGCCTCTTTGTCCCCTGACTGCCCCCTCCTAAGACCCCCCAAATGTCCCCCAGCACCCTACCCCCTACCTGTACCCTGACTGCCCAAAACCTTATCCACCCCCCACCCCCAGAAAGCCCCCCCCGTCTCGTGACTGCCCCCCTCCAGAACCTCCCTGCCCCGTCTCCGACCCCGTGGCCCCCTTGTTGTTGGCCTTCGCCTAACGTCTCTGTGAACTTGCTCAGGAACGACCTGAGCTGTTCGTCCTGGCACGCTGGACAGCAGTGGAGGGGGGGGAGGAGCTCCAGACTGCCGGAGGTGATCTGCGAATGCAGGAAGGGAGGAGGGGAGTGATCTCTGCTGCAGGGGAGAGGAGGAGGGGCTCTCTCTGGCTGTCGGAGCCCCATGTAAGTGGCACCATCCGGCCAGCTGCCCTGTTAGCTGCGCGCACTCTGCATGGGGGCGGGAAGTCCGGACATTTACAAATTCCCCCCGGACGCTATTTTTAGCTCAAAAAGCCGGACATGTCCGGGGGAATCCGGACGAATGGTAACCCTATCTGACTCCCTCAGCCACGCCCCTTCTGCCCTAGGCCCCGCCCATCCGGGGGCCAGAACTGGCCCCAGCGTATCGGTAAGTCACTGGACTGACTTTCACCCCTGCCCATGTTCTTATGCTATGCTAAACATTTCTCCCTCCTGATGCGTGGATCCTGAGCTGCAGCTGAGAGAACACTAGGCAAGGGATGTGTTGTGCAAATGTGTCTTTGTCATCTTTCCACTCCCTCATTCTTGGTGTCTCTGCACTGGGTCCAGTGGCCTGGGGCTGCTTAGAGCAGCCTGTGGGGTGCTATAAATTGTGCTGATTGTCTAAGAGCACATGGGGCTGTTCCGCTGGTGAATAATCACCAGGGTGCAAGGGATGCCCAACCCACACACCCTTTCCCCTGGTCATGCTCCCTGTGCCAGCTGCAGGGGTGATTTAAGATCCAGTGTGGCAGCTCCACCATGTGAAGATCCCCCTGTGAAAGGGAGTCTTTTTAGGGTCAGATCCATCAGGTGTAAGGCAGTTTTGTGGCAAGGAGTGTGCAGGGTAGCTTTATTGCAGGGCAGAACCTTCCTCTCCGTGCTTAGACCTTTCAGATGTGAACAGTCAGTCAGTCATTTATCTCATGTATAGCTTTTGACAATCACCTGGCCATGACTTGGCACATGAGAAGCTGCTATGTAAGTTGCCTTGAATTTCGTTAAATTTCTACCGCCATGGGCATCTTCTCAGTCTGGATATTTGAGCATGGAAAAATAAGCATGCCCAATCAAGACAAGTGAGTCAGTCTGTATTCATGAGTGATCATGACACACAATCTCATCTCTAATTCTAGGGCTTTGGAAAACAATCACAGCCAACTTCATCTAGTGCAGTTCTTTGGGGAACTTGGTTTCTATTGGGCCCGTTGACATTTTCATTTCCAGGTGTTTGTTAAGGATTCTGGTGTAGAATATTGGTGACAGTAGACAAACTATGACCGTAATTTGTTCCAGGGACCCCAACAGTAAGCTAGGGTAAAGCTCTGCAGCCTAACAAATTAAGGTTCCTTGAGCCTTTCACCTCTAAAATGTCATTCAAATCCAGCCCAGGACAAAAACACTGAGCTGTGCGAAATGGGTTAGTGGATCTCAGCCCATGTCCTAAAGGGCAGGTGTACATATCACAACTGGCGCTAATTGGCCTCTTGCTGATAGTCTCTGGAGAGAGGCCAAGGATGGAATGGACCATGGAGACTCAACTCACTTCTCACTCGTATATGGTCCTGTCAAGTGTGTGGGGGAAGTTTTCACTGCAGCTGACCAAGCTATATCTGTTCTATAGCTAAATGAAGGACTTAATTGTCCAGGACTGTCAATTCAGCACTTTCCATCATCATTACATTCTCACACACACACACACACACACACACACACATATATCAAAAACTCAAACAAACTCTGATGGGTACTGGGTCTCGCTAAAGGGGTGAAAAAAAACTGGAGATAAAAGAAAACAATTGTCATATTCAAGAAGTGGCTACATTTCAGAGATGTGTGTGTGTGTGTGTGTGTGTGTTTCTTGCATATGAGCTTCTAAAGTACTCTAAGATCCTCCAGAATTACAGGTAAGACACCATTATTACCCAGGAAAGAAATGAATGAAGGGGAGAGATGGGCTAGTGAACTGAGCATGAAAATCAAAAGAACTAGGGCTAAATTCTCTCATGGCATAACTCCACTGAGTTCAGTGCCGTTACGCCAGCAGAGAATTTGACAGCTAAATTCTAATCCCATACCTGACACTGACTCACTGTGTGATCTTGGGCAAGTCAATTAACCCCTCTTAGGCATTCAGAAAAATGGGGATAATAACGCTTGTCCTCCTTTAGAAGGAACTTTGAGATCTAGGATGATGTGTGCTGTACAAGTGTAAGGAATTACTATGTAATGAGGAGCACAGACCATCTTGGTTGCCAAATAGGAGAATAACCATGTTGAGGAGAGGCCAGGGTTTGTGATCTACACTATTCTGTCCTACGAATGACCTCATCATTGACTGACTTGGGGCTGCCTTTTTACTTTCACATCAGCCCCCCATACTATGCTTTGGAAGTCTCATGGTTTGTTCATTTACAAGAATGTGTTGTTTTCATTACAGGTAAATAGGAAAAAGAGCCATGAGCAGTAGATTGCAATGCTGCTTCTTCAGCACAGATTTGCATTAATTTCAATTTCATGGGTAACATCCAATTTGTGGCTGGGATTTTCAAAGGTGCCTGGGGCACCCAACTCCCATTGAATTTCAACTCCCTCAGATGACACTGAAAAACTCATCCTTAAACTTTTCTCTTTGCCTCTGGAACCCGAGGGACTCACACAGAACTAGCTGGCTGTTGCAGCTGCTCAAGTTAAATCCATCCAACTACTCAGCTGACCCTGGGCATGGGGGATCCAAATGGCTCTCCGCTTTTCTTAATTACATGTTTTGTTTTGTTACTGTCCTTTGGCAACATTGGAAACGCTGCAGTCCAGAATCAAAGCTGATTAACATTTACTCTCCAGTGATTATTTTCTTTCCAGTCCACTCACATGTTGGCCCTAAATAACTGCATGGAAAGAGCACATGTTTATTCTATCATCTCTGAGAACATACTGGGGGTTGCTGCGCACTGTGGTCCTTTTGTTTTGGTTCTCATGCTGGTTTGTCTGCACCACAATACAGGGCTTCACTCTCTCTGATATCCACAAATCTGGGAAGCTGGGATCTGCAATAGGCCTGCTTCAAACTATTAAGAAAGGGACCTGGGTTGGAATGCACTCAGCTTGTGTTTTATATCCCTGCATACAATCTCTTCTGCACATCTGGCCTAGAGAAATGGGATTCCTCCATGCTATGTGAGATTTTTGCAAAGCAGTGTAAGAAAGAATTCCTTGAGATGCTGAATCTGAGAACTGATCATTCCTTTTACTTCAGCGGGAGTTTCTTTGGTACCGTGTACTCCATTTGAACTGTGGGACCTCAGGAGAACCCATCTAGTGAGCTGACTTTTCCTCTGTCAGGGAGCGTAGCCCATAAAACCACACACTTCAAATGTTCTCAGCGCCTCAGATCATCCACCCCAATTTTATTCAATGGGCCTGAATAGTTTATTAAAGCAAGGAGGCATGCGACAGTGTATATAAAATGTTGGAGCAATTACCTGCTCTATTTGTGCATGCAACTAACCCTATATTATGTGTGCAAATGGGGTAACTGAGTACCCAAACAGTCAGGATTAACATGCACCTACTTTTCACACACAGTCTTGGCAATTGCACACATGGCCTGGGCATGAAATCACATGTGCATTTTTCGTGTGGAATTGTGCATCCACTTTTTTTAATAAAGCGCTCTGGCCCAGATTTCCAAAGGTATTTAGGCTCAGGCGTGCTTATGCCTTTCCACTGGCTTCCACCCTTGGAACAGTGACCAGTGAAGGCTGCAACTCTGCTGGAAAAGCATCAATGCTGAGTTTACTGTGAGATTCTCTCACTGAACCCCTCAAGTGGGTCCCACGAGAGAGCTCCCTTTTAATAGCTTCACGGCCAAACGTCTTCTGCAAAGGTCAGTGTCATTAGGAAGACAGGGTAAGGCTGAGTATTCTATAAGCACGCTGAAGATTTGAAAAGCAACCTGGCCTTTATTTTCTATTGCAAGGGGGTTTGAATCTCTGCTGATAAGGGAACTGGTGCTACTCTTGATATTTCAATATCAAATCCGTTTAGAAATTATTTTGAAAAGATTATAGTAGATAATAGACCCTGACTGGGTCTTTTGAACCATCGAAGATGAGACCCCCATCCCCTTCCCCCCACACTGCCAGGGAATCCATGCCAGGTTTCACAGTGAGCCCAGGACATGCTTAGACAGGACTTTGGGAGTTTGGTGAGTCAAGTGCAGCGTGAATACCCAAGAGGTGCAGACATGATCAATAAAGCTCATAGTTATGCACCTCACTATCCAGTCTCGGTGCTTTGAATTAAGAAGCTCCCAGTAAAGTGGGGCACCCGATAGTTACACATTATCCCTGGCAGCTTCCTATTTCTTCTGTCTTTTGCCTTGAATCTTGATCAAGACGGACAGTATCGCTGCCTAACAGCTGATTAGCAACTTGTTATTAGCTACACTCTTTTGCCAAGCAGTCTATTCAGATCTAGTAGCAGTTGCCCCAACTAAAATGCTGTAGTTTGAACTATCTTTGCTAGGGCATTTCTCAGCTCAACTGCCATCTGGTGTTCCCTTGGACCTCGTTAAGAAAAGATCTTGATTCCTTCCCTAACATCCCACAGCATAGGGATATAGGGCTTGCCACACTAGATCAGCCCTTAAGTCCATCACGATCAGAATCTTCTCTCTAAAAAAGGCCAGTATTTCAGAGGGAGGCAAAAATCCCTCATAATGCACTTGGCCAATGTTCCACGTGGTGGGAAAAAAATCCTTCCTGACCCTTGCAGATGATCAGCATCAGATTACCCCAATTGGGGCATACACAGCTGGGCGAACTTGGATCTCTTTCTAGAAAGGAACCAGCTCTTTGGTTGTGCTGCAGTGCAGACAAAAAGAACAGCAATGGGGTTTGTGTTTGTTTGCCAGCCTCCTGCAAAATAAATGTCCCTTTAGTGGGATTGGAGGGGAAAATATGCTACAATAGGAAATTTATCTTCACTTTCCCTGTTATTTCAGCTCAAACCCCAGCACCTCTAAAGCCATCAGGAATTTGCATGATGAGACTGCTATCTATTAAGATACTAATGTTCATCAGCTACTCTAGTTGTGTTACTTTTCTCACATTGCGTTCAAATGGACTCTGGTACTTAGGGCAACTTAAATAGCACATGGTTTCAGCATGTGAAATGTGCCTTCCCCCCCCAAGTTATTATCGTAAACTATCCCTGCAACGAGGCTAAGATTTTCTATAAAATTAACCATTATAGAGTCATAAATGTTCAAAGCCTCTGTAAAAGGAGATGTACATTTCTTAAGTCAGCTAAATGATACTCTTCTTTAGATCATTAAAATCACTGCAAAGTAAACCTTAATGTAAGCAATCAACTTGAATGCAGCAAAAGATGCTAATAAAAGTGGGTGGACAAAAAGTTCCATGGCTGACAATATCTCAACAGAGACTGTAATCCCCAACTAATTCTCTTGCTTGTAGCAATGATATGGCTGAATGAGAGCAGATTGCAGACACATTATCTGCTGCTCCTCCAGCAATTGCCTGTAATCATTCCAAGAGTTAGCCAGTACAACAGAGGAAGCAATGGGCCTACTGGGACAGGCTAACCTTAAACTGACTGAATCAGTACAAAAGGAGGCTTTGCAACAAAAGTCATTTTGTTCAGCAGCACTTACATCAGAAGTAGCTGAAGAGTTGATACATCCAGGATAGGAGAACTTGTACACCTGCAGCGTAACAGGCTGGCAGTGTTTGCCTGAAACATCTTACTCCATTAGCAGCTATTGATGCTGCTGGACAAGGGTTAAAGTAACTTGCTCATTAGATATAAGGGAGAGGGGAGTAGCTCTCAAGGGAGAAAGGATGTAATATGTGGCCTCAGCAATCCCAAGCAAGAGGGGAACTATAGGAGCAGGAGAAGGTCTGAGCTGATCATTACGTTATTGATTATTTTGTTACTCAAGTGAAACCCCAGAAGGGGCCAAGTGTGGACTCTGCATAGTGTGTGTCTGTACAGCAGATTGGCAAAGGTGTCTGAACACATGCAATAAGTGGACAGGAAATGCAGTGAGCGCTGATATCCACAGCAGAGGGAAGAGCTGGTCGAATGCTATTCACAAATAGACAAAATAAACTATCCCCAAATAAACGATTCCCAAAGAAATATTTTTGTTGTTCAAGCATTTCTATGGATGGCCAAATATGGTTCATCAAATAACTTGCTTGCAGACTTTCGCCCCATCAATGAGCAAATACATTTTTTAAACTTATTTTTTGAATTCACCCAACACTAGAGAGAAATATGAATTTGACTGGGGGCTTTGAGAGGGAAGAAGGGAATCAAAGAGGACTTCAGTAATGAGGGGCCCACATTTCAGTGCCCAAGGAAGCCACACATTTGTGTTCACACATTGGAAGTGTGCATGCAAATCCATAATTGCACACACACGGCTAACTGCACACCTGTCTAGCCATGTACATGCATAACACTGGGGATGTCTTGCTCTGGAATCACCAGCTGTCTCAAAGATAAAATGGAAAAGGAAACATAGGGCCAAAACCTGAGGGGTGCAGCTCCTATTGGTGTCAGGGGGATTTGAGGGTGCTCAGCACCTCTCAGGATTGGCACACTGTGATTTGCTTTAAATGAGTTTTTACAGCAATGACATGTCTGATCAGATAGAAAGAGAGTTCATCTTGTTTGCCTTCCGCTTCATGGTTCTTGCTCCTCAGATGCTCCTGGGGTAACATGCCTGTCTGATAAGGTGTCTGCATTAATGTCCCCATTGGGCTCTCAGTTATGCTTTATGATACATTTGAAGCATGAATCTCTCCATCAGATGGCTCCTTAGAAGCCTGGAAGGCAGCTGGCTACCAAGATGGAAAAGACCTATTAGCCTATGTTATCTAAATGTTGGCTGTTAAAGGATGCTCAGTGCAGTCAATGTACCTGCAAACTCCAACACCACACTTTCATAAGAAATAATATCTACAGGATGTGCATAGGCGCATGACCTCAGAACACCAGAAGACATTTACAAGACATTTATCTCTTGCAGCGGAATGTACACTGATAGTCTAATTGTGAAAGAAATTGTCTGGCCAGGCGGGAGGTAAGGACTGATTCAGTATCTTCCGGAGGTGAATAGAGGTGATTTGGCACCTCCAGGAAGCTGTGTAAGGTGGATCTAGTGATCTTTTCTGCAGGATCTATATATTTTGTCATTTTGGCCTTGGGGACCCTTCCTGCATGAACCCTGCAGAGGGGAACAAAACAATGGAACAATTCTATGGTTGTACTAGATCCGTAGAGTTTACACATTCTGGTCCCATGCCTCCAGTCTGCAGGACCAGAGGGGCATGGCATGGCCAGAGGATGAAGTCCAAACAGACAGCCGAACTGCTCACATTCCAGCTGCCAAACCCCTCCCTCATTCTTGCACCTACCTCACAGAGACAGATGGGCCCTGGTTTTCTGTTTCTAAAATTTGGACCCTTGGAAGTTGCCTTACAAGTATTATAGAATGCCGTGTCTGGAGAAACAGATATGGATTGTTGATGCCGTATTCCTAATCAAAGAACATGTAGGAACATTACACAGCAACATCAGCTAAGTTAAGTTAGCTTCCTGTAACTGAATCAGTTCTTTTGGAAGGTGGATTAGAATGCCTTCTTATGGGTATAAAAAGGTGTAGCACTTAAGGAATCTCTGTTTCATTCACACTGGGACCAAACCCATAACTTGTTGTTATGACCTATATACAATGAAAAGGACACCACTAGCTAACAACGTTCAGAGGTCAGCCAAAGGATACCGCCTGTAACTTTTCCCAGAAACATGATCTAAAACGTATGCTTGGTTTTTAATATTGTGGCAGTATTCAATTAATTACCAAAAAAACAAAACAAAACAAAACAAAAACAAAGTCAATTGGCATTTCCAGGACAGAAAAAAAGAGAGAAATGTCTTCAATTGTTTATTAACAAAAATGCTTAAAAAACCCCAAAAAACAACAACCCCCACCCCCAAAAGACCACAAACAACATTTTCAAGAGATTCTCTTTCTCCCATCCCTCATTCCCCCCCTCCCCCTTTTTGTATTCACAGCAAACTGCAGAGTGGATGATGCAATTTAATTATTTCCACCATCATCAAAATACTGAAAGGGCCAAATAATCCACTGATTTATTTCCTTTGCATTACAACTGGCTTCAAAGGGGCTTGGAGAAGTGTAAATCAGGGCAGAATCTGGTTATGTAAGAAAGAAGGAAAGAAAGCAAGCATGCACATCCATGGACCCATTTCTACAGTACAATTGCCTTTAAAAAGTCGCTATTGGCCAACAGTTATCAATATACATATGAGACTCACATTTCCACTGTACTTAGAATAGGAAGTAACTGTGCTCTGTGGGAGGTATCTTTTGATAAATGTTGATTTTTAATGGCTACCACTGTATATTCTCTGCTGTCATCAGGGAACAGGGGCAGCTCCAGGCACCAGCGCAGCAAGCGTGTGCCTGGGGCGGCAAGCCGCGGGGGGAGGCGTGCTGGTCGCCATGAGAGACGGCAGTCAGGCAGCCTTTGGCGACATGCCTGCAGGAGGTCTGCCGTTCCCGCGGCTTCGGTGGCAATGCGGCAGTGGCGGGACCGGCAGATCACCTGCAGAAACGCCACCGAATCCGCGTGACCAGCGAAGGCCGCCTGACTGCCGTGCTTGGGGCAGCAAAAAACATAGAGCTGCCCCTGTCAGGGAATATAATGTTTCCTCATCTAATATATGTTTGTCTGCCCATTAGAGAAGCCAGGGCTCTGAACAAATAGTGGAAGTCCAAGTCTCTGTTAAAGTGAAATTATGAAGCCCTCTCATTGAGATCAGTAGAGACCACATTAGAATTGGGATTGGACAGCAGTGACTGTAGAAATTATCTTGTCAGATGCAACTATTTATTCTCTTTTTCAGTGGGCCAAATTTAGTGGCTTTGGCTGCAGCTTCACTGAAGCCAAAGGAGTTGTACCAAGAATGGCTTTGATGCATTGGTTTAAAATCAAATGTGTTTGATTCACTAGTCAAAAGGCAGTTTTTCTAGCTGCCATTGCTACAAACTCTCCTTGGGGTCCGAGAACCCAGCTGTGCCCTTTTTACATCCTCCATCACAAGATTCTCCAGTCAGAATGTAGCTGACAATGCTTCAGAATAAACTCCAGCTCCCTCACCTATACCTATATGGGCCAACACAAATAAAACGTTGTGAGCCCAGATCTCATTAAAGCTGGTGGGAAATGTTCAGTTAGCCCTTTATCAACAAATTCAAAGAGAACAAGGACTAATTCACCTCTTGTTGTAAATGCAGATCCACTGCCTTATTTTTAAAGGCCCGTGACCGGCAATTAATATCTCAGACTCCATATTTTTCAGACAGTGACTTCCCCTTTTGTAATATCTTAAATAGATACCAACTTAATGTACCAGTGATAATTGACAGAAATTAATAGCCATGGAATTTCCTTGTTTTAGAAAAACTGCATATTTCTTTTCTCTTTTTGACCCAATTTGTAAATTAGTTTGGAACATTTTCTAGGAAAAACACCCAATGATTCATTATCTGAGGACATTAAAGGCCAACCAAAGGAAATACTTATTAACGTAGCATGTATTCCACCAGCCAACCCACTGCTAAGGCAGATCATCAGGACAAATATTGCAGCTGGGTTCTGAAAGATGCCAAAATAATTTTATGATTGCTAATAATACCTGCAGCTGTGGAAGCCAAGGTAACAAGAGGACAATCAAAGTTCATGCTTCAGGGTATTAACTCTGTGCCTGCAGGGGTCAGGAAGGAATTGTTTCTCCCAGATCACAAAATTGTGCAGCTGGTTAGGCACATTTCATTTTTGTTTGGGTTTTTTTTTAATCCTGATGTGGAGCAATACAAGATTTGATAGATGAATTGTCTGATCAGATATGGCAAAGCCTATGCTCCCATGTGACCTACTTTGAAAGGTAAAATCTTTCCCTTCTCCTCCCCTGCCCCCATGCCCATCCCAGGTGTACATGCTGCCAGCTGGGCAGGTTCCCACTCTCTGAGGTAGGGCAGGATGCAAGGAGCACTCAGGGGAGGTCTGCATTCCATATTTGTGTGTTGCTTCTACTCCAGCCTGTAGGGAATATGGAGGTAGAGGAGAGATAAGGACATAGTTGTTGGATCTCTGACTGTGTGAATTCACCAGCCAGAGCCCCACAAATAACAGGAAGGGGGTGCATACCAGCTGCTAAAGTTACTGTAGCCCTGAGGCTCCAATGGCTGCAGAGGCCTGTGAGAAGAAGCCTGTTTTCAGAAGGAACCCTTGTACTAAACCTATTTATTGGGCTTGGCACATGATCTGGATCTTGATTTAAAAAGAGACCCCCTCCACTCCCCTAGTTAAGGAGGGGAAACCTAAAGATTCTGAGAAAAACAAAAGCACCAGTGAAATTTAGGGAATTTTGGAAAACAAACACAGCGTCCTTGGGATTCTGACAAGCTGCACACACCCACGGTTCCACCACGCACTTTGACAAGGCTTTCAGCCGCCTCAGACCTCTGCCTGCAGCTCAGCCTGGCTCACAGGCCCTTGTCCTGCATTTCCTGTAAACAGGGAACACTTCCTCCCTAGAGATGACCTGGCAATGAACTAGCAATGGCTGACGTTAGGATGCACCACACCCAAAGCCCTGCTGTGCCAGAAGGTACAATGGGAGGCTGATAATACATAATAGGTTATTAAAATCTGCTGTGCCCTTTATAGACTCCTCAGCATGCATTATTTACATTGAGTGTGAGCAATTGCACAGCTTTTACTTTCATTAAATTGTTAGAAAAAGCTCTTTATATGGAAAGCTATCAAAAGAAAATAACAAGGGACACAGTTGGCAAAGCCTCTTCTAAGGGAACAACACAACTATTTATACTTTGTCAGTTCTCTCTTTTCTCTCCTCCCCTTCTTTGTGGATGGGTCTCACACTTGAACAGCTCCAGCATTTAACCATGAACAATGCTGAGGCACAAGTCCCCCGGTACCACTCGGAAGTCTTAGGTAGCGTAAGTAAAATGAAGATCTTACAAGCTAGTAACAATAGGAATCTCCGTTTTGTTAATGTGAAACCCCTCTGCCTTCTTCAGACAGTATGGGCCATTTATCTGTATCATGTCTGAATATTCATCTTATCTCATCTAGAGAGAGCTAGAGGAAAATAGGGAAAATGCCCACTATTCAGAAGGACATGCCTGAATTGATCCTGTACCTTCAACTCAAGTACGAACTGCCACCAACAATGAAATCATATGGCATTTTCTTCCCTTTCTTCTGTGTCAAATGACCACTCTGGGTCATATTCTGGTCTCTGATACACTGATGTAAATCTGGAGTAACTCTATGGTCTTTACACTAGTGAATTGAGAGCAGAATATGGTCCCCTCTGTCTCCGGTCATATCCTTCTGCCAATCATTTCTCCCATAAACCCTGACAGTGCTACCCAGCAAAGAAAGTAGTGCATAATATTACATGAAAAAAGAAAAGGGTTATTTACACCTTTGGGAGATCTGGCCATCATCCTGTCATTCGGTGGATATTTATGTTTGAGAGGAAGGAAGGCTCAATGGTTAGGGTACTAGCCAAGGACTTGGGTTCAAGTCCCTGTTCCACCACCAAAATCCTGTGTGACCTTGGGCAAGGTACTTAGCCCCTCTTTGCCTCAGTTCCCCGTGGGGATAATAGCAATGCCCTGCTTCACAGGGGTGTTGTGAAGTGCTCAGATACTACAGTATCTAACATAGAACTTGTAGCGGGGTGGATACCCGCTCCTGCCCTGAGGGATTGGAAAAGCCCTGCAGAGGGCTGGGGCTGGGCAAGGTAAAACCCTGGCTGATTGGGGGAAGTGGCTGCAGCTGGGGCCACGCCCCAAACAGACTCAGATGGCCTGTATAAAGAGGCTGGGAGCCAGGAGCCCAAGGGCACGTCTTCACTACCCGCTGGATCGGCGGGTAGCAATCGATCTATTGGGGATCGACTTATCGCGTCGAGTGAAGACACGATAAAATAGATCCCCGATGGCTCTGCCGTCGACTCCGGAAATCCACCACAGCAAGAAGCGGAAGCGGAGTTGACGGCGGCGCGGCAGCGGTCGACTCACTGCCGTCCTCACAGCCAGGTAAGTCGACCTAAAATACGCGACTTCAGCTACGCTATTCACGTAGTTGATCTTAGGTCAACTCCTCCCCCCCCATTGTGTAGACCTAGCCCAAGAGTCTCTCTCTGCATTCAGGGAGAGAAGGGCCTGGCTGCAGGGAGCTAGACACAGGGTACCTGTAGTGGAGCAGGGCTGGGGAAAGGCTGAGGAGCTGGGGAGCTCCAGCCTGGAAAGCCCCAGGCTGCGCTTAGGAGAAGGCCAAGGGGTACTGGGGGTTGCAGAGGGCAGCCCAGGGCTAGTCCAAGGCAGCAGGTCCAAACCCACCTTGCCAGTGATGAGTGTCCTATACTGCAGTCTGCCCCAGGGAGCGGGGGCTAGTTGGTGACTGGCAGTGGCTGAGTGCTGAGGCAAGGTGGGGATAGTGGGTGGGGGTTCCCCAGGGAGGGGAGACCTAGATCTGTGGGGTACTGCCAGGGGGCAGCATCCCAGTAATAGGGGCACCGGGTCCTGGGAGGGACATGGGCACCAGAAGAGGACAGGCGGATCACCGGCCTGCAGAGGGCGCTCCAGAGGCTGGTGAGCTAATTCCCTGGACGACCAGCAGGAGGTGCCGCATAGGTGAGTTCGTCCCTCTTACAGAACGGTACTGGCTTTTTAACTTGGGGGCACTCTCCTTGGGGGCAGAGTCCTGCTCCAGTGAAGCCAGTAACAAAACTGCCATTTATTCCAGGGTAAGAAGGATTCATCCCCCATGGGCCTATCCTGATGTGGCAGAGCCATGTTTATTTCAATGTTTTTTGGATTAACGATAACATTCCAGTAGTCAGTCAGGGATGCAGAAATGTATCTGGAAGTATTTAGCATGTGTGTTTGCTAATCTCGTCATTTCTTGCCGGGGGTTGTCTTGAGTTATGGGCGCTCTGAGTAGACAGTTGGCATGATGCTTTCTGTACAAATACGCACGGAGGACAAGAGCGCCAAACAACGGAAGATTTATCTACTGCTGTTGCCCCTAGAATTGCAAGTTAAAGAAAAATACAGTAAAGCATCTCAGAGCACATTAAAATCATGTCATCCTGAGGAAGTTTCACAAGGCTATGAGGCTAGACAGAGTGGAGACATAATAATGGCATGCAGTGGAGTTTGCTTGAACTGCTCAGTGCTTGGAGAGTAAATCCACACAATAGATCTTGAGTCGGATATTCTGCTGTCTTGCTCCATGCATGCAATTAACTCTCAAAGAATGTACAATGCACCAATGCCCTGTGGGTTGGAAAGAGAATTTAGCCTTGTGAGAGATACATGGATCAACTGTTACTTTCCAAAGCTCTGTTCTCTGGGTGGCTTTCGGTGTAAACAATATGGCAATTGCACATGTATCTTTGCACATGCAATTCTAAAACTCTAGGCCTTGATATGCCCTGCACTGATTCATCTACTCTGGAGTTTGATATGAGGAACTCAGTTTAACAGATTAGGCAAATCTGATCATTAAACAGGGGAATGGAGCAAGGCAACACATTATAGTCCTCACAGAAAACACAATTTGGCACAATTCCCGTAGAGTTAAGAAGAGTGAAATCTAAAAAAGAAAGATGCCACCTTAGAAACGGACTCAATGGGATGCAAACAACTCACTGTACCAGATTCAAGCACCGCTTGCTGTAGCCAACATTTTTAATAATCTCTTTATTAATAGACAGCCCTAAATGTTTGGCATCTAACTCAACAGGCCTGAGATGGCAACAGAGTTGGCTGAAGAAGGAGGGCACAATTTTACAGTGAGATAAGGTCTTGAATTTCTACAACTGTTGGGAATAATGCCAGGAGAGAGGATAAAATTTAGTGCTCCTAAAGTGTTTATGATAATAGAGCCAGAGATCTTTCCATAGCAGATGATGAATTTCCATATTTCATCTTTTTTCAAGAGTTCTGTAACCTAGGCATGATCTTTTTCAAATCAGGAAAGGTTGCCGGGTATATCAAGGGAAAATGATGCACTGCCAGAATTTTCACAAAGGCTGAGTCAACAAGCGCAAGTGAATATGAAGATTCCTCAAAAGAATCAACCTGCTCAGAACTGGCATTACAAACAACCTGCATGTAGCTAAGCCCAAATCAGAGAATGACCTCTAAACATTTACAGCATTATTGATTTCAGTTCACTTTCATCCATGCATAAAATAGGCCAACAGCTGGATATGTGCAGAGAGGGAAAGACAATGGAGAACAGAATTTGGAATTTCAAAAGCAATACTACATATATGGAGAAATCCATAGTCTGTTTTTTACCACTTCTAGAGTGGAGACAACCTCTCTGTTAGGCTGGTTAAGGTATTTTCTTCAGTGCAGTAACAACATCAATGTCTAAGGTCCAAGGGCTATCCCTAAGGGAGAGAAGGTGGAGAGTGCCTCTCAAAATTATTAAGCTTTGGAGTTAGCTTGTGGGGATCTCCCACAGTGCATTTCATATTGTTGCATTACATCTGGAAGATCCAATTCCAGTCATCAAAGGGTTAACCTTCTAGTAACCAGGCAGAAACCAATGACTTACAGTATGTTTTGGAGAATGGGAAACAATCACCTCCAGAACCGCGAGGGAGAAGTGAAATTCGGGTGAGGTGTTCAAGAGGAATGTGACTCTGATGAAGACTCAAATTGGACCTAAAGGCGAAAGCAACGAGAATGCTGCAGGAAGGAAATCTAGTAATAGGCAGCTACCACCCAGTTTTTGTGTGAGTGTGAAGGGAACCCCCTTCTGCTTCCATTGAAACCAACAGTAAAACTCACATGGGCTTCCATGGGCTTCAGAGAACCCAACTAAACAAAGGGTTTAAGGTCCCAAATTATTAGCAGACCCCAAATGCTGGTTTTAAAACTCTGTAGCTATTAGAGATAGACATAAGCTGCAACATTCAGATGCTGATTTCAACCCCTGTATCCAGGGTTTTGGTTCAGGCCCAGATCTACATGTGACCTTTGAAGATGGAATATTTAAATTCAGTGTCCCCTCCACTTAGTTACTAAGGCCAGGATTCTGTGGTTCCCATGCAACAAATAAGGACACTTAAAAACACTTAAAGCAGAGTGGGCACTTCTGGAAAATGCTAACTGCTTAATTTTAGATGATTGATATCATCAGCTGCTGTAGGGATATGGAACTGAGAACTTTTCATGACATCCAGATGATGGGCAGTTCTAATACATGAGATGCTGCTCATATACATAATCATTGATCTGTATCTTTATTGCCCAGATCCAGAACTGGAATGTTGACATAAAGTGTTGAAGGAGAGAAGAACGGGAGACACAGACAGAACTTAATGGACATATTTATGTTAGGATGAAATACCAGGAATCTGCCTGGTCATTTCTTACAATGGAGACCAAAGCCCTCATCAGATGTATATGATATAGTGATGAGCTAGAATAAATGCCTAGATAGATAGACAGATAGATGATTTGTGGCAGCCTTCCAAGGGCTTACAGCAACAGGTTTCAAAGACAAAAATACTTGCATTATAAAGGAACAAGATCAGAGGGGAAATGAGCAGAGGTATAAAACAGAACCTGCTGCAATAAGAAGTACTACTGGGACAGAGAAACAAATCTAAGGAGAATTTTAAATACAGTAACTCCAAGAAAGAGATCAGCAGTGCTCTACCACACCACATATCACTCCTTCCAACCCACAAACAACCGATCCAGCAATACAAGCTGCATCAGAAGTGTCAGTTCATGGAGCCTGTGTAGTTACATGGCCAGAAGCCATGGCCCAGTTATAACCACTTTAGGCAGGAAAACAAAAGACAAGAGCTAGCAAGAGCCAGGGGTTCTTCTATTTCTTAAACTTGATGCTGCTTATTTAACAAAATGCTCTGGATGCAGATTAATTTTGGTTTAACTCCGTATTTATTGTTTTACCTGCCAGGGGGGAAAATTCTCATCTTTGAGGGACCGTACCTGCCTCTGCAATGTATTCTGCCATCATTTTGTGAGTGGTACGTCCACTGACTTTACTGAGAGCTTTGCAAACTGACAAGTGTGGCATCCTCCGCTCAGATCCATAGGGTGAATCAGAAAGGTGAATTTTGCCCTGGAATATGCAATCTGTGAGAGCCTGGATAAAGGCACTGAAGCTGTCTAATCTCATCACAGGTTCGGAAAGTGTCCAAGTATAGTCTGCTATAATTCTGTTTTGTGATTCTCTACAGCAATACTCTACACTGATTGATAACAGTTATCCCTAAACCTTATAGTGAATTATTTGTTTTCTCTTTCTCCAGGGATGGAAGCATACCAGTATAATCAGTAGTTCAGCCATCTCTGCTCTTCACAGATACCAATTAGTCCTACATAAAGTAGATGCCTGAAAAAAGAAAAATGCTGCCCAATTCAAGAATATCTTTGTGTATATGTAGTCAGGCACAAACCACAATGCTGAAGACACTGGCAGAAAGGCTACAAACAGACAAAGGGGTAGCTCCAGCTAGCAAGAGAAAGAGCTTGTCCCAGCTCCATACCAGATCGCATGAGGTGAAGCTGGGAAGCAAAATCGTGGGAGATCAGAAACAATCTGTTTAATCATTTGTTGATTGTTGATTGCGCAAATAGAGGCAGCTTTCTTCTGGGACCACTCAATGAATTCCCAGTAAATCACTCCTTACCTAACAAGCTTCCTCCCATATCCCAAAGACTTTCTTTTCTACTCTCCTTCAGTCCCTCCTCCAAAAGAATCCACCCAGACGTCTTTGCCATGGCTCAGGTGATACCACCGTATCTGTGGAAGATGCATTCCAGACTCTCCCTCAAACATCCTGTTGTTTCTCTTTAGTCCTGTAGCACACTGGGGGGAGGGTTATCATCCCATTCTCTTGACTTTTCATCAGAGACATTTCATCTCATGCCGAGCCTGGATATTCTCTTACTTCTCTGAGTAGCTCCCCTAGGAGATGGGACCCTCTGTAACATGTTACAATGGGGCAATGAGGTATCCCACAATTAAGTGTCATGCCTTGAGAGGTACTGCTGCAGCTTGTGGCCTGATGCGACATTGTTGTCACTGACAAAATATCACCTGGCAATGATGGCGTGGATCCAGTAAAATCTTGGAAGAGAGGGGAGGAAACCCTACAAAAAGGAAAACTGACTGCGAGTTACTATTATTTGATGGGTGCTTGTTACCTGTGTTAAAGGAACTGGTGGCTCTTCAGTATAGTTCCTAGTGATTCAGTGTTTATACCACAAAACCCATCAGGACAGTTGGGTCTAATTGGTCCCCTTGTTGGCAATCTCAGGGTATGTCTATACTACAAGCACGACAGCTATACCACTGTAGTGTAGACTTTTGCTACAGCGATGGAAGGTTTTTATTTCTTCTCTGCGGTAAATCCACTCCTTCGAGAAGCAGTAGTTAGGTCAATGGAAAAATTCTTCTGCTGACTAGCGGTGTTTACACCAGGGTTTTGGTCAGTTTTACTATATCTCACATGGTGTGAATTTTCCACACCCCTGAGTGACACAGCGAGGCCAACCTAAATTTTAGGGGTAAACCAGGCCTTAGTAAAGAGGCCAAGAGGCCATGGAGATGGAACTAGCTGTGGTCCTCTTATGTCTGAGTTGAGGCTTATTGTTGGGGCTGAATTGGGGATACTTATACTCCTGGTGCCCATGCTTTTCTCTGGGTAAAAAGAAGTCCCCATATCACCTTAAATTTACATGAAGAGATTAACAGAAAAAAAAAAGAGAAGGATAATTGTTTTAACAGAATCATTTCAAGCTCTGTCTTGGCTCCTGCACGCCGCCAACAATCAAAAACTCCAGGGCCTCGGTCATTCAAGTTAGTGTCTAAGAAACTTTCTCACTCAACAGATCTGCAACCCCATGTGTACGCAGTCACATACCTGCTTTGTTGACAGCGTAAGATTTAACTTCCGTAAGCACTGCAGAATCAATGCTGTGATGGGAGAGGAAGCTGCATTCTAATCTGCTTCTTGCATACCCAGCAGAATGGTAAACTATGATTGCAGAATCTTTGTTACTAGTGATCATATAAGTGGCAGAAAGAACCCAGTGTGGTGTTCAGTAGAGCGGGCCAGAGGATGGCAATTCCATTTTGCAGGAACTTTCAAGGTTTCAAAATTTGGTTATGTCCAAAACCTTAATGTTTCCATGAAAACGGTATTGTGTCAAAATGGCCATGTTTGGACTGAAACCTAAGCTTCTTGATTTGGGAAGGGGTGTGTGTATAGCTTGGCGGCTAGGGCACTGCCCTGGGATATGGGAGACCCAGGCTCTGCTCTGTCTGATTTAGAGCAAAGTTTTTCATCCCAGGTCACTCTGACATAGTGGAGCAGGTACTTGAACCAGGCTAGTGCACCAACCACCAGGCTATAGCATCTGAGAATCACATATCGAAACCAATCTGACTCTGAGCAACATTTACCAACGTCAAAATTTCATATAGTCAGAACTGTTCAGACCAGCTTTAGTTTGCAGGTTCTACGCTGAATTAGCACAGCTGACAATTAGAAATATCAGGTCAGATCTTCAGGTGGTATAAAATGGCATAGCCCTATTTAAGTCAATAATGCAACACCAATTTACTTTAATTGGAATGAGCATCTAGCCCATTCTTTTTTCATCTGGATTCATTTGTGTGGTCCCTTTTCTGACTATAACAAAGGCTTCTCCCTGTTTTTCTGACTCTGTGCTCTAGATTCACTAGAAAGAAGACAGAACATATCACACAAAGTAATTCACTGATCACATGGCACATATTGTAGATCCGGGACTGTGAGCATGGCCCTGATTATTCTTTTCCTCCCTTTCTTTCCTTTTTTAGCCAAACGATTAATCTTCCTTTGTTTACTTTTGGCACCATAACTTAGTAACGAGAACTTGGAACAAGACTCTTAACATTTTATTTTGGTTTTATTGCCAGTTTTCTATTCCATACTTTCCATGAAAAACACTCACCACAAGTTCAACATAATCAGCTCCATTCTGCTCTGGAGGACTCTAAGATGGAAGAGGAACTGTCATTCCCCGGAGCAGTATGGACTTAACAGGATCAGCTACTTTATTAACTCTGTGCAGCCAGCTTGGGAACAGGCGGAACAGGGAGAGGAAAATGTACTATGGTGGGCTCACATGGAAACCTGTAAAGATCACAAAAGTATTTCCCCTGGTTTAAAAAAAAAACACACAAAAAAAGTTTGTGACTGGAGTGAGAGATTAAGCAGTGCATCTATCATAGCCCACAGCATGAACCTTCCAGCTGTTTGCATTGTCAATGAAAAAAGATCTGTACAGGTTACACAATATTGCTTGTTCTTGACTGAAAGTCTACTACGCTTTGTGAGTGGTGCTTTTGTAAGCATTCAGCAAGGCCTAACCCTGCTCCCATTGAAATCAATGGGGAGTTTTCCGTTGATTTCAATGGGAGCAGTTAGACCACTGCGGAGTGCTTCTGAAAACCCCAAACTATGAATGGCAATGTCCTTTTGTTACCAAGAGGGTACCTTAGAAGGTTTAGATTGTAGGGCTGCACATGCAACTGTGAGTCCCAAGGTCGTTCTCAGCCCAGCATGCTGTTGCCCTGATATTTGGGCATGGGGCAGGAGAATGTTTTCATTGTTTATTAAGTGTCTTATTCTGACACCATATATAATAGTGGTTTCTGAACTCCATCATGGTGGGAAAATGAGCTCAAGAAAATGTAGAGATTTTCATGAGATTGCCATCCATTTCCCTTGCACCTGTCTGCAACTAGCTCCTCCAAAAACGCAAAACATGACATGGCTCCTATGCTTCAGTGTTATTAGGCCACTTTACCTGCATGTGATGTGAGTGTGTACATATCAGAAGAAGGGGAAGGTGGGGCAGCCTTTCCTATCAAGCTTCAGAGGGAGGGGAGGACATTGGAATGGAGTAAACTGCTGGCCCTAGTCAGAAAGCTGTTATCTTCATGGATGTCCTTCTGGCAGGGATTCCCTTTGGATATGAAAGCACATGGCAGATTTAAGACTTAATGACTCAGCTACCGTGAAAATAAATTGAGCTTCTGGAATGTTGAAGCTGCTCAGTGGTCTCTTCTGCAAGTACATGAATGCAGATAATTGCGGCCTTACTCTCTGGCTTATATCTCCCAAAAACTAGGGGGCAACATGTAGTAACATTAATGTCCCTGTATTGCAGTAACCTTCTCTGTAATAGTGGAGGAGCTGAAACATTCTCCAAAGCAGAGAAGCAAAATGAATGCTTAACATCTGGGACTTTCCAAGAAGCTGTGTGACTCTGAACACTTCCTCCCATCCCCTCATCTTTCCCTTAAACCCCCAGTCTCTGGAAGTCAGATTTGCTAACGTGTGTGGTGTAGGAAATTGGGCCTCCAATTATCTGCCGTAATGTCTGAAAGCAAGAAATCTGGACAGTGAAGTGATTGCACAGTCAGTCTGAAGGCACTATACGCATTTCCTAAGTCTCCCAACCTTACATAATATTCACAGAAATCCCAGGCTAGCATTGCTAACACTTCACCTCATCAGTCCTCCAGCCCCTTTTTAGTTGTCAGCTTAAAATGTCTTTTTCTTCCCTTGTCTCATTATGCGTCTATCTCATTTTCAATCATTGGCCTGAGTTTATTCACCCTGTAATTTCTTTACATCACTGCCATATACTGTCTTGTATTATTTAAGTCTGTGAAGCATTTGGGGTTCAAGTTTATAGGAAAGATACTACAGTACTTACTCAGGCATAATTCCTGTTGGTTTCAATCGGAGTTTTACCCATGTAAGGACTACAAGATCTGGCCCTTAGGAGGCGTCATACTATTTACAACCCATTGCTTCTAAAGTAAAATTAGCTGAGGAGGAAGAAATTTCTGTCCTCTTCTGACCCAGAGCTTTGCTTTAATTTCATGGAATTCAAGTTCCATTCCGGAAGCTGGAATGATCGTCTGGGTGGGGAGGTCAGAAGGTCAGTCAGTCAGTCAAGGTGAAGTTGGCAAGGAAGATGCAGCGGGCTAAGACATGATTTGCTGTCCCAAACTGGCTAGCTGATGAAGAATAAATGAAGAAGCCTTTATTATCAGAGGGCTAAGAAGGAATGGTTGAGCAGATGGATGAAGACTGCCAGAGAAATAAGGATCTAAAAATTAACAGCCTGGCAGGTACTGGTAGCCTAATTATGCTCCCTTTGAGACAAAGGATAAGCCAGAAGAACCCCTGGGTGCTACCCATAAACCAAAGGTGAAGTAGGTTTAGCATATGCATGACAGAGCACAGAAAGGTGTTCACTGCTGATAGGTCTCAATCTGCTTACTTTAGGCCTTTGAAGAGATACCGTCTAATTAAGCCAACCAATTACCCAAGTGAAAGGGTCCTTTTATTAGCTATTTAAAGGGGGGTCCTGGCAAAACAGACAGTGCCTCTTAAATACGTTCTCCCATCCATTAACTCTAATTGGGCCATTAAGATAAAATTAATTGTTGTGTGCCACTGAAAAGCCAATATTAAGGCCGCTTTACATTAAACCCCCCTGGGTCCCATGAAAGCAGGGTTCTTGCAGGATAATTAAAAGTGTACTATCAGCTATAAATAACTTTGTCGGAGTGAACAACAAACCATAAACTATTGGATTAGATTTGTAACAACAACAAAAAAGCAATTGCATTTTTAATGCTCTGGTATATATACACTGTATTATTTAGCAGTGAAGGAAAGTGGATTCTGGAATGGCCTCAGAATTGTGATACCAATCTCTCACTCTACAAACCTCAAATATAAATATAAGACTCAACCAGGGTGTGTGCGGGAGATAACACATGCCTGGGATACTCTGCCGCAAGGATGGACCTGGTCATTTGAAATCTGTACATGCACTGGCCAGTCTCTCAAACCTCATCTCCCTGCCTCTATTTGGAGCTGAGCTCCTTTCACATGGTGTTGAGTACCATTTTGTCTCATTGACTTCCTCCTCTGTCCTATAATCACCATCCAAGGGAAATCTGTTGCTATGGACAAGAGGCCCAGTTCAACCCTGGTTTAACTCCTTGAAATTGATGGAGGGTTGACTTTTGTCCCATATGATCGTGAACAGATTAGTTCAAGGAAATCTGGCATGTGCCAAATAAAAGAGTAATTGTAAACTCAACCCTGCCGGTCACCATAATCAGAAACTTTACTTCCAGGAAATTAAGAATTGTACCTTGTGGAATAAATGGCATATGGGTTCTTACATCCATGCTTTGGGCGATACAGCACGTGCAAGCCCCTTCGTTTTCAGTTTAAACCAACTTTTATCAAACAAGTCCTAGGTTTTACAAAAAGAATTATTCTTTTTTTTCTGATTTTCACCCTACTTTTGTATCATTCAAATATATAAAAGATAACTTGTTTTATTAGGAAAATATAATACATTGCATGAGATATATGTATTACGATAATACATCAGTCTGTGCATAGATGCAAAGCTGCCTGTTGAAGTAAGGCTATGTATTAGTCTAGAAGATACACACAATAAACAAACAGGCATGCATGTAAACTCTGAAATGCGTGCGCATCTGAATGTACTGATGAATCTCACACCCACCATGTACACATTTCAAGCTGTTAGCAGATAACAGTTTAAAGATCTGACACACTAAATTGGGAAGTGTGATGGGGCGCCTGCCCCACACTGGGCTCTAAGGGATTAATAGAGCCCTAGGGAGGCTGTGCAGGAGGCAGCCAATCAGAGAAGGGCTGAGGGGAGCAGCCAGTCAGGGCCAAGCAAGCCCATATAAAAAGGGAGCTGCAGGGCAGAGGAGGATAGTTCTTTGCTGGGAGCCCAGGGAGGAAGGGCTGTGTCTCTGGAGGGCTGAGAGAACTGCCAGCACGCTGGACAGAGCAGTGCTGCTAGCAGGGACCAGGGGAGTGAGACTCAGCTCCTGGCTGGCTGCTGGGGTTTGCAGGCTCAGGCTCTGAGGCAAGGGCAAAGAGGATGCAGGGGCCATGAGGAAGTGGCTGGACAATTTGCTGCAGTTGCCACTAAGGGAAGTGGTTGAACAGTGGACTGCAGGTCCCCCGGAAGGGGGAGCACAATGTGTGGTATGGCTGGAGGACTGTGTCGCGGAAGAGGATGCCGCAGTCCTTGGAGACACATGGGTCCTAGAGCAGGAGTGATGGTGGTGAGGCACCATCCAAACAGTGCGCACTCACATGCAGAGCTAATTCTCAAGACAGCCAGCAGGAGGCACCACAGTGGTGAGCGAACCCCATTACAGGAAGAAAATGAAAATCTCTAGCAGAATACATTTCAGAACACAAGGAAGTATTCAAAAGTTTTTAAAAAATTCAAAACAGGAGAAAAGGATGAAGTTGAGAGTATGCTCTGCAAATGGTATGGCCCAATTATTAAATGTAAATATTTAAAGACTAATAGTTCTAAGTCAACAACAGTAAACTGTTTTTCAAATGAAAAGTTTTATTTGGGGATTAGAGATTTATTGTTTTCTTAAACTCTGAGGTGACGTGTTTTGAGTTCTGTTTTAAGTCTGCAACAAACCACATTGAATTCCATTCATCAAAGCCTGAATTTACTGAATAGTTTTTCCCCTTGTCCTGCCATCCAAAAAAATAAACCTCAATATTTACCCAGAAAAAATATTAATAGTTTTTTCCACTAATTTTCACCTGTTTTTGTTGTTGGAGTAATAAACCCTGATAAATTCTAGGGAAAAATTAAAATAAAACCCCCAAATGAAGGGCCCCAAGTATGTGGTAGATACCCTTCAGCACTCTGATTTTGATTACAAAGTCACTCTCTGAAACATGTCCAATTTATAAGAAAAATTATATCAAATTAGAATGTGTTACAACTTATCAGATTGCTGGGAGGATGTACTGTGGGGGATGAGGAACCAGGGTTACCCACGAGCAGAAGTACCAAACAACAAAGCTTCACTCACTAAGAAATCAGCTTACATAAATCCAATGTGCCTTCTATTAAATTGTACATTTCTAGATAAGCTCAAGGTGCTCTCTGAAGGGCTAATGAGCACTTAAGGGCTCAAATGAAGACTTAAGTGGTGTGTGGGACTTGTGCTGGATTTTACACCTTTAAAGCATTACAACAATGCAATATGCCAGTTTTGCATTTCATCTGCAAAGCTCACCTGCTATTGCATCCAAATAGTTGCTTCAAATTCACCTGGCTCTGGGTTTTGCATTTCCCACTTGTGGTCTCCTGGCCTATGCAAAGAATAATTTATAACATCTTAAAGGGCATCATGTTTTGAGAAATAACACCCTGAAAGGGGTGCTTTTTGATGACATTAATCAAAGACACTCCGTCACATTGGGTAGGTACAAATTTCACCGACAGTACCATACATAGTTTGTATTTGCAAAGTCTATGGCTATAGCTACACTACATAGCAATGTTCCCTCTAATTTTTTACACTCAAGACAAGGCAGAAGCACAATTTCTGCCCATCTCGGAGTATGGAAGGATTCTCTCTCCATGTAGACTGCTCTCCACGCCGAGCAGCGGGAAATCCTGTGTTAATGCCATCACCTTCTAACTCCCAGTGGCATTTCAAACAACTTTAAAGTAAACAGAAGGAAAAATGTGACTCATCTCTGAGCTGACCACATTTATTGTCAGGGGTTTAAATAGGAGGCTGTGTGTGGTCTGATAGTCAGCGTAAAGCACTGGGAACCTGGGTTCTAATTTGCAATGGGTGAACCTCAAAAAGTTTGGTTCGGATGAACCCCCAAAAGTTTAGCAGCTGATCTAAATCTTCTGAGGTCTCCTTCTTGCACTGTTTTGCGTCCTCTCCCTCCACTGACTCCAAATGGAAATCTGTCTCTTTCTCCACCCCACTCTGGACCTAACCCCAAATCCTGCTTCCCTCCCTTGAAGTACAATAAGCTACAGCCTCTGTTACAGGGCTTTCTTCTATTCCCAGACCCCCAACAGGCCCAACTTTGGTGATATTTGCATTCTGGGGTCCTAACAGGTTTGCAAGGTCCAGGCTGGTTTTCCCGTCCATATTTTGTATTATTTGGGGCTCCAAAATAGCAAGGATCACATATGAATGGCACAAAAGCGTCTTCAGTAGGAATCACCCTTGCATCTATCTAGGTATTTATAGCACCCCTATCAGCTTAGTATCTGAGCACCTCACAAACACTAATGAACTTGTCCCATCCCCCCCATCTTAATGGAGGTTTTACAGAAGGGAAATTGAGGCACAGAGAGATCTCATGACTTGTCTAAGGTCAGATAGGAAGTTTGGAGTAGAGGCAGAAATTGAACACAGACCCCTTGAGTCCCAACTATAAGACTATTCACATCACACCTGAAATAAGTCTGTCTAGGATACTGGTCTTCTATTACCCTAGCATCTGGGCACCTCCCAAACTGTAATTTATTTAGCTTGACAACACCCCTGAGAGCTATGGAAACATTATCGCCATTTTACAGCTGGGAAGTGCAGCACAGAGAGACTAAGAAACTTGCCTAAGGTCACAGAAGGAGCCAGTAATATGGGAGGGATTAAACCAAAGTCTCCTAACTCCTAGAGTAGCATCCTGCCCTTCTAACTATCCTTCTGTTCACCAAATTGATCCTTGCATGTCCTGCATTATACATGACCAGCCCTTGTACTCTTGTCAGTATGCAGCGTCCTGCTCCAAGGCATCCCAGAAGGTAATGTGAGCACTATCCCTGGAGAAGTCTCAATGGAGCACAGAATGGGGGAGATTTGGGCACAACCATGGTCCCAAGATCAGCACAAGGACAGCCCGGCTGACCCACTGAGGAGATGCACAGCCACCCCACAAAGTACCTCCTAAAAATGTCTTCCTATAGCCTGTTGGAGGTGGTGGTTTTGCTGCTGGACAAACGTAAAATAGCCCATTGGGCTGTGTGGTACTGGAATATCCACAGCACAGTGCTACAGGTACAGCATGCTATAAAAATCACAGAAAGAAAGAATGCAGGAAAAGCTCCATATATATATTTTTAAAAACAGCTTAGAGCAACCTAATATGCCTTGCTTCTCCCTCGCTTAACCTTCTGCAGAGCCTGACATGAGCTACTTTGATTTAAGGGCTGGAACTTCCTTAGGGCATCCCAGCTCCATTCTTCTCAGAGGCAATCCACTCCCTAATTAACATAGTCCCTACCCATGGGCAGGGCTTACCCTATAAAAAACCATCCTCCATCTTGGGAAGCTCTCTCTCAGCACTTCATGGACACACCGTAGCTAGCTTGATGGTACAGCAGATGACTAGAGACAGAGAAATAGGCTTAGCTTATACTTATTTATAGGTAGAATTTCCTACTGGTAATGCTGCTCCCGAGAAAGAAGGGAGGACAATATGGGAGACTTTTCTCCAAAAATGGCTGCTTAATTTCTCTGTTCACATTTTAAATGGTGGTGAAGGGAGGAGATGGGGTGAGCATGAGCTGAGGGTGCATCATGTGTCCAGCTCCCCCTCCCTCAATCAGAAAAGAATGCCCAGAGGAAAATAAGGAAGGGAAAAACCAACCAAACCTTCTTTAAGCTCTCGCTGGGCTCACTGTTTCCTTATGTAACTTTAGCAAGTCACTTGGCTCCCTTGTGTTTCAGCCTGAGCAGCTGGAAAACCTGAGACCACCCTGGAAACCAGCTGCTCTATCTGAGGTGACTCTTCCTGGGGAAGTGACTCATAAACTCAAATCCCAAGCTCTAGTTCTCTCTTTGCTGGAAGGTTGGCCCTGGGCTCCTGAGTGTGTAGCAGGCCCAGCCCTTTGTGCTGGAACTTCGACTTCTCCCTGTGTAGCTCTGATATTACCCCTCTCATTTGCCACTACCGCCCTCTTTGCTCTCACCAGATTTGTGAACCATAGTAACAAAAAAGGCAGGTGGTTTCCTTTAAGATCAGAGTTTCTGCTCTTCCATTATCTGCCCAGTCCACGCTGGGCAGTTTGCACCTTCAGCGACAGAGATCATGTTCCACCCACACTGATGGCTTGTTCTCTGCTAGTCCAGGGAATAGAAGCCCCAAGTGATGCTCCAGCTCAGTTCTCCTGTGTAGTAATAGTAGTAGTGGTTATTTGTATTGCTCTAGCACCTAGGACCCCTAGTCATGGACCCAGGACCACACGGTGCAAGGTGCTGTACAACTACAGAACAAATAATCTAAGTATGAGGCAGGAAACAGCAGCGTGTTGCACAGCCACAGCCTTTTTGTTCAGTCAGAATTAGTCCTTTGAGCCACCTGTGGTTGATGGGACTTTCTCCTTCTGCTAATCACATACAAGCCTCCTTCAAAGGGTAGACGATTGCATTACCTGCTTAGTCCATCTGCTACTAATTTACTGAGGAGCCTACCCTGGCTTGATCCTCTGTGGCCAGCAATACATTGCCAACTAGTGATCATTTCTGTTTGGCCAGATCCTGCCCCTCCTCCACAGCCACAGAGAGCCCTTGCTCCGTGAAACTGTTGCAGAAAACTGGCGACAGGAACCAGGCTAGCCTTGGGAGTCCACACCTTTTGTGTACCACAGAGCACTGTTCCCTGGAGAATTCTTGCACCACACCACACAGGGTTGCAGTGGGGGTAAGGGTGGCTGGTGCCACTGAAAACACGGCTATATAAATCCACTAGCTATTCTTCCCTTGGTGGGGGATCATCTGGCAGTAGTGGTGGCTGGACATCAGCTGTGCTGCTGTCATAGTGGGGAAAGGCTTTTTTCCTTCCCACCCCTGTGGAGATCCCCTATGAAATAGCCCAGACATGTGGCTTGGTGCTGGGATCCAGAATTTTGTCCTTAAAATTAATTTGTGCACTACATCCAAGACAATAGCAGTATCTGGCAAATGCATACCTGAGAGGAGGCAGTGTGGTCTAGTAGCTAGGTTAAGTTCCCTTGTTCTATAGCTCAGGGCTTCATTCTCCAGGGCTACCAATCCTGCACCTGTCACCAGCACTAATTCCATTTTAAAATACAGAGGCTGGGGTTCAAGTCCCAGCTGGGCCATGGACCTGCTGTGTGTGGCCTTGGTCAGATCACTGCTCCTCTCTTTCTCCTCCTGTCCTTTGTCTATATTGTCTGTTTATGCTGTCAATTCTTTAGGGTAGGGACTCTGTGTTTGCATCTTGTAATAAGAAAAGAAAGACCGTGTGGATGTGGGATATTCATACGCAGGGCAACAGTAAGGAGAAACCAAGATACGCTCACTTAATGCTAACAGATAACCTCTGCTCCTGGAACTGAACCATGGGCAAAAATCCCCCCTAACCCATTTGATTAATATCTTTACCCTGTATGCTCAAGGAAGGATCAGCATAATTAAGCTTTTAAGACAACAAATCTGTGGTTGCAAGCCATTCCCCCCTCTCTTTTCCCCATGATAAACAACCTGCCTCAATTATTAACAATGAATTGTCTCTGTAGTAGAGAACCTTTGGGCCTTTGACTTCCTCTCCACATTCACCTTTAATAACAACAACTTGCTTAGAGCCATCACCTTTGAAGTCAGTGACCTCTAGGGCTACATAGTGCAGCCAGTAAGTCTGAGGAGCAACATAGCTAAACCCACACCAGATGGAATATCTGCTGCTTTGCAGTGTGTAACCACTCTGCTTCCTGCCCCACTTGCTTATGCCAGCTTTTACAAACCCATCCACCTGCTACTACAGAGCCAATCAGTTAAAACAAATGCAGCAGGGGAGGAGGTTGGCCAGACAGCACAGGAGTGGAGGGAAGTCCTATGTTCTTAAAATGTTATTGAAAGACAAAACTTTTTAAAGAATAAAATGCAATTTTATTTTTGAGGTAAAAAATGTGCTTTTGTTTATGATCAGAAGAGAGAGCCTCTTTCTGAAGAAACAGGGACAGATTCTGAGCGCTGTGATGCTGTTGTAAACTCCATTGAAATCAATGCTGTTTGAGTGGATTTATACTAAGATCAGAATTTTCCCCACAATGTTTAAATCTGAGGGATCTTTAACCTACAAATCATAAAGAGGAGATTTCTAACATTTCCAGAATACACTCCATGGAAACCTTTTCCAGTTCTGTTATATTCTTGGAAGAAGTTCAACTGAACTGTGTCTGTACACAAAAGCAGTAAAACAGATCTCACTCCTGTAAACAGCTATCATCCCTTTTTCTAGGGAAGAAATCTGTTTAAGGGCCACTGTTGGAGCTACATTTACTTGACCGACAGCCTGAATGTACAAACATTAGGCTGCCAAATAGACAAAATTTCAGATGCCAGTAATGAGGAAAGAGCATGCATATTATAGACGTAGTGCACATGTTCAAAAGCATCAGTCTATCATGATTGGGGATTAAATCTGTGTTAAGGGGTTTTGATCTATTTTAAAAGTTAAATGAATTTGTTTCAAATGTGTTGCTAATGAAAAAAGAAAGAGAAGAAAGTAACTGAAAGAAATTACAGCTGTAAATCTGGTTTATTTGATTAATTAAAAAAAAAATTCAGAGAGTGACCCTGAGTCTAGCTCCATTTTACTCACTTTACGCAAGTGGCCTACTCTTTGCTGGATTTCAACAACCCTACAGTAACAAACCAAAGCATGGTGCTGCACATTCACAGGGGCATGTGTACTGGTATACATTGAACGTTTCCTCTTGCGGGACCCTCCTGCTCTGATCACCAGGCAAAATTCTCATCTGTACTTGGACTTTACTGAGGCTCCAGTTAGGCAATGTACTTGTCTAACTTTTAGTATCTAACTAGTCTGAGTTGAGAGTTCATTCCATATCTGCCCCGCTTATTCTCTTCTGCCCTGCTCCCCTCCCCTCCCCTTCCCTTTTAGCTGAAATCTTCATAAGTAACCCATCCAATCCCCACAACCCCGTGGAACTAACATGACATTTGCTGCTACCACATTGTTCACGCTGCTTGTGAGTTCTACCTTTCCCCCCTGCCTGTGTCTGTCTTGTCTATTTATATTACAAGCTCTTTGGGGGCAGGGACTGTCTACTGTGGTTGTACATAACACAAGAACTGGGGGTCACCAACTGAAATTAAAAGGCAGCAGGTTTAAAACAAACAAAAGGAAGTGTTTGTTCACACAACACACAGTCAACCTTGCCAAAGGCTGTTGTGAAGGCCAAGACTATAACAGGGTTTAAAAAAGAAATAGATACGTTCATGTAGGATAGGATCATCAATGGCTATTAGTCAGAATGGACAGGGATGGTGTCCCTAGCCTCTGTTTGCCAGAAGCTGGGAATGGGCAACTGGGGATGGATCACTTGATGATTACCTGTTCTGTTCATTCCCTCTGGGGCACCTGCCATTGGCCACTGTCAGTAGACAGGATACTGGGCTAGATAGACCTTTGGTCTGACCCAGTATGGCTGTTCTTATGTACAGTGCCTAGCTCAATAGAGTCTCATTCTTGGCTAGCACTGAGGCACTGCCGTAATAAATTTGATTAACAATAATTGCAGAGAGTAGAGCTGAATTGGAGGTCTGGCTATGTATCAGATAAAGAGCTGATGGTAAAAGTGTGAATAAAAGCATTGAGATGTCCATTCCAGTTACTTTCATGGCTGCCTCCCATAATCTGCACATCTGTCCTTATCTCTCTAGTATCTGGCATGGCACATTTTGGCCTGGTAGTCTCAACAGTGTCCCTTTGAAATGTTTTCTAAGAACATTCTGTTTACAAGCTAGCTAGTGTGTTACATACATTAACATATTGGGCACCTCACTGCTATATCAACAATAGTGATTCACTGTATTTATTATTAGGTAAATGATCTATAGAATTCTAGTATGTTTCTTGCTCCATTTCAATACACAAACACTGATCATCCTTTCCTTGGTTTGGCTGTTTCAAAATGTACATCACTTATACTGGACTATCCATTGCATGTATTATCTCTCTACCTGCACTTTAGCCTTAGCATACTGCACTTGGACAGCGTACTCAGTCTCCGAAGTGATTTTATTTCATATAACTTATGTGCTGGCAATTTCAAGGAACAACACGGAGAGCTGAGGATACAGCTTCCTGATTATTGGTCAAAACTAGGTTCTGAATGCTAGTTGGTGAAATTCACCACCGTGGTTTAGATTAATCTCCCCTCTTTTAAATGCATTTTAAGGTGCACGGGCTGTTAACCAGGCCCTCTTCAATGGAGTGAATTTCACCTTCTAAGTATATTTTTGTGTGACTTTTCTTTGAGCCTTTTTAGTGTTCCTTACAAAAGGGAAAGGGGAAAAAAGTGATAGGATGGTTTGGAGCCTCACCAATGAGATCTGGAGTCTATCACCCCTAGCTTGCAGATTTGAATCTGCCCCCAGACAGCAGTGACTAACCGTTTGTACGATTTGATAGCTGTTTGGTGACCTACGTGAAATGGAGATGATGGTTTCAGTCCACTTCCTAGCGGCACAAAACCACCATCACCAGTGGCACTAATTGGTTAGACCCTCTGTCGGTAGATTCATCCTGGAGGGAGAGGAATAAACATATTCTGGAGATTAAAGTACCTTCTCACCCCATTGTTGATCCCTATTCCTATCTTGGTAGAGTGGGGCAAGTGTGCATTTCCACTGCCCACGTGCCCCATGTCTCTTGCTAGAGGACTTCTCTCTGTAGGGCTATCAGTCCTGTACCTGTCACTAAATCCACTGTATAATTAAAAATAAAAGTTTGTGTGTGTGTGTGTGTGTGTGTGTATCAGGGGACTCTCCCATGGAAATGAACAAGTATTGAAGAAATTAAAAACTACATGTTCTTTTTCGCTGTTAAAACCAATTGTTCAAATGTAACGTTAGATGTGGTTTATTTTAAATGTAATTTAAGTGCTGGATAGACCATAACAGCCATACCTAGCATGGAACTCTGGAATCTGGCACTTCATAAATTTTAGATTTTTGGATCTATCTGAGCTGACAGAGCCCTTGCGTATGTACTTATTGTGGCACAAGTACAGCATGTATGTGCAGTCAGTATTTGTGGGGAAAATCCATGTGACATTTCTTTACTGAGCAGTGACTGCACGTGGGCTGTCAGTGCTTTGCAACATTAAATATCGTATCCAGTTTAAATGTTTTAGATTTTAGCTGAGCCACATTGCTCGCTGACCACTGAGCAAATGCCCAGTCTGGATTGGGCAAATCAAAGGCCAAATCCCACTTGCCTTATTCATGTATGCCCTCCTGTGGCCCCATCTTTCTCCTAAAGACCTGTAGATAGATTTACTGCCAGGCTCAAACTCTGTGGGCTCCCCACACCATGTATGTGAGAGGGATGCATGTGTTCACTCAGAGAGGAATGTGCCACTAGCTGAGCAAATGGATGACCAGATTGTCCCCTTCCATAAAGACATCTGTGGAAAGGAACCTGGACTTTGTTCCAAACTGTCTCATAGACTCATAGACTTTAAGGTCGGAAAGGACTATTATGATCATCTAGTCTGACCTCCTGCACAATGCAGGCCACAGAATCTCACCCACCCACTCCTGTAACAAACCCCTAACCTATGTCTGAGTTATTGAAGTCCTCAAATCGTGGTTTAAGGTGCAGCGAATCCTCCAGCAAGTGACCCAGGCCCCACACTGCAGAGGAAGGCAAAAAATCTCCAGGGCCTCTGCCAATCTGCCCTGGAGGAAAATTCCTTCCCGACCCCAAATATGGCGATCACTTAAACCCTGAGCATGTGGGCAAGACTCACCAGCCAGCACCCAGGAAAGAATTATCTGTAGTAACTCAGATCCCACCCCATCTAACATCCCATCACAGACCATTGGGCATATTTACCTGCTAATAATCAAAGATCAATTAATTGCCAAAATTAGGCTATCCCATCATACCATCCCCTCCATAAAATTATCAAGCTTAGTTTTCAAGCCAGATATGTCTTTTGCCCCCACTGCTCCCCTTGGGAGGCTGTTCCAGAACTTCACTCCTCTAATGGTTAGAAACCTTTGTCTAATTTCAAGTCTAAACTTCCTAATGTCCAGTTTATATCCATTTGTTCTTGTGTCCACATTGGTATTAAGCTTAAATAATTCCTCTCCCTCCCTGATATTTATCCCTCTGATATATTTATAAAGAGCAATCATATCTCCCCTCAGCCTTCTTTTGGTTAGGCTAAACAAGCCAAGCTCTTTGAGCGTCCTTTCATAAGGCAGGTTTTCCATTCCTCGGATCATCCTAGTAGCCCTTCTCTGTACCTGTTCCAGTTCCCTTTTCTGTCCCATCAGAGGATTGGTGCTTGGCCTTCTAAACCCTCATATATCGTGAGACCTACTGGGAAATGCCATGGGTCTTGGGCTGTCTGCACAGAGACACAGGGTCTCCACACCACGCCTCGGACCACTTAGCACAACAACTTCAGGTCTCCTGTCCCATATAGTCCCTGCTGCTGGCTACCCCCAGACCTCTGACTATGGCTCACTGTGTGCAGAATGGATCACCATTGTGGATGGGAACCCTGTGGACTTTTGGGTGAACCAATGCCCAGGAGGGACAGCAGCGTCTTCCCAGCTCATCCCCTCCCAGGAAGTCTGAACTCCCAGGTGAGAGCACACTGTGTGGGGCTGCTGCTATCTTCCTTTTGCTTCCCTCTAAAACTGTTTGAGCAGAGAAGCAGAAGCAGAAGGGACTATTTGGGCCTAGCAAATTTCTTGGCGCCAAGGTAACAGGAAGGTTATGATGGAAATGCAGTTCTGGCAGATGCTTAACTGCACCATTTTCCTGCCATCACTCTCAAAACTGTGGTAAAGGCACCCTTCTGTTTCTCCTGAAGTTTTGTGACTAGAGACAGCCTATGAAACAAGTGTTTGCTGTGCCTGTTTCCCTTCCCCAAAATAGCAGCTTCTTTTCGACCATTATCACACCACATGGTGCAGGCGGACTAAGGGTTCTGGGGAGGGCAAATGAAATGGTTCTTTGGGATACACCCCAAAGGTAATTAATTCGTTTTCCTTAACAGGCCATATCTTTAGCTAGTTGTAAATAGGCATAGCTCCATTAGCACCAGTGATCTAGCCCAAAATGTGTGTGTAGGTGGCAAGAGCAGTTTCCTACTGCAGATGCGGAGCCCAGCTGTATTTTCCGTTCAACGCTAACTGTCGTTTTACATCTGTTTACATTTTCAAGGCCATCTCTGGAAAAGAAAAGGGATAGGCTCTTCCTTTCTAAAAACGAAGTGAAAGCTGAAATTTACATTTCTTGGCTGCCCAAATCAGGAAGGGTTCATGGGTAAGGGGGTTTGAGGGGCCTAAAGGCTGGTTCCACATATGGCTAACTCCTTTCCCCACAGCGCAGCGTGCTAATGACCATCTGTATTGTTGCATTTCTGAATCGGATTTTAATTATTAATACCACATAGAAAAATTTGGGGGATCTACAGTAACTGCCCATCAGGGGACAATATTGCAAACACTCACCTCACAATGGTAATTGTAAAATAAGATGTATTTCTAGCAGACTTGCATTATTGAGCTCTTTCTAGAAATTTGATTGCATTTAATTAAAAATTATTGGTTTAAATCTATTCCATATGGTTTTTCTTTTACGTATTAAAATTAAAAAGTGAATCTTCTCATCTGTCAGTTTCAATGCCCCCCACCCAATCACAAACATTCAGAACGTGGTGGTTTCTGGATCATTATAATTCTATATCTTCTTCAAATTCTGTTAATTGAAACTTTAATGAAGATTTGCACTGGTTCATTCATCAAATACATAGCCCTTCACCAATATACCGACAGATGCCAACTACCAACACCATGTAGGTGAATATAGTGAGGACAGGAAGTGCCACATGTGTTACATATGTGCTATGTCAAAGAAGTCAGGGTCTAAGATGAGTGAAATAAGCATCATAATAAAAGTAGGCCAGGAATTTTAAATTAATAGCATCATGAGGTTTTCTGTGGCAGGGTTACTTCTCATATGATTCCATATTCTAAGATTTAGGTCCCTTGCAGTCCATTTTAAGAAGCAACATTTTAACAATAAATATACTAACTATACATATATATATATATATATATACACACACACACACACACACAATATGTATAATTACCCTGTTTTGAGATTAGACTATTCTGTTCTAATCCAGGGCATTATGTAACTGAACTATATTGTTTATCCATTTTGATAATCCATTTTGGGCATGGTCTTTTTCCATTTTGTACAGCACTGAATACATGAATGAGGCTCAATAAAAACTTGTTAGCAATATGCATATCTCTGCTTCCCAATCAGCCTTCTACTGAGAAAGGGGCTATTTAGGAATGCCCAATTTTCATTTCTCCGCTAACAGCAGAAACAGCATACACAAAAAACAACATGAAATATCATGTTCAAGCCTTGACCGTGAGACTTCCTTGAACCAGTTCTGATTGGCTTTTCCCCTGGCAACAAATATGTCTAAGTCATAGCAATTTACGTAGTTCAATATTTTTACCTTAAAGAATAACCCAAAATGGGTGGTATGTCTCTGATACAAACAAATGGCCCAGTTTCAAAGCAAATGTCAGTTTTCTCAATGGAAATGGAGCTGCTGAAAGGAAAATGACTAGCGGATCATTAGTGAGATCTGACTAACGTGAGCTTCCCCATGCAGTTAATATTTTGATTTCCTGCCCCATGCGAAATGTGTGGGAGGAGGAGATTTGAAAATACACACTTCATGAAAAAGTGAAACATGAGTGTGAAACAGCTCGGGGGGGAAAGAATAAAAGGTACATTTAAAACGCGGCTGGAAGACTTTCATTTCATTCACCCCAGATTTTTCATTCAGTTGATTTTCCTTTGTTTTCTCTGTTACCTGTTCTAACTGGAGCCAGTGGGTTAAATTCTCTTCTCCTTTACGCTAGTCTCACCCCATTGGCTTCAAGCTCTAATATGATTATAAAATGATAATAGGGAAGTTATGGTGGAATATCAAGGAGAAGACAGATGGTCCCAAATAGAGTTGCACCAGAACAAATAGTTAAAGTGAAGCTGAAAAATCACAAAATGCAACACATGCAGTTTCAGACAAACCATTTATGTAATTCATTCAGAAGTCAGAAGCTGCCAAAACTCCATGATGAAAGATTTTAAAGCAATTTAATAAATTAATAGACTGTTCAGATTAGGTCCTGGTTTGCTTGGCATTTTTTGGTCCATATTTAATAGCTGTACTTTGAAGGATAAATTAAGTACACAATGTTGCATATGGAAATTGGCAAGAATGATGAAATGAAAGCAGAGATTCCAGGACCCAGTAAGATAGTTTGTATCTGTAACAAATTCCATTCAAACAAGAACTCAGAAATATTGCTCATAAAAAAATAGATCCACCAGAGTAAAATGATTATTTTTAAATGAACTTTGTTTGACTTATGTTCTCTACCCAGATATGATCATCCAATTCCACTGGGTTTGTTAGGTATGTGTTTACAAAAAGAGTTTCAATACATCTTAATTTAGTCTCTTTTCACTGATAATGGTTTATCTTGTATTCTTCCAAACTCTTTCTTGAAAGCATTGCCTGAACAAGGAGAATAAGCCAAGCAAAATGGAGGATCTGCCTATGACACCTAACAGAGGAAGTCTTGATTGGTCAAGGCTAGCAGGTCTTACATAATAATTTACTACAGTACCTTTCTGTTTCCTGGTCTGTGGTTTGCTGCTTGTTCTCAAAGGCTGTGAAGCTGCTCATATCCACATAGCCGTCATTCTCATTAGCAGCAGATAATGCCCTACTGGGATCTTCAAAAAATTCTGTAAAAGTTCCTGCTCTGGTTGGTCTTCGAGGAGGAATTTGTATATTTTCATAATCGGAGCTCACAGCTGGAATGTTCTCATAGTCAGAAGTATCAGCATTAGGGAACGAAATAGACCTAGGTTTAGTTAAGGGGAGTGGCATGAAAGGAGGTCTGGATCGATCCTCAAAGGACTCCACTCTCGACACACTCCTGCTAAAGGTTTTGGGGATCCCCTTTCTTTTACCATCCTTGTAGAAAAGAACAGTAGAGGGAGACTCAGAAGCTCGCAGCTTCCCAGTATGGGACTTTAGCTGAGGTGAACTACTCAAGCTCCTTCTGTCCAGTTCCATAATCCTAGAAGTCCCGTGATAGCTAGACTCTGAAGAGGACCTTGAAGAGGAAACATTAACATCCACATGGACCTTATTTTCTGTCTTCTTCTTAAATTTTAGGGTGAGAAACCTCTTAAAAGATGATTTCTTTTTCTTAGTGTACTTATCAGGAGATTCGTTCTCTATTAAAAGTGAGGGGGAACTTTTAGTGATTGGCTTTTTGGTGATACAGGCTAGTTCAAAAGGAGGTGGTATGTCAACAACTGAGGATGGGGTGGACACACCACTTGATGAAAGGTGATTCCTCTGTGAAAAGCTACCTGAAGAACCAATTACACAGGGCAAAAAGAGGTTGTCTTCTGTCCTCTTTATTCTATTGTCATCCAATGTAGAGCCATCAGTTTCTCTGTAAACAGAGACTGGCATATCTCTCCCTTCTACCGAGTAAGACCGTGGGTATAAAATAAAGCGTCTTGATGTGGCTGGTAAGGCCCTATTGACTTCTATTGGTTTTCCTTCCAAGAGCGGTAAGTTATTGGTTAAATGTTCAGTCAGAGAGTCATCATTTGAGGACTGTACATCCGTTTCTGGTCCAGTTTCTTCTGGAACAGTTTCTGGCACATAGCCAGGCACTTTCCCAGAGAGTGACCTTGTTCTAGTGACCATACTTTTTCGATCAATGGATAGCAGGTTGTTTTCAGTGTCTACAATTAGTTCTTCTCTTATGCTGTAATCACATGGAATATCTTCTAATTCAGTCTGCACCACTTCTCTAACATGAGGGGTTGCATTCTCTGAGGGCATCACATAAGGATCATCTAGAGAATCACTGGTTGTTTCTCCTTCCTCAGGTACAACAACCACTTCAGGGACTGCTAAATACTCACTAGACTCATGTTCGCTATCATAGTCTGCTTTATATTTGCTTTGATCACAACTAGCTAATTCTTCCGCTGTATGGTATTTATCCTCAACTGATGCTTGTTCAGGTGGATTTGGGGAGCTTTCTTCAAAGCTACTATGACTGACCTTGGTGCCTTCAAGAACTTGCTCATCTGATTCAGATTCTTCCAAGACACATTCATTGTCACCACAATCTTCAACAAACACATTTGGTTTAGATTCCCCTTCCAGCTCTGGCTCACTAGCAGTTTGAGGACTAGAGAGCTGGCTATCATTACTCAAAAAAGTCCTTTCCAGTTGCAAATTATCATCTAAGTTTTCTTGGGGTGAGTCAATGACATCTTCATTGCATTCGCTCTCAAACGGAACAATTTGACAACTATCATCTATATTCTCTGCCTTCACCACTTCTTCCTCTTTTTCAGAGTCTTCTCTAGCCTCACATGTTGTCTTTGATGTTTCCTCCTCACTCTTCATCTCAGTGGTTTGGTACCCATCATCTATATAGTCTTCCCTTTCCACATTTGTTTCTTTGTCGCTATCTGGACTTACTTCCTCTTCTTCAGCTGCAGCTTCATTGATAGAACCTCCCAAATCCCCTTCTGCGTCAGGTTCATTTTCTTTCAGTCCTAACCCAATGTCTGTTTCTTCTTCATCAACATCATCAGGAATTATATCAGGATTTGCACAACCATAATTTACTAATTCCGTTTCTGTACTCAGTACAAACTCTGCATTATCATCCAGGTCACCATTGTTTGCTGGACTCACTTCTGTGTCATTGTTTGATAGCTCATCTTCTAAAGTTTGGGGCAGTTCATCATTCTCTTCTGGTATTGGCTCATCATCTACAGGTAAATGTGTTAGAATAATGTCTTCACAGATATTGCCCTTCAAGTCCTCATCTCCATTCAAAATCTTACAGTTTTCCAGGTTATACTCATTATTGTCCTTTACCAGATTGAGGTTATTAAATGTTTCCTCAGCCTCACCTTTGAAGTAGTTTTGGGGGTCATCTACACAGTCCACTTCTTCCTCCATATTCTTAGAAGCAACATCTTCTACTTCAAGGGCTCCTGAAGACACTTGACTAACTGCTTCAGACCTGTCACAGCCTCTCATTTCTGTTGCTCCATCTGAGTCTGGTTCCACAGCATCTGAAGAGTCATTGTCCTCGGCTTCAGTTATTTCTGGATTACAGATCTCCTCGTCATTAGCTATGCTATGATCCTCTTCCTCCCCGGATGCTTCTGGAGTTTCTAAGACCTCATTCTCTGCAGATGACTCTAAACACTCGTCATGCGCATGTTCAAAGTCATCAGTCAGCTGAGCTTCAGGAACTACGATATATTCATCACCAGCCTCAGATTCCGAGCACTCAATGTTGCATTGATTTCCTTCATACAGCTCTCCATCGGGACATATCAGTTTTCCATTTGTGAATTTATTTAAGTTATTGTTGGTATAAACACTGGACCTCCCCTCAGTGTCAGCTGAGAGTTTTGGCTTGGGAGCAATGGGTGGTTTTGGACCCCTAGACATAGAGTTTGGATTATGAAGAATATCAGGCCTTGACAATGAAGGCGGAAATTTGGAGACAGCCACGGAAGAAAGATGACTGATAATCTTTGGTTTTGGTGCTAGTGGTGGTTTTGTGAAGTCTGGAAAAGAAACAAAGAAAAGCCATATTAGCAGTTTGCCATCCTGGTTTCAACAAATATCTATTCACTGGTTTAATAGAAACATAGTGGCAGTGAAGCCACCAGAGAATCCATCCCAATTAACTTTATTTGTTTATAGTAATTTTGACTAGAATTGTAGTGCAGCTGGTCCATAGAGGAAAATGGTGGCAGGAAGCACTGAACTACAACTCCCATGAAGCACTGCGGCCACTCAGGAGGACACAGTTTAATATCAGACTGAGCCAAACAGAAACCTATCAATACAGGAATGTCAAAATTTTTCATTTCAATCAGAAATGTAGAAACAATGTTTCAGTATTTCCAAAATGAAATGTTGGGGTTTTGACCAAATGTTTTCAGTTTTTTGATGTTCAGATTTTCAATTAAAAAAGTTTCAGTGGAAAGAAGACACTTACAAATCTTTATTGGAACACCCAGTTCCATCATAAAACAGTCTTTCAACAGAAACATTTTGACCAGTTCTAGTTTTAATCCATAAAAATGCAGTGCAAGCAATTTGTAGCAATGCTTTTATCTGTATTGTAGACTGCAAAACAAATCCACACTCAGTTTGTTCTGCCAGCAATTTAAATGGTTAATTCAGACTTGTAAAACTGACATGAATGTTTACCAGCCCAAAGCACAAAATCTATTCCCCCACCTTTACTATGGTGACTGATAATGAAAAACTGAATGATATGTTACTTGCTGGTCAACTAATTTATTCACCCAGGGCGAAAGAATTTCTGAAGGGTTGGTTAAGTCTTTACATTAATTATGTAGCTGAGCTACAACACAGTGAATGAAATCCTTGTACCCTAAAATGAGGAGAGGTAATTGGTGTCAACTTAAGTTCAGTTTTCAAAATGTATAACTTCTTCAGTTGCTTCACTGTTCAGAAGACACAACAACAATGTAAATGACAAGCCCACTTGGTAAGCAATTCTCTTTTATTTAAAATACATTTTGGTGCTCATAAAAATTGAACATGGATGGCCCTGGAAACTGAAGACTATGTTTTAGTTGAAGAAGAGCATAGGACACTGCAAGCTTTTTCCAGCCCACCAATACTGACACCAATATGTCAACCTGGGCTTGCTGGCCACCCACCTATAGGGTGAGGTGGTATTTAATTATCCATGTACATTCAGCCCTCAGGTGGTATACTGCCAACAAGAGAGCCATTTAATGCCAATTTGTGGTGAGTTTTGTGATGTAGAGACTCATCCATTACAAACTAGACTGAGACCCTCAGTTCAGGTCACACCGGCCACAGAATAGCCATCAGATGACCTGGGCAAGGCATGAAGCAGTGAGGTTGAGATGAAAGGCTCAATATCTCATCACCATTCATATGAGCTATCCAATCACCTTTCTCAAACAATTTAATTTACTAGTTCCATATCTGGGGGGGGGGGGGGGGATGTGTACAGTACTACGGTCCTATTGGTACTTTAAAAGCCTATTGTTAGGCTGTATTCATCCTAGCATATGCCCGTGTATCCCTGGTGACAGAAAGTTTATTCAGAGAGGGCTTGGAGCGGTTCAGGGATCTGCAACCTCCAGTCTTTTTTTTTTTGGTATCAGAGCCCCCAAATGGGTGCCATTGACCATGCCAGGGTTCATGGCCAGTGTGACTAGTAGTTGCACTGATTCCTTTTCCTAGCACCACAGCTTAAAGCTGCCTTCCCTTGTGGAACTGCCCAGCAAGTTAGCAATGAACTGCAGTTTTGTAATACCCTGCACCTCTAGCATTTCATGGACACTTGCAACATTTTGTGACAAAAGAAGTTTTACCAAATGCAATTTTTTGGTGATGATTTTTAGAATGCTAAAAGCATTGTTTTGAAACCCCTTAATCAGAGCCAAGAAAACCATCCTGATTCAAATCATCGTTCTATTGGGATTCCCACCAAACCCAAAGATATTCAGAAGCGAAACTGCAGGGCTGCAATATTAAAATTGGTCAAATATTATCCTGCAACTTTTTGGATTCACCAAGACTTTTTCTATATTAGTGTTAATAGCCTATGTGGGCTACAAAGTGTTAGGTCTCTTTGATACAATTTGTGGCAAGCTATGTGATTTGGGAAGTTTTCTACAGGGTATCACACACCCTGCAGTCTTCTGAGGTGAAATGTCAGTTTCTTGCACTCTCTAGGTTTGCGTTTAACTATGCTAGTCCTCTAGGTAAGCACCAGAATAAAGTGACTCAAGGATGGGGGATCTAGTCTGTTAATGAACAGCAAATACATCATTCATGCCAGTATGTGGACATGTCAGGAACACAAGCCAGAGATTTACAGATGCCCTGTTCCTCCCTGGAACAGGTTCATCATGGAGAGCATTAGTGCAAGTTGCTATATAGCCCTGGCAAGATGTCTTATTTCTGTAATGGAGGAGCCACCTCAATGAGGGAGAGGGTAGGAGAGCATCTGTGCCCATTCTCCCCACTGCTCCCCGGTGACTGCCAATCAGGTGGTCAATCTGTTCGAGGTGTGGTGGTGGTGGTCATCATGCCTGTGATGTAGACATATCTGCCCACTGCTACTGGACTTGAGACCCCAACCTGGGCCACTGAATAGCCAACAAATGGTGACAACTTTACCTCACAACCATCCTGGACTGGATTTGACCCAACAGCCTAGAACGGAAAGGCTCCTTATCCCATAGCCTCCATGGTGCCCCATTTTTAATCAAAAGTCATATGAATTACGAACTCAGAATACACTGATAACTCCAATCAACAAAATAATGTTTTGCTCACAAGTACGATTTTATATGGCACTGCTCCCCAATTTCTGCAACCAAGTTTCTGTTTCTTAAAACACATGCTTAAGTAAACATTGTTATTAGATAAAATGTATATTTGGCTTATTGGATTTTCAGAGACATGACTGGAGTGTTTTTCTGAAATTCCTACCCTTGCTGCAATTGCTTCTAATATGCGGGTTGATGCTGTTGATTTGCATTCTTTGTTTTACTCAGAAACAATCTTCAAGCCACATCTTGAAGCCAGTGGGATTTAAGAACTGAGTTAAAACTGAGCAAAGCATCTCAGAATTTGCCCCAAAGAAATTAGAATTAGAATAAATTTGTTCATTAGGTCATCCATCCCAATCTCACAGAAACCAATGAAAAATTATTACAGTACATTCTCTAATGATTTGTCCTATCTAGTTTCCCATTTCCCAAGGAGGAAACCCTATTCAAACAAAACTGCTGCTGCTGAGGTCATCAGATACATGTCTCCTGATCAGGAAGATCGAGGAGAAATCCTATCTAGAAGTCATGTGTATAGCAGCAGGGTCTAGACTGCCAGTAGTTCTGGTTACTTTAAGATGAACTGGATGGATGTTACAGGAGTGCTCTATAACGATATATAGGTAAATAGTTAATAGATAAGATGCCAGTAGATGGCACTCAGAAATATGTAGCATAGAGCCTGAATCTTGTAGAACTAATCAGACTTGTTATACAATGCAAATGGCTTCTGGCAGCTCTTTACATGGCTTTTAATTGGGGAAATGCAAATGTAAGGGGCAAGGTCTCTGATGGTTGGGTAAAAGGAAGATGAGGAAATCCCAGCATTCTGCATGGGCAACTAGTGAAGGTCATTCAACACACTTATCCTTGCTTCAGCTGAGCCAGTTGCAAAGGCACTGACCACTAAAGCCAAGCACAATAAGGGAAGAAGAGTACAGTTACTGGATGCTAAGAAGGAAAGAAAAAAAGTCTAATCTCACTTAACTGTCAAAGTTGGGCATTTTGATGTACTTTTAACATGCCACAAAATGCAACTACATGTATAACAATGGTCTGATAACATATATGCTAGCTCTAGAAATATCACACGTAGCAAAAAAACTGAAATACATATATTCAAAGGTAAAATGACAATATAAGCATATCCTTATCAAACATTTACTGTAGTATTTGTAGCTTCCAGTGTCCAATCTCTATGAAGATTCCTTAATACCAAATCAGACAGTTGTTCTGAGGACAAAGGGAGTTGGGCTTCTGTTATTTCCATCTTTGTCTTCAGTATCTGCATCAGAGATGCTCCTCTGCTTAGTAGTCAGAGTATAGCATCCTGCAGGTGCTTACCTCCTCAAGCTCCAGAAATGAATTCAATCAACACATTCTGCAACTGGCAAGTGGTATCTTTAAATGAGTCTGTAAAAATAAAAATCCACTGATTGGATTATTTCAGCTAAATGGTGGTCATTTTATTCACTTTAGGAATCTGCTACACCAGTGATTCCATTAATAAAAGAGAACCTTTTCTTTCCACAAATCAGATGGTCTCTGGAGAATCTCAGCATGTTGAGGGTCCATCAGCAGACAGAGGAAATCATTCTTCACCTTTATTGCTCCCCCATCATTAGCTGGGCTGGAGACTTGGGTGCAGAGTGAGAGATGACAGCTCAAAAAACAAGAGAGAGACAACTTCTCTGCCTCTCAACTGATCCTGAGACCTTTCTTCCAGTCCTCTACCTCCTTAGTTTTCATTTGAGATATCTGCGGCTCAAAGGTAGCAGTCAACTGGGTGGCCAGTTGTTCTGAAGGAGCTAGACATTCCAGGCCAAGCACAAAGCACACATGTTGAAGGAGATATCTTGCCTCAGTGGATTTGAAGAGAAATACCAATGTATGGGGGGAAATAAGAGAGGCTTAAAGCAGGTGTGCAGTAAGAAGAGAAAGCTATATAATCTCACAGTCTCCAGTACAGTTGTTTTCTCCCTCTCCACACCATCTTCTGCTGCTACTAATCAGGTTGTATGACTAATAATGTCTTAAATTTTATAGACCACTGTTCATTCCAAAGCACTTTACAAACTTTTTGGAATGAAATAATTTTACCACCGCCAAAGCAACCACTCCATGCATTGTTTCGGCACAGGAAGTAAAGAATACTGTACCCAGCTGAAAATGAAGGGACACAGAATGTATCTGAATCTGGCCAGGGAACCAGGATTTTTCTATCTATCCATCTCATGCATGTTTAAGAGATGCATTTCTAGAATTACATACAAAGCTCCCAAATTTTCGCCAGCTCTATGTGCATCATTTTATGTAAAGCATTTAAGGAGTATTTAGTTATTCTCAAATAATTTTCATATACACAAACTTCAATTGTTTAAAAAATGGTGTGGATTTAGTGATTACCAGAACAGCCCTTCAGTGGCATGACTGGTACCGTCTGTAGCCTTGTTCACAGTAGTTTGCTGGTATGAATTAGCGATCAGTGGCCTAATTTTCCCACTGTGCCAGCCTTTGTTCACTTCAGGATGCTTCCTCTCTCTGTTATAACTGCTCACCACGTTGCTCTTGCCCTTCACAAAGTTTGTAAAATAGTTTGTTTACTTCTTTTTTTTTAATGTACAAATGTTTATTTTTCTTTTCTTTTTAAAAATCATGAAATAAAAGCAAATCTGTCCCAGCACAATGGATCCCTATGAGCCTTTGATGATCAGGGCAATTCCACTTTGGGTATGTTTGTTTCTGCTTCCGTTGGACTCTGAGCCACTTAAGAAGATTCTAACATAACTTATTAAAGGGCAAAAATAACATCACACCATAAGAAATGTGCTTGTTTATAAATAATAAGAATGCATGTTTATTTCAAGTTGTGAATCTTTGTGTTTGGGAGAGAGAGACACCCTGTGCCTAAGGGAAGCTGTTTGGGACCAGATGCTCTTTTAGTCTTCTCCTCCCCTTATTGTTTGAAGCTTCCTAGTTAGCCACTGTGTCTTCCTCTCCTTGACTACCTTCCTCCTGGTGAGCATGAATTCCAACAGGGCTGCATCCCTTTCACAATGCACATTAAATGGCAATCCCTGACCACCAGCTGAGTCATCAGGGAGTGAACGGCAGCTTGTTTACCCATCCTGTAACGGCATCCAAATCACACTGCCATCATCTCAAAGGTCCTTTTAATGATACATAGATTTGCTCATGAGTCCCTTTAGATATCTTTTGTGCTGGAGCTTGAAGACAAGAAAAGAGAAGGAAAGTGTTCTTCAGGGTGCAGCTGTTATCACCTGAAACATTGCAAAATGTCTATTTACTAATATTCTCCAAACCTGGTCATTCGTCAAAATGAATATGGTTTCGTATTTACTGAAGGTTTAAGTAAAGCCATCAGGGACTTGGTGGACTTGGTTTGAACATCTAGTTGAATGCTGATATTTCAAGCAAAGCAGGCACGTTTGTAAATATGTTCTAGGCCAATGGTTCTTGAGCTGTGGTCTGCAGTGCTGCTTTGGCTACAAGGGTGAAGCATCCATGAGTCTTCAAGATGCTGTTAGCAACAGTCCAGGTTGTTGGTAGCTAGGATTCAGTTCAGGAGTCTTTTAGAGTTCCAAAAGGCTTTTTGCATACCACAGAAATTCAAGCACATTTGTGTAGCCTGTTTAGCGGCTCCATCTCTTATGTTGGATGTTTCTTTGGCATAAACTTGACAGAACAAGGAGCAATGGTCTCAAGTTGCAGTGTGGGAGGTTTAGGTTGGATATTAGGAAAAACTTTTTCACTAGGAGGGTGGTGAAGCACTGGAATGGGTTACCTAGGGAGGTGGTGGAATCTCCTTCCTTAGAGGTTTTTAAGGTCTGGCTTGACAAAGCCCTGGCTGGAATGATTTAGTTGGGGATTGGTCCTGCTTTGAGCAGGGGGTTGGACTAGATGACCTCCTGAGGTCCCTTCCAGCCCTGATATTCTAGGATTCTAAATTCAACCATGAGCAAATATTCAGACAACCCAAAACTGGAGAGACAGCTAGCACAGAGGAAGACAGACCAAACTGCATAGTTCATTGATTCACAAAGTTTAAGGCCAGAAGAGACCATTAGAACATCTAGTCTGACCTCCTGTATATCACAGGCCGCTAAATTTTACCCATTTATTCCTGTATTAAGCCCAATAATGTATGTTTGACTAAAGCATGCTTTCCAGAGAGGCATCCAGTCCTGATATGAAGACATCAAGCGATGGAGAATCCACCATGTCCCTTTGTGTTCTGTTCCAGTGGTTAATCACTCTCACTATTCAAAATGGATGCCTGATTTCCAACTTTAATTTGTCTGGCTTCAGCATCCAGCTATTGGTTCTTGTTATGCCTTTTTCCATTAGATTAAATAGCTCTTTAGTACTGAGTAGTTTCTCCCCAGGAAGATACTTATACACTGTAATCAGGTCACCTCTCAACCTCCTTTTTGGTAGATGTCATCATAAGGCATTTTCTCCAATCCTTGAATCGTTTTTGTGGATCTTTTCTGCACTCTCTAATTTTTCAACAGCTTTTTAAAAATGAGGACACCAGAACTGTATTCCAGGATCAGTCTCACCAATGCCATATACAGAGGCAAAATCACCTCCATGATCCTATTCATTACTCCCCTATTTATACATCCAAGGATTTCAGTAGCCCTCTTCCACACAGCAGTGAACTTGGGAGCTCATATTGAGTTGCTTGTCCACTATTAAACTTAAATCCTTTTCAGAGTCATTGCTTACCAAGACACAGTCCGCAATTACGTAGGTACAGCCAGCATTCATCGTTCCTAGATGTATAGCTTTGCACTTGGCTGTATTAAAACTCATTTTGTTTGAATGGGTGTGGCTTACCAAGTGGTTCAGAGCTCTCTGTATGACAGCCCTGTCCTCATCATTATTTACCACTCTGCCAATCTTTGTGTCATCCATACATTTGATCAGCAATGATTTTATATTTTCTGCTGGATGAAAATGTTGAATAGCATCAGGCGCAGTACTGATCCCTGCAGAACCCTACTAGACACATCCCCATTCAATGATGATTTCCCATTGATGACTATTTTGAGATCTGTCAGCGAGCCAGTTCCTAATCCAGTCAATGTGTGCTTTAATGATATTGTATAGTGCTAATTTTTTGATCAGAATGTCAGGTGGTACTGAGTCAAATGCCTTACAAAGGTCTGTTTTATCTACTCAGTTACCTTTATAAACCAAACCTGTAATCTCCTCGAAGAATTAAATCAGGCTTGCGACTTGGGCAGCTTCCACATTAACAAATCCCTTCCCAGAGGGACAGGGAATAAGTAGCACAAATATAAACTGAATGAAGGGGCCAGAATCACCCAAAGCAAACTCATTTTCATCTCATGTAGCCAAACACTGTAATTGCTGTAAGGAATACAGAGGATTCAGGGAAGGAAATGAAGAAACAGTGTGAGGATCAGCCTTCTAGGCAATTCAGAATCTCTGCATGTTCATGTTGCTGAAATATTCTCTCTTATCTCTCAGCACTATTGTTATTATTTATTTATATGACCATAGTACGTAGGACCCCAAGCGTGGAGCAGGTTCCCATTTGTCCTAGGTGCTGTACAAACACAGACCAAAAAGGCAGTCTGTGCCCCAAAGAGCTTACAAGTTAAATCTAAGACAAGAGACAAGAAACACAGACAGATGGGGGTACAAGGAAACAATTATACAATATTCAGTTTGATAGGCGATGGTATGAGTTCACTAGTAGTCTAACTGTAGTCATGGTTTGTGTAGGCATCGTGGAAAAGGACAGTTTGAAGGAGGATAGTGAGGTAGCTTTGATGATGTTTGCAGGGAGCTTCTCCCAAGTGTGAGGGCCAGCATGGGAAAAAGCACAAAGGTGTTTGTTTGAAAATTTAACAAGTGGGCGATGGAGCCTGGCATCAGCGGCCTATCAGAGGAGGGAGTTGACATCTTAATAGTGAATGAGAGATGATAGGTAGGGTGGGATAGGCAATGGAGGGTCTTGAAAATGAAAACAAATAACTCCTGTTTGATGTGTTGGAGAAGGTGGAGCCAGTAGAAGGATGCAAAGAGAGGGCTGACATGGTCAGAGGATTCTTTGCTGGATTCCCACAGTGGAAATCACTCCCCGAACACAGGGTGAAAGAAGTAATGACATGGAATCTTTCCTATATCTCCTCTTTCTACACTATGATGGAGCAATGGAAAACTGGGCCATGCTTTGAATCTGTCACATCATAACATTCTGGACCTGAAGAAAATGTAGAAATACAGATGGGTCCCAAAGCCTAGCTTGGAAAGCTCAGCCTACTCTCCATTAGCATGAAAGGCAGAATGGATGTGTCTTTTCCTACTCTCCAGCTGGCCATAGAACTAATAGGGGTCTCCTAATCACTGGACACATTCTTTCTCTGTTCTGCTCCTTCCCTCTGGAGTTACCAAAACCAGCCAAAATGCTCAACTGCACCACTGTAATTTGCTCCTCAGACCTGTATTTACTGGTGGATTGATCAAGCTCCTCAGTTATGCAGCTGTGATCACAACTGAAGAAAAGGTATCTACCAATAATGGATTGTGTTAAGGGGCTAACAGCATCCCTGGCTTACCTCCATTTGCCTTCAATGGAGCAAAACCAGGAATGAATTTTGGCCCCATGTGCATATGGTAAAGTGATGCTCTCATTCAGAATAATGCTTCCATAGAAAGTGTCATCCTGAATATCTGGGGTGGGGGGAGGGGGACAGACAGCAAACTATTAAAGTTCTAAAATCAGAGTTAGCTTCTCAGCTGGTCAGCCTATTGTCAACCCCCCTCCCCGCTGCCCAATAATGCTGTGTGCTATGTGGTGTATAAAGTAATCAGAGAGCAGAGTCCTAAACTTCATTTATTTCATGTCCACTCTGAAGTGCTGGGTCCAAAATAGCAATTATCATTCTGCAGGATACCCAAACCAGCCAATAAACCAGTGTTTAATAGGCCTTCATAGATAAGCCATTTTACCATCATTCAGAATTTAGATTAATATGTAGCATATGCTGTGGAACCTGCTCCGATACGTTACAGAGATGAAATTAGATGAGCTAGAGTGATTTACAAGGAAAGTGTAAATCCATTGAGGGGACGCCACTTGTGTTATAAACCACTGGAATTGTCATCACCAGGACTCTAGGATGTACGGTAAATAACTCCAAGATGTCATTAACTTCACACCGCTGACTGCAGATCTTTTGTTGTTCTATATTTATGACATATGGGTCCCTCACTGTGTGTTTCAAACCATTTGAAATAAGTGAAAGTGACATAGGATGGGATTTTCAAAAGAACCTAAATGATTTAGCCTAGAGGTAAAATTTTCAGTGGGACTGAGGATCCTAAGTCATTCAACATTTTTATTTTCACTTATTAGAGTCTGTGCTTTAAAGGCCTGTCAGAATTCAGCAGACTTCAATGGGCTTAGATCAGGCCCTATCTGACTGTTTTTAAAATAAGGTCTCCTGAATACCCATTTAAGTGGCAGATCTGAATTTTCAAAAAAAGGCCATAACTCTCTTATGTCATTTTGTCTTTTAACTGGAATGTTAGTACCCAGGATTTCAGAGCAGATACCACTCTGCAAAGATAACATGCCTTCTAATAGTTATTGGACTCTGTTGTTCTGAGATAGGATCAATGGTTTATGACTTTGGAATATCAAATCAATAGGTTCCAACTTTCTCTTACTTTAGAACTTTATTGCCACAATTCATAAATATAATACAGTCATATACCATCTGTGATGAAGTGGGGGATTTTCTTGTTTTTTCCTTGTTTTCCAATGGTTTGCATGCAGTGGGGTTGGGAGTCAGTTTCCCTGGGTGTTACTGGTTTAATGAGGTGAGGGGAGAGGGAGTTTGTTGTTACAGAGGACCGGAGAGGGAACTTGGGACCACAGCCGATGGCCTGGAGAATGGATACCCCAGCGACTGGTGACCTGACGACCCGGAGACTCAGCGCAGGAGTCACAGCCGGTTCTGGCCAATGGGAGGACAATGGGCTGCAGAGTGAGGACCCAGTGACCTAACCAGCCGGTTCCAGCCAGAGGACAGAAGAGAGGAGAGGAGGCCCCAGTTTACAACCCTGTTTACCTGGGGAGAAGACAATGGACAGAGGCGGGGCCTGGAGCCGGTGATCTCAGAGGCCCAGCTGGGAAGTGGGGGGAGGGGCCTCTGGGCTGGAGAGGGGGAGCAGGCAGAGCCCATTGGGATGCAGATCGAGTGGGGTGTGCTGGGCTGAGGGAGGCCAGGCCTGAGGCCCTGAGAGTTTCCTGTGCTGTGTTCAGTTGCTCAATAAACCCTCCTGTTTTACACTGGCTGAGAGTCACTCCGGTCTAGAGAACAGGGTTGCATCAACCCCTTCGGGGGGTGGAGACCCCAGGGGTCCAGAGCGAGTGGACTCCCTGAGGGGGCCCACGGCGAGAGATGGACGTGCTCAGGCTCAGAGAGGTGGAGGGGCCTGACCCCGAGAGAGAGTGGACCCCCGAGAAAGGCTGTCTCACTGAAAGGGGCACCCCCCACGGACCGCACGGGGCCAAGAGTGGGCACGATCTGTGAGTCCGTGACACCATCCTACAGAGAAGCATTACTGGGGAAAGCTACAACCTAAAGTCCACGTGTACCAAATTGAGTGGAAAGCCTGCTTTTAAATGGAAATGATTAATTTGAATACCAAAAGCTCTGGTCCTTAATCATGTATCAAACTTTACTCATGTGAGTGGTATCATTGATTCAATGGGTTGAAAAGTTATGCACCTGCAGATATTTGCAGGATTGGGGGCTTAGACTGGCTATCTAGAAAAAAATATACGTACAACATCCAAATGATCAAAACTTAATATATGCCATTAGTTTAATATCCCAATAACTAAATGGTTCTGGTGTCTCAACGAAAGCTACGGTTTTACAGCTACTTCCTAACAGGAAGCCCTGACTGCAAAAATAGAGAGCTTATACCCTCCTGTCATTTCACATGCTGAGGTCCCATTGAAATCAATAGGAGAGTTTCATGAAAGTCTATGGCAGTAGGATATGACTTCAGTTTAAAGAGCAGGTATGCTGGTAGCTTCCTGCAGATTTCTTAAAGTAGTTTCACATTTATTATATTCGATAAGAATTTTTAAAATGATACCAGGTGGTTTACATTTTTTAACAACTGGAAGTGTTTTGATTTTGTTAATTGCAATTTTCCTTTTGTGTGGCATGATTTCAGCCCCCACGAAGCCACTGAATAATTAGAGGAAGGATGGTCTTGTGGTTAAGGATTGGATTGGATCTGAGGCGAGCTGGTTCCAATTTTTGGAACCTCCATGGACTTCCTCTGTGACCTTGAACAAACCATAAGAATAAGAACATAAGAATGGCCATACTGGGTCAGACCAAAGGTCCATCAAGCCTTGTGGTTAAGGATTGGATTGGATTGGATTGGATCTGAGGCGAGCTGGTTCCAATTTTTGGAACCTCCATGGACTTCCTCTGTGACCTTGAACAAACCATAAGAATAAGAACATAAGAATGGCCATACTGGGTCAGACCAAAGGTCCATCAAGCCCAGTATCCTGTCTACCAACAGTGACCAATGCCAGGTGTCCCAGAGGGAGTGAACCTAACAGGTAATCAAGTGATCTCTCTCCTGCCATCCATCTCCACCATCTGACAAACAGAGGCTAGGGACACCATTCCTTACCCATCCTGGCTAATAGCCATTAATGGACTTAACCACCATGAATTTATCTAGTTCTCTTTTGAGTGACCAAGTCACTTAATCTTGGTCTGCCTCAACTCCCCCATGGGGATAATCATATTTCCTCTCTCCCTTGTCTATGAAGATTGTAAATTCTTTGGAGGCATAGACTATGTCCTAATATGCATAGTACAGTGCCTAGCACCGTGGCACTCTGATCTTGGTTGCGTCCACTAATCGCTGCTGTAATATAAATAATATATTGGAACACATGGACTTGCCTCAATTAATAAGCAAAACTCTCCTCTGAACTCAATGGAGAGTTGCTTCACACTGATGGGTACATTCTTTATGTTGCTGTGGATCAAATAACAATTATTGCTAATAAAACTTATGGTCTTATAAAGTAATAAGCCTGATAGTGCTGACAGTGCACATTGCTCTGAAACTGGGATCAGGCTGGAGTCCCTGCGTATTAAATTGTGTGAAGATGAAGTTTTTAAACCAATGCCAAAAAGCCACTCTTTACCAGATGGCTAAACTTGGAATGAGCTTCTCTGGCACAAAGCAGAAAGGAGTCCAAGCTGGCCAGGGAAGGTTAGGAAAAAAGAATTAAAATGTTACTTTTTGAGTGGGCAAAGAGAATGAAACACCTCCCCGGCCCCCCCCCACCACCATCACACCACCACCTGTCCAGGGAGCCGTTAGTTTGGTTAACACAGATTCACCTTTTCCCAAAACATGTGGGTCTGAAAGTGAGTGTGACTATGGCAGGAAAACCTCTGGGCTCCATGATGCGTCATCTCAAGCAGGGCACTGAATAACCTTCATCATCTGAGGGAATGAAACAAAATGGAAGAGTTGGGGGTTGGGGCAGGGGACCTATTTCTACTCCACCAAACCACTGGATGTGGCACTGTATTTTCAAAAGAGCTCGGCACTAGAGCTGATCGCAATTTTTCATTGACTTCCCCCCGTCCCAGAAACAAAAGGGTCCCTGGGAAATTTTCATGTTGGCCAAAACATTCCTATCGTTCAATGAAAAACAAAACATTTTTTATTTTTAAAAGTTTGTGGTTTAGTATTTTTCCTCCGCCCCCTCTCCCAGTAGGGGGGGAAAAAAGACTAATAGAGGGAAAAACGCAATAACAAAAATTTGTGTTGTCAAAAAATGGGGGAAATTCTGCTTTCTTTTAAGTTGTCTTTCCAAAATGTTCACCATAATCACGTCCCTTCTCGCCAGCTCTACTCAGCACCCAGCACTCAGCTTTGAATGGGAGCTCCCAGGTCCTGAGCACGTCTCAAAATCTGACCTCTTCATTCTAAGAGGAGCTGAGCAATTTTGAAATCTGTCCCCTAACTCTGTGCAAAGAGATTCCTCCTGGTGAAACCCCTGTATAAGGCGTGTGCCATCTACCGGTAAGGGTCTCTTTAGGACCTGGCTTTTTGGAACTCAGGGCAGGAGAATGGAGGGGAGAAATGGCCAGAGATAGACGGTGAAAACTCGTGTGTTACAATAAATGACGGGTCTAAAAATCTTCCTGCTCTGAGGCGCACAGTTCGGGAGCGTCCTTTGCTTGCATCAGGTGCAATCTAGGTGGAAAATCTATGCTTGTGGCAAAGATGCTGTGATCTTACAGGTTAAAAATGTCTCGTTTATTTCACACGCGCTGAGTCCCCCCAGCCCCCGACAGCCAGCACTTCGCCGCTGAGGGAGAAGAGAGAGAAAGGAACGCTCCCCCCCCCCCGTTACTCCAAACCGCAAATCTGTTCACAAAGTCAACCGCAAAATAAACCGCAGTCAGACAGGATCAGCGTAACAAACACCGCAGTAAAGCACCGCTCCTCCCTTCTCCCAGCCCGGCTACGCGCCGAGGAGCAAACGGGGCAAGGCGGGGGAGAAAAGTTGGGCATCTCCAAGTTGCCACCAAATCAGCAAGGCGCTAAAACACCCCTTAGGGCTCCAGCATCGATGTGTCAACTTTCCTGCCTGCCAAAGAGTTTCTCACATCACCCATCCACCCTCCCCTAACCTACAGCGCATTTATCTCTGTGTGTGCCAGGCAGCTCCCTTCTAGTGATTAATACAATCCACCTTCACCACCTACTTTTCTAGTGCTGGAACTAGGGGAGCTGCCGCACCTCCTGGCTTGAAGTGCGTCCCATGCTATCCAGGGTTTACAATTCGGTTCAATGGCTCTCAGCATCCCCACTGTAGGATCTGGTCCGCCACCCCTAGCCCCTGAAGCCCCGCGCACTGTTTTGCAGGTTTCACTGGACCAAGGCACCCTTTATAAACCGCATCTTGACCAGACCAGGACCGTGCCATTATTTCGGAGTGGAAGCCAATGTGTGTCTCCCCGCCACAAGCCCCTTGTCCGTGCTTCTGATTTGCCAGGGAATAAACAAAACCAAGAAGGAAATGGGGGTGAAGGGCAAAAGCAAAGACGAGCGAGAGGGGTGGGGGAAGGCGCAGCTCTCTCCCCCTTGGCTGTCCTGTGGCCATGCTGAGCACAGCCCTGTTACACAAGAGCTGCGCTCAACTTTAGCGAGACAGGGCGGGCGAGGTAATAATCTCTCTTCGGAGCAACTTGTGTTGGCGAGAGGAGACACTGCGCCCGCTCCGCGTGGGTCAGTCCCCCCACCCCGCTCCCCAGGAGCGAGCCCTTTGCCGCCCCAGACCCTCCTCCCCTTCCCAAGCCCCATCAGGCCCCCAGGAGCCGGCACTCACCTGCGTTGCTCATCTCCCCCAACTTTCAGGTCTCCCGCCCTCAGATCATGGTCCTGCACGCCTGGGTCGGTCGCACCTCCTTCCCTCCCGGAGCTGGAGCGGGGTCGGTGTGGGGCTGAGAAGGGAGGGGATAACTAGTCAGCAGTGGATGTGGGGGGCGGGGGGGGTGTCGGCTCAGGAGGCGCGATCCATGCTTAGCCTGGCAAGGCAGACTGGCTGCTGGCAGCTGGTCGGGTCCCGCTCTGATCGCAGCGCACTGGCCAGGGCTCGCCACCGCCTCCTCCTCACAGGCATTTCCCTTCCTTTCCTGCAGAGGAAGCCCTTTGGCTCGCTCAGGGATTGAAAGCTGCAGTGCAACAAGGGGGGAGGGGGGGCACGGATGCCAAACAAACAGATTTAAAGGGACAGCAGCTGTTCTGTCTCCCACCCCCTGTATGTCACACACACAGTTCAGGATCTCGCATACGCTCCAGGAGTGTGAATGCGGCTTGCACAAGCGGGGGTGGGGGAGAAGACAGGGGGATGGAAAGAGAGGCTTCTCCTCCCTGGTAGCGTTTGGAAAAGGAAATCAGGAATGTGGAAGTTTGGGCATAGCGCTAAAAGGCCAGGGAAACCGGCACTCTGGGCCGTTTCCTCCCCAGATCCTGCAGCCGCAGGGTGCGGAGGATTGAACGAGCCTTGCCAAGCACCGGTTGTTACACAGACCAGCCCGGGATGTGCAGAGAGGGCGGCTCACCCACCTCCCCTGGAGCCCAGAACAGAGCATTTCTGCCCAGCTCGGCTGAGGTTCGCTCCCGGTTCCCGCACGGCACGTCCCTGCAGAGAGAACCCAAGGCACTGGAGTGTCTGTATGAAACGATCGGTAGCCACGGGTAGTGTGTGTGGATACGGGGCAAGTGAACGGGAGTGAAAACTAGAAGGAGTTCCTCGCACAAAAGCAGCCCCTTGCCCCGACACAAGGGCAATTTAAAGGAAAGGTTTGCGTGGTCTCCTCCTGTTCTCCCCCTCTTTTTAGCTAGCCCTGCCTTCGTCTCTGTGACCAGCCTTTTCTGCGCAGAAATAACGGGGGAGACAGCAAGTCTCCCTCTTCCTTCCTTCCTTCCCACCAAACGTGTGTCTATGTTCTGGCTCTAAACACGCCGTGACTCCCCAGAGAAGGAATCCGTCTGACCCCCTCCGCTCAATAGTTGTGTGGTTTGCAGTAGACTTTGCTAAATAGAGCCCTGATCCTGCAGTCTTTACTCAGGAGAGTAAGGATTACTCGTGCGAGTGAGTGCTGTCAGCTGGGGTCCGGTGTTCTTATGTGCTATTAGCTTCAGTCCAAAGCTTCAAGACCTTGGCGTGGTTCCCCACTGTCCTCAGGAGTTTCAAAAATAAATCCGTGGGGCTAGAAAATGTCCATTCTACAAAGGTGAGAGATTCCCCCCCCCTCCAATTTGCTAAACTCACTATTATGAATTTATGGGGATAAGAGAGGAAACGCCGGGCTCTTGACCCCCTTGTAAAGGTAGGATCATCATAGGCTGCAACTCCATGAGCCAAGGGGTTTGGTGTGCAGGTAGGTGCCTACTATAGACTATAGCCCCATTCACACCCACAGGTCTCTGCACTGGTGCATCACAGAGCAATCACTTTGGTCCCAAAGATGGCTGGGTCTAACTTGATTTTACTGAGCAGCAGAATATGCAGATGTAAGATTGGAAAGTGAGAAGGTCAGAATACTTGGCCCCCAGGATATCTTACAAGTGACATAAATATTTTATGCACCGAAAGGATTATTTGTGTTTGGTGGTAAAAGACAAGTAGTATTACTAAAGGTGGTTTATCAGTGAGTTGATAGCGTACAGCAGCTTTATTTCATGTAGCATTGTTTCATGTTTATTTTATTGTAAAGCATCTAATAACAAACATCGTTATTATCCGCCAATTTATAATACACAGCTGAAAAGAGAGAGACCAAAGACATTCCAAAGCATTCTTCACTATTGTTTCCTTGTGACTGATATTAAACAGATTTCACTCTAAACTCTAAACAAGTAACAGGGAAGCAAATTCACTAAACTGAGGAGCAAAACAGTTAGGACTAGACTTGTGTTGAGTGCTCTCCGCCACTGTGGATAATCTGGTCCTGCACTGCATTCATCACTATGGTATCTGACCAGATCAGGCCCTAATCCACTTAGTCAAATCAAATCAATCTAAGAAATGTTTCCAGAACCACCAGTTTGTGTGAATCCAAAGTGTCTGATCATCTAGGGCAAAATATGGAACCTGAAAATGAGCAAACTTAATACTTGCTTTTCAAGTAGCACTCAGGTGGGTTACAGAACAGAATGTTTGGCATTTTTGCAAGAAACTAAAAACGTCAGAAAAATCCTAAATATGAACCTACATAAGAAGAAACTGGAAGTGGAAATTAAGGCCAGGGACATGATGGACAGCCAGAGACTGTAGTTATCAGGTATTCAAAGCAGAAATTATTTGAAAAATGTCAATTGAAACACATTTTTGAAGGAAAATGGCTTTTTGATTCAATAGCAATTTTCATGAAAAAAAAATCAACTTTCGTGAAAAAGTGGTTTTTGGTTGGAAAAAAATGGAAAACGAGCACCAAATTTCTTTGGGTTTTCAGTGACTGAAACTTTTTGCTGAAAACAAGCAAGAAAGTGTTCTTCTCAAAATGTTTCATGGGAAAAATAATTGGTTCCTGATCAGCTCTTTAAAAAAAAGTTTCTTACTATTGAGCAATGTCAACCAACTCATTTGCAGCAGTTTTACTCTGAATCAAGATGAATTCATGTCATTAGCTTGGTTATCAGATTTCATTTGGCATGTTTTTAATAAATTTAGGAGCTGTGCTCATTATTATTTTTCCAGTATTCGTGCAAAGGGAGCTTGTTCAAAGGGAAACAGGCAGTTTCTACATATTGTAACACATGAATGGAGATTTTCTTATCCTGTTTTTATAGGAGATGTCCACTGAAGCAAGCTTGGGTGTGGTTATACTGTGCGTAACTAATTCTGAGCAGCAAAGGTTCTAACTTGAGCTAGACAGATAATGGAAAAAATATTTGACAGATATTTTATATGAACAATATTGGAAAGTTAATAGAACGATTGGTGTCACAAATATTAGACCACCAGGTCTCATAGAAGCTTCTCCAACAAAGCTTGTCCAAAGTTCTCTTCACCCATAATGATTTACAGTTTTCTACAGGGTAAAGAGAAGCCAGGAAAATTCACAGATTTATGTCCCAAATCTCAACAGCCTTTTCATGGACAGTGTGATTTGAACTGTCCCCCTCTTCTCTGTTTGTGGAACCAGAGTGGATATTTCTCACATACATATGAGTCTCTTCAATTGGTTTTAACTCTGCAGTTGGTTTAAGAGGGCCAGCAAATATGCCCTCCAGTCACAAAGCCCTGTTTTTTAGAATTTGAAAGGATCCTGTCCAGGTTAAAAGTGACTACAGTTGTTGTTGTTGTTTTTTTCGGGGGTGGGGGAGGATGTGATTAATTTATTACTTTTCATAAACAATAATGACATACAAAAAGATAAATGACTTACAGCTTGTCTATGTTACAAGGTACCACACATTTCTCAGGATATCCAATAAAGTTATGCAATTACACAACTTTCCAACTTGTCAAAACTGTAAGATCGGATAATACAAAATCAGGCAATTTTGCAGAGCCACAGCATGTTAGGGTGAGGGTAACAACAACAACAATAAAAGACATATACAAATAGGCACCAAAAGGAAGTAGGGGACTAGAAAGGTGGGAAGAGGGAAAAGGAGAGAGGTCAGGTGGAGTGGAAGTTTGGCTTTGTTTGAACTACCTCCGCATTCTTTATTCAAATGTATCAAGAAACAGCGTCCAAATTTCTTTGAATTACATAATTGCTCTCTACATTGATAAGCTGTTCTTTCTTCCGCTGAGAATGCAGACAGGTCTGAATACTGCTGCTCTATTCTGGGCATAAGCGAACCCCTCTATTTTTGTAAAATCTTGCATTAGGGCATCATTGGGGCCCTCAAGCACCAAAGTCTTTGTGGTGGGGCAAACCCGGTGTAGTAGGTACATAACCTAGAATAGTATCAGGGGGTAGCCGTGTTAGTCTGTATCTACAAAAACAACAAGGAGTCTGGTGGCACCTTAAAGACTAACAGATTTATTTGGGCATAAGCTTTCGTGAGTAAAAACCTCACTTCTTCGGATGCATCCGAAGAAGTGAGGTTTTTACTCACGAAAGCTTATGCCCAAATAAATCTGTTAGTCTTTAAGGTGCCACCAGTCTCCTTGTTGTTTTTATAACCTAGAATATCATTTTCAGCTGAGGTTTGATTGCTGACCATAGATGACTCGTGCCTCCCTATATTCGGGGGGCCCAATCTAAAGGGGAGGACACATGACTGCCCCACATGTCTCCTTTGCCCAGCGACCCCCTGTCCTGTGCCCAGCCTGGGGCTGCTGCACTCTCCCCACCCAATGTTACCAGCCGGGGGGAGGGAGGGCTCTGTCCTTCTCCCCCTGTGCCTCAGCCCCGGCATGCTCGGCCGCTCTCCCTGGCAGCCGGGCCTGGGGAGGGAGTGGAACGGAGCCACTTCTCATGCAGCTGAAGGCCGCCGCTCCAGGTCGCTGCTCTGTTCAGCACAGCATCTGCCTGAGACAGCCTGGCTGGGGAGATGGTAGGGGTTGCCTGCTCCATGCCAGGTCCTGGCTGCTGGGGACAGGGGATGAGTGAGCTAGAAATGTGCCAGGGGGAGAGTGGACTCCGGCTTGCAGTGTCCCCATCCCCAGCAGCTGAGTGAAGGCAGGGGGTGGCCGCCCCTGCCACCTTCCCAGCCTGGCTCTCTCAGGCAGCTGCCCTGCTGCACAGAGCATCAACCCAGAGCAGCCAGCGGGAGATGTGACTAGTTCCACTCCTTCTACTCCCTGCTGACAGGGACGGGCCGAGGGTGCCGGGGAGCAGGTGCAGCGGGAGAAGGACAGAGCCCCTCTCCCTCCAACTACACTGGCAGGCCGAGCAGCAACCTGGGGGGCACTTGACCCCACATTTCTCCCCCCCCACGCATTGCCTATGGCTGCGGCCAAGCACTACTTTCAGCCCTGTGTCCACCTCTTTCCACAGCTGTCTGACTGTTGGACAGTAGCCACAGCATATGCATCAGGGTTCCTTTTTCTTTACTGCAGCGCCAACAACCAGCAGAGCACGAGGCCCCTGTCTCGCACAACCTCTATAGCGTCCACTACATTTTGAATAGAATCTTTTGCTGTATTAGGTGTAGTCTGAGATCTGCAGAAGTGTTTTTAACATTCCATAATATGCTCTGCCACTGGAGTTCTTTTAAGGGCTTCCCACATTTTCACAAAGAACTCCAGACTAATGGAGTTGCTCTTTCTCAGTAAAGTATACATAGTGGACACGGGCCTGGGGAATTTATGAAGCATTTACAAATTTTCCTCTGGCAATCCTGGGGCATCTGGACCAAACTGATAACGTTAGCAAGTGTTTTAGTTGTAAGTACTGCCACTCCACTGAGGGTGGAAGGTCATATCATTGCTTTAAAGCAGTGGTTCTCAACCTGTGGGCCACGTTCGGTGGCCCCATCAGCACACAGTTGCAGCCCATATGACATCCTCAGGGCCATACAGGTATTGTATCTATTGTGTGGATGTGGCCCACATAACACACAGAGAGCTGCATATGCGGCCCGCAATGGTAAATAGGTTGAGAACCACTGCTTTAGTGTTAGAAAAGACACAAAGCCCTTATCGCTGACTAACTGGGAAATCCATATGATGCTGTTGCTCAGTCAGTTCTTCCAAATCAGGCTGTTTCCCAATTTGCACGTCTGGGTTACTCCAGTTAGGTGCTTTTTTCATGATGGTGAGAATGAAACTGCTACCTCGTAGCTAGGATAGCCCAGACACTTTGTGCAGCCATCACTGTAGGCATCTTCTTTTTGTCTGATGGAGAAAAATAGGAACCAAGCAGACCCACAGGGAGAACTGGATGCATTAATACCTATTCAATTTCCACCCATGTGGGAATAAGGGTGTTAGTATGCTGGAACCAATTTGACATTTGAGACATGATAAAAGCATAATAGTAATTTTGGAAGTCCCTTGACTATAGGGAGCAGGTGTTTTTTAAGTGACAGTTGTGGACATTGACCAGAGCCCCACAGAAAGGCTCTTATCATGTTACATTTTCTAAATTAAGACAGAAGGATATTATATATATGTATTTGTATATACATACCACCTATTTGTATCACTAGTTATTTGAGAGAGTACAGGATCTGAGTTTATCTTCACTAATTTATTAATGTTTCTTGGTACTTTTATACCTAGGAACTTATTTGCGTCAGTTTGCCTATGGAAATTCCATTAAGAAGAAGCCCCATTATATGACAACAGGGAGATTTCCAATGGTTCCAATTTTTTCCAATGTATTTTGTAACCAGGTATTGCTCTGAATTTTTGAATTAGCGATAGGAGAGTTGGAATAGTGGCTTCTGGTTTGCGAATACACAAAAGGGTGTCTGCACACAACATCAGTTCATACTCCATGGAACTAAGTTGAATGCCTCAGATATCTGGATGAGTCTGTATAGCTATTGCCGGGGCTCTAGAGCCAAAACAAAAAGTGATGGAGACAACAGTTATCCTTGTCTGGTGCCCAGAAGAGGCTGGAGATATCCCAGGTCACATTGTTGATTGTAATGCAAAAGGATAAGTGAGAATATAACAGTTGGATCAGGAGCTAAATATGAGTCAAAATCCAAATTCTTGTAGGGTATGAAACATATACCTCCAGCCCACTCTATCAAGCGCCTTTTCTGTCTCTAAGGCTAATATGACTTATGGTTCAGGGTCATCATATTTCACTGATAAAATGTCAATAAGTTGCCATTTGATGAGAATTGATATGCATGTTCCCAAAGTTATACAGTATAAGCTTGGAGCACCAGAGATAACCTAAATCTGTAAGTAAGTTAGTAACAATAACTGGATAACTTCATCAGTGCAGATGGGGAAAACATAACAACTGGGAAGGAAACTTGGTATAAAACAGAACAGGTACTCAAGCGATTTAGAAAACATTCTGCATCTTGTGGCTTTTGGACCAGATGCACTTCCTCACCTGGAAACCGTATACAATATCTGAGCCCTTGCTGCTTGGCAAGTTTCCTTGACCATTTAAAGGCTGATCTCTGTTTAACCACATCTTTTGCAAAGTCTTGAAAAATCATTATCTTATTTTGTGGCATCCCCAAAACATTATTGCATTTTTTTGTCTTTTACGGTAAATCTTAAAAATTTGACAATCAGTGCACAAGGTTTGGCATTTGAGGCTGGGTTAGGAGCCAGGGATTTAGGAGCTCTCTCTAAATCAAATTTAAAATCATTTGGCAGACTAAGCACTTCTGAAAGGAGCTGGTGAACTAATTGTAGGGGGTTGCCTTTCTTTGTTCCTTCATGTACTCCTATAATTCTCAAATTATCGTGGTGAGACCTTCCCTCAAGGTCTGCTACTTTAGATTTAAGAGAAGCTAAGTTTGTGAGGCTTCTCTGTGACGAGACAGAGAGCCCTTGTACCTGATCTTCCCCCCCATTATATTCTCCCTTCTGCTTCATTCACCCATCTGTCAGTGCTTGCAGAGAGGAGTTAATCAAGGTAACAGTCAGTTGTCTTGTGGCCTTGATATCTACTGTGTCTGCAGCAACTTTCTCCAGCATGGCACGATGCCCGCAGCAGCTGGCCATCTTGCTCAGGGGGTGGATGGTCTCTGTTCTCCTTGTTTTTTGGCAACTTGTAGAGCTCCCACTAGACAAACCTTTGCCTGCTGATATTCCAGAGATTTGGGGATACCTGTTCCTTTATTGCGGGGGGGATTGGTCAGGGCCCTGGACTCTGGATGAAAATGGATATTAGCAGATGTCTCAGGAGCTCACATCTGTTCTGCTATTCCGTACAGCACCCCTTGGAAACCAGTAAGAATCAACACATTAATTTCAAGCTTCTTGGGGGCTAATTCTAAATAACTGTGAGAGAAGAAATAATTTTAAAAGTTACAAAAATATATGTTGTTCTTTAATATAAGAAAAGATTAACATATAGTCCAGATTGCTTCAAACAATAGGTGTGTTTGCCTGTTTTTGCAAGAGTAAAGTGCAGAATATGAGACTTATAATACAAAGCCAGGTTCCATCTCACTAATATGTCAGTTTCTCTCATACATTTTCATTTAACTTACATTAAGAGGGAAGATGCTGTGTGACGATTATAAAGTAAAATGGAAAGAGCTGCTTTCTTCTAATGCTGAACAAGGAACTTCTCTCTTCCTCTCTTTCTTGCTTTCGACAGAAAACAGTCTTTCCTCTTTTAAAAGCAATAGGTCTGGTACTTTGATGCCCTCACCCCATGGTTGTTATTTTACACCAGTGAAAAGTGGGTGTAAAATGCTACTGGATCAGAATGGTAGTAGTTTACACTCGCTTTGCACCGATGTAAATGACTACGAAAGATGCAAGGCAAAGGTGAATCAGGCTCAGTGGTCTAAGACTGATTCAGAGGAGCACTTAAGCAAGTCCTTAAATCTCTCTGCAGTCAAGCATGTGCTTAAATTGCGTTAAATCCTGTGGGACTCAGTTCCAGAAGGTGCTCAGCACTTTGACCCCAATCCAGCAAAGCACTTAAACATATGCTTAACTTTAATACAATATGACTCTTGCCATCCTTAAATTGGCATGTGCCTTAGAGCTTTGCTGAACATAGGCCTTATTTAACAGCGCCTTTGAGAGCTGATCCTGGGAGATGTTGAGTGCTTTGAACAAGGTGCTGAATGTCCTCAACTTTCATGCACTACAGTGAGAGCTCTAGGACCCTGGACATCTCACAAAAAGCACTCAGAACCTCATAGACTGGGCTCTTGGGTAGCAATCAATACAATCGTTTTTGAACTTGGATCCCTGTTGGTTCATATTGGGTTAAAATTGCCATTAATTGGTAATGCCGTATTTACTAATTTACCAAAGAATTTATTTTTGATCAGTTCAATCTAATTCTTGAATCCGAGAACTCAATTCAAGGGGAAATTAGACTACAATTCAGGAAGGGAAAAAATACTCCATGTAGCGGTTTCCACCTTAAAAGATCTGAAACTGTTACAGCAAGCAAAAGGCCCACAATCTTTTTATTGTCAGTTTAAAAGATAATCTAGGGTATAATTACCTATACCAAAGACAATGAAAAGATTTAAGAGCTTTATAGCTAAATGCAAATAAGAACCATAAAACTGCTTACATTTGTCTCTGTGTTTATTTATTTTTTTGGCCTCACACCAACAAGCAAATGCAGAAGAGTAGAAGAGAATTAACTGGATTAGCCTTTACTGTTAAAAATAAAAGGATTGTAATGTGAACATGTTCAAGGAACAATGGTGGGTCAAAACAAGCTTTTAAAACCACCAAAAACCTTTTCTTTACTTCCCCCCCTTAAATTACAATGAAAAGAGATGGTGTGTGTGTGTGTGTGTGTGTGTGTGAGAGAGAGAGAGAGAGAGAGAGAAAAGTAGTAGTAGGAGTAGTAAACATTCCCTTGCAAGATTTGCAATCCAACCATTCCGGCCTTGTGTTAGTGGATGAGTACCTGAGTGAAATTGACTAGAAACAAAAGTGAAACTGACTAATCTATTTTCATTGCCCAAACCAAAGAAATGCAAAAGGTAAACAAATGAAGTAACAGTGAAAACTAAATGAGATTTTTATAATTACTTTTGGTTTAATAATCTAAAATTCTATTAAACTACTCTGTAATCTAAGTGTCCTTTTGGTAAGTCTGACTAGCTTTAAATGTATTAAATCAATGTTTTAGGCTCACAGGCCTCAAACCAGCCAAGCAGTTGAGCACATACTTAACTTTAAACATGTGAGCAGTCCTATTTACTTCAGCAAGGTTACTCACATGCTGAAGTACTCTGTTGGATCAGGAATCTATAGCAATGTGGAGTTCATTTATTTTCTACCATTGTCACATTATCATAGACTACCACTGTTCTTGCCATTTTAATGAAGTTCCAAGACCTTCATCCATCATACTACACTAACTATGCATCCTAATTGCTATTTTTTAAGCTTCTCTGTACTATTACAGACGGGGTTACTTAGGACGAGGTCTACTTCATTATAAGCAGCCTCACACGGGCATTTTTCATAGTCTTTCACCCTGATGCTTGCACTTCATTAAAGAAAATAAGAATGGCCCTACTGGGTCAGACCAAAGGTCCATCAAGGCAGTATCCTGTCTTTCAACAGTGGCCAGTGCCAGGTGCCCCAGAGGGAATGAACAGAACAGATAATCATCAAGTGATCCATCCCGTTGCTCATTCCCAGCTTCTTGGCAAACAGAAGCTAGGGACACCATTCCTGCCCATCCTGGCTAATAGCCATTAATGGACCTATCCTCCATGAATTTATCTAGTTCTTTTTTGAACCCTGTTATGGTCTTGGCCTTCACAACATCCTCTGGCAAGGAGTTCCACAGGTTGACTGAACGTTGTGTGAAGAAATACTTCCTTTTATTTGTTTTAAACCTGCTGCCTATTAATTTCATTTGGTGATCCCTAGTTTTTGTGTTATGACAATTAGTAAACAACTCTTCCTTATCTACTTTCTCTATACCAGTCATGATTTTATAGACCTCAATCATATCTCCCCTTAGCCATCTCTTTTCCAACCTGAAAAGTCCCAGTCTTATTAATCTCTCCTCATACGGAAGCCATTCCATACCCCTAATCATTTTTGTTGCCCTTTTCTGAACCTTTTCCAATTCCAATTTATCTTTTTTTTTTTGAGATGGGGATACATCCAATAGCATCCCTTCCACTGTTAGGGTGTAAACAGCCACAGAAAAGGCCAAAATAAACTCAGTGGCAGCTGCACTAAGAATACAGTAAGTTCTCCAAAGACACCACTGAATGTCCTACTTCCTTCTGGGTGTAATTTAAGAAACTAACATTGTTCTATAAATCTCTGCATGGATCAAGTCTTGGCTGCCTGCGAAACTTTCTCTTAAGTGCAGTCATGCATCATACTACTTGAGATCATCTGGGGGCACTCTTATTAACAATCCATCAACTGGAAAATCTAGGCATTGGGCGTAATCAGTGGGAGGAGCTCTTGACTTTGAAATTTACTCCATCAGTGTCCTGACAAGCCTGAGTCTGTTGATCTTTAGGGTACATTGTAAGGTGCATTTAATCTTTCAGGTTTTTACTTAAAGGGGTAATTGGGTTATATAAATGGGTTAATTTGTGAGGTGAATCCATTAGTCTGGTATCGATCAATTTATTTAATATTGCACTTTGATATTTTAATTGTTCAGGGATAACTGATGGATGCATTTCATAAATTCAAAATAAGCTGAATAAATGTCAATGGAGCTGATTGGAACATTTTTTGATGAAACTTTTTTTGTCAAAGCCAAAACGTTTTGCAGATACATAGCCATTTCAGTGGGATGGTTTCTGAAGTCCATGAGAAAAAGAGAGAGACCCAAATCAAAACCCTGATCTCTGCAATCCAAAAACATACATTTCAATGCAATTCCAATTTGGGAAATCTTTTGAAAGGTTTTGTTTTCATTCCAATGCAAAATTAAAACCTTGAAAACTGCTGCAAAATGGAATTGTTGTTTTCTGGCCAGCTCTGAATGGCATTCATACATCACTGGGCGAATGTGATCACACCTTTTATGGAACCACGTGACTCAGATTTGATTTTATTGGTAGAATATATCATATAAAGTACCAGTGGGAGACATGGATGTTAATGGCACCTCCTAGAGGTGCTGCTGTAGTATTCAAACTGTAATAAATGAGAGTTTAAACTTGTATCAACCTTTGTGATGAATCTGACTCTAGCGTGTTAATTCACTCACAGCTGATTTTTTTAAACAGAAGAATAATGCGGGGTTCAGAAACAGTTTAAAGAACTCTTTTCCCAAAAGAGTGATAATCCAAAAGCCTGTTGCTATTCGCTGTACAAGTCAGTATGTCATCTCTTAAAAAGAGGCGGTTAGAAAACATTCAGGTGTGTTCTCCATCTTGCACATTCCTAAATAGCTTATAATACATGAATCACAGGGTCCTATAGGCACCTACTGAATGTAAAACTTGACACACTTCCTCATTTTCCCATCCACCATACAGATCACCAAGAAGACTAAATATTGCATATATCAGCTCATGATATTAGTGTAGTTCATCAGCTTACGGAGTAAAACTACATCCGTGGAGCCTGAAGAAGGCTCTCTGGGAATATCTGGCATGGCTTCCCTATGGAGACATCCTGCTACAGAATCTGCAAAAAGAAAAACCTTTTGATCAAAGGGAGGTTGCTGTGAGAACCCTTCCCCTGCACCCAACCCTTTGTCTGTCTTGTCTACTTAATGGTAAATTCTTCGAGGAAAGGTCTGCTTCATATTCTATGTCTGTATGGGGCCCTGATCTCAGATGGAGTCCCTAGGCACTACTACAAGACAAATAAACAATAACTTGCATCTGAATGACTGGAAATAAAACATATGTTAAAAGTTTGGGTGACTTTGACCAGCTGCATATAGTAATTCCCCTGAGGCCACAACAGCTGGTGACTTTGTGTTTCAGGACATATCTTTGTTTTTATGACAATGCTAGAGACAGTTGTAAGCTGATGTCATTGCTGCATGATGACAACTTCCGTGAGTTCCTGGTATTTTGTCTGCCCTGCAATGTTTGATGTGTCATCTTTCCCTCATTTCCTATCCCTTGTTTCTTCTTGTTCTTGGCTTTGGTTCCTTTTCCCTAAATTTTCTCCCAACATAAAGCAGTGGACAAATGAAAAACAGTTTTGTGTGGAGTGATTAATATGGCTTGATACTGACATTACCTTTGTATTTTTTCTTATTTCACTGCAGTTGCTACTGTTCCTTTTTTGTTATCATATGAATTGGGGTGGGGGGAGGAAAGGATGTAAACCTCTCCAGCCCTCTTCCCTACTCCACAAAAGTCTTTCTTTTCATGAGAGGCTCAAAACCAGAATAGAAGGGAGTGCTGTAAATCAGGACTGAGCAGCATTGGCAGAGTTTCATGGGGATCCAGGAGACCATTAGCAAGGGATGCTCAGTATTAAGATTTGAGGAGTGTTGGGAGGAATGCACATGTGACCTAGGATTGAAATACCAGGTGGGACGTTGCAGTTCAGGACTGAGGTTCATTAGCAGAACTTTGTTTGTGTGTAGGTAGAGTTAAGGCTCGCAGGACACTTAGGACACTTAGGGTACATCTACACTACAGGGGGGAGTCGATTTAAGATACGCAAATTCAGCTACGTGAATAGCGTAGCTGAATTCGACGTATTGCAGCCGACTTACCCCGCTGTGAGGACGGCGGCAAAATCGACTTCTGCGGCTTTCTGTCGACGGCGCTTACTCCCACCTCCGCTGGTGGAGTAAGAGCATCGATTCGGGGATCGATTGTCGCGTCCCAACGGGACGCGATAAATCGATCCCCGAGAGGTCGATTTCTACCCGCCGATTCAGGCGGGTAGTGTAGACCTAGCCTTAGTTACACTTGGCCTGACCTAAATCAGAGTGATTGATCCCTTACTTTACTGGAAAGAACAAATTAATGCAAATACCTGCCAAAGAATCATTCTAAGTCACTTGGTTGGTGAGCTGAGATCGTTGACTTTCTGCAGTGCAGAATGCCACAGACTATTTAGAAAGACAGTCTTGAGTTACCGCTGTGTTTTATCAGATATTCTGGGCTTGTTTTTGCTGACGGTAACAGGGTTAGTTCCTCAGCTCAGTGAAATTCTTCTCAATGCATTCTTGAATGCAAAATTCATCTTTTTTCCCCTGTGAGTCAACAAGCTTTTCATTATAGACAGCTTACTCAATGCCTTTGCTCTGTTTTATACTCTTCTCCTTCTACCCAAGACGAGAGCTAGGAGTTCAACAGACAAATAAGTCACATTCTCAGCCTTGAAAAATTATCATTCTACACAAAGACAAGAAAAGACAAGTGAAGACATACAGAAAGGAAGTGGGTAGGGAGAGAGGAAGAAGAGGGTTACAATGACAAGATGAATTTTCTTTGGTGATTCCACACGCAACTTGGCAGTTAGTTATTTTGATGTGTTGTAGGCTTTTTAAATTCTTTTGTAAATAGAATGATGATGACCAGTTACTCATGAATAACAATGAAAACATGCCATTATGTGCAAAAGGGAGTTTGTTGTGAACAGTGTGGGTATACCTGCAATGCAATTAAACAACTGAGGCTAGCCCATGTCAGCCAACTTTGGGCTGCAGGGCTGTAAAATTGTGGTGTAAATGTTTGGGTTTGGACTGGAGCCTGAGCTCTGGTACCTTCCCCCCATGTGGATCCCTGAGCTTGGGTTCCAGCCTGAGCCCGAATGTCTACGCTGCAATTAAACAGCCTCTTCGCCTGAGCCCTGCGAGCCCAAATCAGCTGATTTGGGTCAACCACAGTTGTTTAATTGCTATATAGACATACCCTAGGAGGCCAAGAGATTTCGAAGGAAGTTTGAAATATAAAGACAATTAGTGCTTCAGGGAAGCCTAGAAGGACACAAGCATAAGTTCTCAGAAAACTGGTTTTCTCCCTTTTGAATTTCCTAGCACACTTCCACGTTGGCAAAGAGTACTCGCCATGCACAAAAGGGCTGACAGCTGAGTCACCAGACATGTCCTTGACTGTACCTGCACTTACTAAAGCAACTGATGAGTTGCAAACACGGTAATTGGGTAAGATTGGGTTCTTTTCTCCAAAACTCAGCAATGGGTGAGCATATCTGGGCATAATGCTTTACATTATCCAAAAGTAGCAAGTTCGGTTTAAAAAGTCTTCATATGTATATCGTACATAATCTGCAATATCCCAAATTAGGGTTAATACATTTAACAGTATAATTTGAATATTAGGATTCAAATACTCAGGTACATCACTCCTGGGAAGTTATACTAGGAACAACTTGCAAAAAATAGAGTATTTGAAACCGTTATGTGGTTTCATTCCATTTTAACATTCAAGTTCTCGGTTCTACACTCCACTCTCAGGATCTTTGGCACCTTATTTAAAAAAAATGACAACAATATTTTGCACTAATGGTACAAAACATGGCAACGTCAAATAAGATGACTTCAGTGTTTTGCATTATTACTCTAGATTGTGGCAGGTTTTTTTTTAACATAAGGGATTTTATTAAGGGCCAGATTGTGGTCTGTTTTATGTGCCTACACAGCAGAGTATTGGTGTGTAAGGTGCCCTTTAATTATTTGAACCAGTTACCCCTACTGTGTGTAGCTGTGCCAGGAGGGAGGGTCATCTCTATGAGACCACCACAGGAATGGGTTGAACCTGGGCTCTGCTCTCCCCCTACCCCAGTTAGCACATCTTCCTTGGGAGACCGATCGTGCTCCAGGTATAGGACTCATCCCAGGCAAATGGTGACGGAATCATAATCTGCTTCTCACTGTGCTCCTGGGGCAACAGCCCCATGCAGTGGACTCATGACCAAGTCACTGCTGAGCTCTGACTAGAAGTCACTGAGGTGTTCTTGCCTTCATAGCTCCCACAAGGCCAAATTCTCACGTCTTGGTTCAGGTTTTACTACATTCGTATCCAGGCAAAACTCCCATTGACATCATTGAGAGTTTTGCTTGAGCAAGGGCTTCAGGATGCTTCCCACAGATTGTCCCTACTAAATGGGACTTAAGGATTCCACACTTCAGAACTCTGTGTGTGTATTTACTCAGTGTTAGTAAAGTAACTGAAGCATTGCGTCCTTTTCAACTCTGCTTACTTGCACTTACTCAGGCCTTGATCTTGCAGTTCTTGCTCACCCACAACTCTACACAAACTTTGCACTCCCTAGCTAGCACCTTGTGTATGCCATATAAACAACAAGAAGAAATAATTTTTTATAGAATCCAGTGGAGTTTTGCGCACTGAAGGAATGCAGAACTGAGCCACAGACGCTACTAAATGTGACCTGGTGAAAATCACGAGTGCCACCACTGAAGGGAACAGCATTACGTAGATATAAAATGGATATAAGTGTAAGCAAAACAGGCCCTGAGTTGTAAGAGCTGAATCTTGTTACAACTGAAATCAACAGGACCTTTAACTTCATTGGGGCCAGGAGCTGAACTTTAATTTTTGAGGTAAACAAATGTGCACTTAACTTGATCTTAAAGAGAAAGGAATGCGTCTAGAGTAATTGATTTGCTTCCTGCTTTTGACACATACGGACACATACACAAGTCCTTCTCAGCGATGAATCGTTTACTAGAGAGACAGTGACTACACTGTCGGCAATCACACTTGTTTTGAGTCAGATTCAGTTATTTAAACTCCTGCTAGCTCCTGTAGCACTTTTATCGTGGCTATACACTGGGTGTGATGTACCGTGTGTGAGGTACGTATATGGAGGAAACTAAACGCCCACTTCCTCGGAGTATTTGGATTTGTTTTGGTCTCAGACCAGGCCTCCTTTCACAGCAAGTCCTTCCCTTAACTCAGTAACCTGCTTATCTTATGGGGCTTGGTGTAGGTGTTGTAAACTTTGCCTATTACAACAGTTAAAAAACCCAAACTGGTGTTGGCAGCTGTGTTCTCCATTTCCTGCTCAGGCAGCTGCTGTCTGATTGGAGGAAAACAGTCCTTAAACCTTCTTCAAAACAGGAAACTGCTCTCCCTGCTTCCTGAAGTACAGGAACTGTTTCCCTAGCAACCGCTGGACAAAGAGGACTCCTATTAACCACTGGGGTGCCATAGCGGATACCATAGGAGGTAATAATTTAAACCACAATCCTGCCCTGAAGGGTGGAATGAGCCTTTACTGTGTCGTCCCTATCTCATCATCACTGCTCAATGTCCTTTTCTATATAATTTGCTGCATCATTAAATTTGCCGGAGGCTAATTAGAGGATGACTATCCTAGTTAAAGCATTTTAAAGACACTTTTCACCTTAGTGTCTAAGTGCTGACCCTTTGTCAACTATATCTGGAACATAATTTTATAATACTGTACATCAAACCTCATGGGGAAGATATGATATTAAATAGCAATATGGTCACAATCTGTGAAGATTTTTGCATAATATTTATTGCGCAGTCTACATTTTCAAAAGTGACTAGGGCTGTATACTATACATTTATATATTGTCATTATAATTAAATATATTGGATACTTCAGACTTTGAGCACCTGCCCTAAGAAAATCAGGCCCTTTTAAGAACTCTTAAGTTGGGCATTCAAAAAAATCACTCGCAACTTTTGAAAATTGTAGGCCCCCAATCCTGCAAAATTTATACACACGCATAAAGATAAGCATATGTGACTCTGAAGGATCAGAGTCTGAGACTATATCTACATCTACCATATCCATTAGAGTTTGGTCAAAATTTGGATATGGATTAAATTTGGTAATTTCAGATTAATATAAAATCACATTTGAATAGAAAATTTTACCCACCTACCTGTAAAACACATTTCCGTTAAAGACATACAGATCAGATAAATCTGAAACATGGGCAGACAAAGTATGACTAGGGAAACAACAAGTAAAACAACAGTTGTGTTAAGTCTTTATTCATAACTAAAGTATGCTCCTTTGTTCACCTTCACTATCAAGTGCAGAACCAGAAATCTGTCCCAACCTATCTCCAAAACTCTGGAAAAGTACTGAGATATTTATCCAAACTGTTCAGTGTTCATGACATTTTCTGTACTTTCTGTTATGTCTTCCATATACACAGAAGCAAATATGTCCTTTTAGTATGAATGACTTTGAATTGAAATTAAGGAAAGCAATGAGACAAGAAAAACTAGAGACATTACATTTGTTCTATCACAGTATGTGTGACTTATTCCATGAGAGTAGCCATCTTGAAAATGAAACTTGTGTAAAACAGAGGGCCTCATAGCACGCAGGCAGGCTTATTCCTTAGAAATTTAAAGAGCAGTATTCAGGAAAGAGAGTCATAACAATTATGGATCTATACCCCAGATTTCAGAGTGAGCTGGAAATACTGCAAGAACTGCCTTTCATGTGGTATTTCCATCCTTTGCTTCCAGTCCTGCTAGGACCCAAAAGTATGAAACAAAAAGAAAAGTTAGCTCCACAATTCTGAACCCTCAAAATATTAATTCTGGCTTTATTGTGAGCTCTGGCTGATGATTCATATCTGCTTATTTCATCGTGTATGATTCTCCTGTCCTTATCAGCAAGACCATTTGTTTTTTATTCCAGTGTGTTTAGACCCAACCCTGTGCTTTCTTGGTTGCATGTGGGTTAATATATTGCTGTGTTGCAATGCAGCCCAATGCACTTCAAGTGGGCGCGCTTCTGAGGAAGGGCGTGAGGCATTCCAAGAATGTTGACTCACTCATCACTGCAGTCTGTGATCGTTGTTTCAGATCGCTCCAGGGCATTGATCATGAATTAAAGCACCTGAGCATTGATCTGGGTGCGTAGCGGAGATGAAACCTATTGCACAGAACCAACCTCGCTGTCTGCGCCTCTGATAAGCTCCTCCTCTGGCGCATGAGCGGAGCGTGAAGGGCTTGTTCCATACGGAATGATTTTGCTTCACTGAGCATTTCACAAGAAGTTTTTCCAAAATGCTGCCGCCTTTCAAAGCTGAGCTGTTATTAAAATGATCCAATATGTTCTGATTGTCTTGAAAGGCCATCCGCAGTGATGTGCGTTATTTATCTTCCTGGGCTCAGATGGCTTAGTCCAGGTCAGCTCATTAGTTACTGGGTGGTCTGTCTGCTAAGGGTGATGTGATGTGTCGTGTCATTTATGTGTGTGGTGCCCCAATGAGGGAATTGCTTGAGGCTGCTCAGGTTCAGGCCAAGGTGAAAGAATATGGTCAAGTAGATTGGTGGCATATGTACTCTCCTGTACAAGTGACCTAATAGGCAAAGGCCAGTGATACCAATGCCAGCTGGTGGGGAGGGCAACTAAATGAACTCACATGTTCCTTTCCCCATCCCTAATGCCTATGATTAGTTCAGGATCAGCTTGAGAAACCACCCACCCACCATGGTCTTCACACATACCCTCTCCATCCCAGGCTTGCTCCTTCCACCCCGGAGAAGAAGAGGTGAGTCAGTGGACGAAATGGGGGGAAACAAGCCTATGGGATTTGAATACGGGGGGGTGGAAGAAACCTGGAGAGAAACTATCACCATTCATGCTGGGGTTCCATTATTTATTGCTGTTCTAATCTTGAGCCAGAGGTTCCACCCCAAATGTAACTGGAAAAAAGGGGATGCCATTAAATCAAGGAACATTATTAGAGGCCATTTAATTTGCTTAAGTGTTTCAATTTACAAGCAGGGATATGACAAACCAACTTGTTATTGATGTGCTCACGCAGTTTTGGGGCTCTCTTTAGTCCCTCTTTTCAGATACCCATTAATATAATTAATTGAGTCTAATAATGGGGATGGTATCTCCTCCCTCAGTAGGAGCTACCTGGTGACAGCAGCGTGTTTGAGTGTTCTGACCTTCATCCTTTATGGGCTGATTTTCAGAACTGCCGAGTACCTGCCAACTCCCCTGGAAGTCAGGGGGCTTTGTTTAATGTCCGCACCTCAGAAAAATCAGGATTTTCACTTCCAGGGGGAATTCGCTCAGCCTGAGGCAGGCAATGTTTTCACTGCCATCCCTTGGGGTTATGCCAGCACAGGATAGCTTCAGTTTCCTCTGCAGGAGAGCGCTGAAGGGATGCACTGAATCAATGCATGTCCCGGCCTTGTTAGCTGTGACCCCTCCCTGAACATCTCTGCCAACTTTTACTGGTGGCTCAGCAAAAAGGAGATAGCAGGAAGGAGCCAGCCTAAACAAGGTGTGGATTTGGCCTATTATCTCCAGATAATTCCAGCCAGCAGATACATTGGTTTCTTTTTATTTCTTGCAGTACTCTACACATCTTTTTATTGAAGTCATTGGGATTCTGGGCATGGCAGTCCTGGGAGATTTAAGCCCTGAAAGCGCTCCACATTTTCTAAGAGGCCTTCTCTGTTCCATAGTGAAGTGCTCTACAAAGTCTTGAGAACTGCTGCAATTTCAGCATAATGGACACTTAGGAAATAGAGTGGGAAAAGAAGAAAAGAACATTGTTCCAAATCCCTTTTTCAGGGCACCAGGAAGGAGAGTTTAAGTCAAATTTGGAGGGTAACACCGAGCTCTCTTTAGGGAACATTCAAAATGTTTGTTTTCTTTGGGGTCAGAAACAACTTTCCCAGCATAAGGTGAACCAAGAGGGAAACAAGAAAGACAGAGGAGAGAGAGCACATTTTTTAAGACTCTTACTTGGGCAGCGGGGTGTGATAGGAAAGTGGCTCCTACTTTGTGTTGCTCTTTTCCAAGACAAAAACCATCCCAGATGCTGAGAGCTGCCATTAGCCAAGCTGCTGATCAACAGCGTGCAGTGAAGCAGGGAATAGTCTCACTGATCATCAGTTTATGAAGGAAAACAAAGGAGATGGAATTTGAGATAATCCGCGCCCTCTTAAACGAACATGGAAATACCCAGAACACCCAGGGTTTCAAAGTCAGAAACAACAGCCTCCTGAAAAAGGATGGTCAAGTGTTGAGTTTCTGAAGAAATCACCTGTAAATTGCTACTCTGGGGTAGGATTAAGTTGCATTTCATGCATATGTGGCACAGGTAATTATACTTTGCCTCTGTACCGTATTTCTTAGTCTAAAGGATTCCAAAAGCACTTTAGAATCTGGGTAGACAGGATAGTGTAATGAATGGTCTGGTGTGTATGCACACACCACCCTTTTCAGGAGAGTCTTAACTAATCGACTGTGTCATAGCCCCGTGAGGGCAGTCACTAAGGATCTATGTTCTTGAAGCAGGAAGAGCTGATATTCACTTTTTTTTTTAATTAATCCAACAGCTCTGAATTCCCATAGTATACAGCACATGGTATACAATGCTGTGACTAACTAAGTGGACATCAGTTTGCTGTAATAATATGAATGAATGGCTTTAACTACCACTGAGATGCAGCCCTATTCAACCTCAAAAGAAAATTTGATTTGGGATGGTTCTTATTTTAGTCAAATCTGTTTTGCTCATTAATTATTGTATCATCGTCATTATTATTTAATATTCATAATCCAGGTCCCTTCAGGGGCCCCAGTCAAGTTCAGAGCCCCACTGTGGCAGAAATTGTATAGCCCTATAAACGCTCGGTCCTTTGTTAAAACTCATTGGTTCAGATTCTTTCCTTGGATATGCAAATCAGGTTTCCATTGACATTAATAAAGTCACTGGGAGTGTCTACGTATGTCTTTGAACACAGAATTTGGCCAGCTCAGGTTAAATCCAGACACGTTTTCCCTTTATGTCGTAACCCCTGAGATTATTATAAATGGGCAAATGTTCTAAAATATATTTTCTGCATTAGTGCTGAGTGTTCATTTTTTTTTGCTCTTTGCTTTGCTGCTGAAAATAAAGTAGTTGGTTTCATTCAGTTAGTTCCTAGCCAGTTTTGCTCTCTCATTCTCATGGACTGTCAGGTTGCTTCGCTCATGCCGCAACAGAATGTTTAAAGCTGGACATCATCATTAGTTTTATTTATATAAAAGTAAAACCTGAAAGATACTGAGATCTCCGCAGTTCTTGTTGGCTCCACTCAGACTGGCTAGCACCGTCCAGAGTGCCTAACTGTTCCCACATGGGGGGAGGATTGGCAAGTGAGTATAAGTAGTTCTAAGGGAGTCTGAGTAGATGTAATTTACATGGTGAGGAGCTGGAAATAGGTATACGTTACAGTTTGTATGTGTGGGGTTTATTGCACCTTTTGCCATCTCACACCCCTTTGCTAATTGTTTTTTTCTGATTACCCCCCCACCCCAGCATATAAATGATAAATATCCTTTGGACTCATTTATCCCCACATACACATCATCTCTGACTTTCACCCAGGTTTTCCATAAGTCCAGCCCCGGACAAAGTAGTCATGTTACCTACTGTTTATTATTTAGAACCAGACTCCTAACTTAATCACATCCGAATAGATCTGAAGTATCCTAATGAATCTGGCCCTTAGCCTTCTTTTCCACTTCCTTAAAAGCAATCCATTATAATTCTCTGCTGGCTCATCTCTCGTTGCCCCAGCATAGAAGTTGTGATCTGTTTCAGGGACAGGACTTTTGGGGCTGGACAACAGGATGCTCTCGTAACAGAAACATGGCTATTAGCTCTGGAGTTCATTCCCTCTGGCAGACTATGAAGTCTTAAGTTCAGCAACTTTTAGAGCGTGGTGCACGATACATCCATTCAATGATGGCCACCTGTGTGTGTGTGTTAATATCAGTTGGTGGGGAACGGTTTCATTTAGTGTCCATTTTATGTTGTGTTTTGTTCTATCAGCTGCTATGTTTGTACCCACATAATGGGATGGGCATGTAATAAATTAATGCATAAACTAATAAAAGCTCTTGGATGGCTTTTTACCATGGGCTAGATCATGCCTGGCACAACCCTGGTCAAGGGGTGATGAGTAAACTGCACGCCTCCTTGGGAGGCAGTGTGGCCCAGAAAGATACCTCTGAGGAACCATTCATGTCTTGCTTTCCCCTTGCTCTGGGAGTGTGCGTCTAATAATTTGCTGCTGGCCTGGGGTAACGGGGAATTATAGCACTTCATCTGCCTTCTCAGCTGTGCTGGCCAGCTCATGCAGAGGGAGGCTTTGGGTGTAGCTAAGGCTTCACCTAGCCCCCTTGCACTGCTTGTCCACTGGCTATATGGGGCATGCACGCGTACTGTTGCACACCTAGACCCAAGATCTGGGTGGACCATACAGGGGCATCAAAGGGATTCTTAACATCCATGGCATGACTGTTCTGTGTTTGTACAGTACTTACTGGTCCATGGCTTTGGCTGCTCCCAGACACCATCTCTCTCATGCCTGTGTTATCTTTACCTGCTATAGTATGGCTACAAATAGTAGTGTATATGTAGCCACACAGGCTTCACTTCAGCCAGGGCTAGCAACATGAGTATGTACTCAGAATTCCCAACTTCAGGATTCCACTGAAGCCCACACCACCACATCTACACTGCTGTCTTTAGCAATGCTAGCTGAGCGAAAGCTAGCGCGTGTATGTCTACCCGAGCTGAACTGCACTGTAGACATACCTAGAGGGTGAAGATCATGTCTGGTCAGAACAAACCAATCTATTGTGGGGTTAATAATATTTCAGCCTGGGGAAAACAGTTGAGAGGCAGGCAAGGTGACTTCAACCACTTCTAATGGGCAAGGAACAGAAAAACCAGCAACTGAAAAACATGTTTTCATCGCAAATATTTCAAACATCCTCTGTTTTTCAGAGAAAGGGGGCACTTTTGTTTTTGACTTTTTAGTTTTTTTGGTGTTTTCCCAACAACTTATAAATATTTCTACAGATGGACTCTCAAAGGAAAACAGGAAAACAGTTTTGCAGTCGGTCTGAGCCTTTTACTTCCTCATTTTTTACACCAGAATTCTAAAAGAGCAACTAGGAAAGTGTAGGGGTTAATCATCCTTTTACCTTTAGGTTTTTATTCCCCTAATCCAGTTTTGCTTACAGACATAAGACAAGGCAAAACATGTTTTCCTTCACTAAGAAAGGAAATTACAGCTATTTTTTCTGAGAGCTTAAAAAAAAAAAACCACCATCAAAAAACAACTCCCCCCCCCCCCCGCAACACCCTCTTCCAACCTAGACATTACCTTTATGACCTGCATCTCATTTGTAAATATTTTGCAATATGCTGGCACTTTCCATACTGACAACCATATGAGTGCTTGTAATGACTTGTAAATGCAAAAAAAGCCCCGTGTTCATGAGACTTAACTTTACATATTTAAACAGAAATTCCCAGCTTCTGCTTTCATTCGCACCAGTGTCTATCTGGAGTAAATCCACAGGCTTCATTGGAATCATCCTGGATTTTAATTGGCAGAATTCTGAGCAGAATTAGACAGACCCAAAACATCAGCAATAGAAGAGTTAAGAGTTTCATAGTCACATTAGCTGGTTTACACTGCACATGCTGTATATATTTAGGTAAACTTTTAATAGCTTAAGTAGTAATCAAAAACATTAGAGTATATAGGTACATATTTGTAGGTAATAGATGTGTGGGTTACTTTATAGATGTATACAGCTATATGGGGCTGATTCTCCATTGTCCTGTACCTTTTGTAGTTATTTACACTAGTGTTATAGCGTTCTCAGATCAGAACCGTAGTATTTTACATGCACTTTGCACTGGTGTAAAGTAATAGAGACTCAGGGCCATATGTGTATGTATTATAGATAGTCTATGTGAAGTTTCAAATACAGTCACTGATTATGGGTCCTTTAATTTCATGGAGTCCAACTTGAGACCCCTTGTGCTCGATTTTCAGTGGTGCTGACCGTGTGAGATTCTAGCTGAAGTCAGGGCGGCTGTGAAAGTTCAGCAGGTCCAAATGTCTCAAAATGGGCTCCCAGAAATGGAGGCTTTTGAAAATCTATGTTCCTGGTCTTGCAGGTGTGTTCCATCACTAAATACTCTGTTAAACTTGGCCCCTGAGTGTGCACACTTGTTCTCATGCAAATACCCTTGCTGATGGAATTACACGTGAGTGTGACATGACCACACATTTGCTTGGAAATACCATGCCCATTTATGATGAGGTACTCCAGCAAATGATCCTATTATATTATATAGCAAAACATAGGTTTCATACAGGCAAACCAGGAATAATGTATAGGTACCTGCACCATTGTAGTGATCCATGAAAGCAAGTTTATTAGTAATATAGCAATTGTATGGCTAAATAAAAAGATATGGGCCAGTTTGGAGTCCTGTCTGATGTAGAAGATCAATGGGGATAATAACATTTAGCACTGATAAGTTAGAGTTAACATTGCAAATGTTGTGGCAAATGCAATTCCCAGTTCCCATAATTGACATAGTCTATAAAAACTAGCATGCATCTCCTCCCTTCACCACTTGAGCTGCTGGCTTTCATCCCTATTGCCATTAATGGACAGTATGAAGATATATTTCTTTCAGCCGACTCTTTATTTATTGCAATAACTACAGTGTTTAGAGGTTGTTAGTAAAATAAAGCCAGCTGGAATTTTATATGCCAAAGGAAGGCTTTCTTCCTAGATGGTTACTGGAAGAATTTACATTTGCAAGGAAACTGGATAGATCAGGGGATAGGAAGCTCTTCACTTCTAGGCCACTACTTGGTCAGCAGTGAGCAAAAGTTTAATCTTTGCTAACTGTTTGGTGGTCTCAGTCCAGGTGTTGACATAAATCCATGCACAGGTAGCACCATTGAAAATGGAATAATTGGAACCATCAATATAGTTGATATGCATATAGGGATGATATGTTCAGTTAGGATAAATTAGCATAGCTCCATGGAAGTCAAGCCACGCCATATTGAACATGAGTAGGATTTGGGGTGAGAAAATTAATTTGATGGACAAGCAAAATAATATTTTTTTCACTGCTATACTTAGGGTAAGAAAAGGCAAGTCGAAGCTGATCATAGGGATGGAATGCAAGCCATATGAGCAAGGGCTGAAGTAACTGGGTATATTTAGTTTGGAAAAGAGGAGATTAAGGGGGAACTTGATAGCGTTATTCAAATACTTGAAAGGCTGCCATAAAAAAAGATGGAGAAAAGTTGTTCCCTCTTGCCACAGAGGGCAGGACAAGAGGCAATGGGTTCAAACTACAGCATAGCAGATGTAGATTAAATCTCAGGAAAAAATTTCTAATGGTGAGAACAGTAGGACAATAGAACAGACATCCTAGGGAGGTTGTGGAAGCTTCTTCACTGGAGGTTGTCTATCTGTCTTGGATAGAATCATAGACTATCAGGATTAGAAGGGACCTCAGGAGGTCATCTAGTCTAACCCCCTGCTTAAAGCAGGACCAATCCCCAGACAGATTTTTGCCCTAGATCCCTAAATGGCCTGCCCAAAGATTGTACTCACAACAGTGGGTTTAGTGGACCAATGCTCAAACCACTGAGCTATCCCTCCCCCATAAAAGAACACATCCTGCCTATCCTGGCAGGGGGTTAGACTAGCTGACCCTTGTGGTACCTTCGAACCCTGTGATTTTATGATTCTATGCCATAATCCATCTGCTCTCATGCTGCCAGTGCAATCACTAGCCCGCTCAGCTCACTGGGTCTTTAATAGTTCTCTGAGCTAGCTTCTTTAGTAGCAGGTCGACTGTGGTTTAAACAGGGCATTTCCTCTGCGAACATTTTAACATTCTTTATTATGTTTGTCCCCATTGACTTTTTTCCCACTCTGGCACCTTTGTTTTCACTGATTCTCATTTGCTACGCCATTACCTGATCATTGCATCTGCTTTGCACCATACGCTGGTCTAATGCTGCAGAGAGCAACCCTTGTAAACCTGCCCATTGGTTGTGATGTTGGGCAAATGCAATGGGTCCTTATAACATGCCTTCTTAGCGAACCCATGAAGCAAACCACGATCATGCTGGGGTGGCAGCAGAGGCAGCAGGTCTATTTATTTGTGGTGTCCCAATAAATCCATTGTTCTTTTTTCCTTTCCCTGTCTGAATGTTGATCCAAAAGGATTTCTATAATCATTGGTTGCAAACGAGAATTCCAGCCGCTGGGATGCACTGCCAGCAGAATCCCAGCTCAAATTTGTATAAAATCAATATATTGTATTAAAAATGCAACTGTGCTCACTGTAGAGGGAGGCTCTCGTGCAGTTTGAGCAGTTCAGTAGAATATTAAAATCAGCTATCCTGTTGAGTTTCTAGCTGCACCATTTGTCAAACAGGATTTCCAGAAGGACCAGATATAAGGAGGCATGATAGAGACATGTAGCTACATAGAACTAAGGAAGCCAGCTACAGCTTGGAACACAAAGGATAACAGCTCACATGCTTCAGGGCATAAGTGATCAAATGTGCAAAGAATTGCTTCCCCCCTCCCCCTTCGATAAAGCTTTGCACAATTGTGCAACTGTGGGTAGTACATTCAGCTTTCATCAGGCACTGGCCTCTCTGTAGGCAGGATATGGGACAGGATAGAACAATGGTCTGCATTTGTATGGTAGGTCCTGCGGTCTGCAATAAAGGCTAGAAGCTCAGTCTGTCTAGCCCTCAATGTGAAGCGCTCCCACTTACTTCTATGATAGTTCCTTCTGAAGATCCAGGATCAGGCCCTTTAACACACACAGCACAAATACAATATTTAGTCTTTGCCTTCAAATGCAGGGTGGAATGGCTTTGAGAGAGAGCTTACCGAGAGTTCTCAATAAAATATTGACACCTCCTGTCTCAAGCTTATTTCTAACTAACACTAGCATGTAATTAAGTTTGTATTAGTGACAACAAAACCGATGTTATTACTCCTCACACCATGTACCTCTCACTGGATTTCCCACAGGAGAACATGGAATGAATAGGGAATGTATTATTAACGTGTGGAACTCACTGCTGCAGGGAATTATTGAGGCAAATATGTTAGTAAGTTTAAGGACTAGACATAGCATCTGCAGTGCTTCTGGCAAAGATAACTGAATCTTCATTCTTCTGGACATAGACTTATCATGACATGGGGGTTCAGGAAGAAATCCTTACATCCAAAATGAAATGCATCATGGTGTTGGTGTTGATATATCTTACCCAAAAGCATCTGGCATTCTCCATTGAAAGACACATGCTTCTTGATCAAATGAACCTTTGCTTTATTCCATCATGGCTATTTTCCTGTTTCTCCTTTGGCTAAATATTACCATTTAGCGGTAACTGCTTGTATGCCTCAGAGGGAATTGCTGTGGTATTGAACAAAAGAGCCAAAAAAACCCGTTTCATACATTTATTTCCTAAGAAAATGAATTTCCTATTCTCAGAACCTCTCCACAAGAACTCCATCTAGACAGATTGACGCTTCCACTTTGAGTACGTGTCTTGTCTTGGGATGACTTGTTTCACCAACTAACAAAGCAGCCGAACCCCAAAATGTGCTTCTTGAGCTATAGTAGAGGGAACCGGGGCTTTCCAGATCAAAGAAGGTTGTGGGCAAGCTCCCAGCTGGAACTGTTGCACACATGACAGACTCTGGATTACTACCAGTGTTTTTCTTTACTTCCTGATTCAGAACACATATACACACACATACTCTCTCTGTCCCCCTGTTGACACCCAAAGTGGGTTAGGTTTGCTAATAGGTGAGTGGAACAAAGGTTTAGAAATATGTTTAGAGGTGCTAGTCAGATAAAGCCTGCACCTTCACATTTATTGAGAAAGAAACTGCCTACTGTAAGCTTAACATGTAAATACAGCTGCTGTTTACCTCCTTGTTTTTCAAGAGCCGCCTCCAGTACATTCAGAGACTTAGGGAATTTCCACTATTTTTCTCAACATTTTTTTCCTCTTGGCCTTCAGACATACACATTGTGTTGTTTTGACGTAATTTCAAGCAAATATTTTGCCACCAAGAGGCAGTGCAGGGTCATGGAGGTCCTGCAGGCTTGGGCTTCAGTCTTTCAGCCCTCCCCAGTAAACAATGGCTCTATAACTCATTAAACTCCCCTTTGATTACTTTTTCCTGTCTCTGATTGTTTTGGAGCAACAGGGGTGGATTCTACACTCAACAAACTTTTTTCCTGCTACTAAATTTACATGGCTTTCGAAAGCGCTTTGACAATAACGCCATCAAATAGAAATTAAAAGTGTAAACAAGATCCTGGGAAATCTGTAAATGCTACAGGGGAACTGATAATTTGACTATACAGAATAAGTTCTGCCTCCGTGACTTTTCTAAGATCTGTCCTTTCCTTTCCAAAATTCTTCTCCAGACCCTCAACATCTTCTTTCTTGATTTCTGTAGCATCTTCCTTTCCAGATTCACTGACACACACATCACCCCTACTCCGCTCCAATAGGGTGACCAGATGTCCCGATTTTATAGGGACAGTCCCGATTTTTGGGTCTTTTTCTTATATAGGCTCCTATTACCCCCCACCCCCGTCCCGATTTTTCACACTTGCTATCTAGTCACCCAGGCTCCATACAAAACACAGTTGATAATCATCTTCTTTGCTTGCCATTCTGGCCAAACTACCCCTCGCTCCTTTGAATTCCCCCATATTTCATCGCACCCAATTCAACCTTCGGGTCCTCACTTTCGTGATCCTTCACAGCTCTGCTTGTCTGTTACCACATAGGCCCCCCCTGCCTCTTTGGCTCCACCTGCAAGCCCCATCTGCCCTTCAGCTTCCCTTGCAAATAGCTCCACGTCTCCTCCTCCTCCTTACATGGAATGTCATCCCTGAACCAATCCACAAGGTCATTACTTCCTTCTCCTTTATAGCCTTCCACAAGACCCACCTCTGCCACAGACAGAGAAATCAGCCAATCAGTGATGACATGATGGGCAGATAGGATCAGCAGGAATTTACTTAATCTATTGATAATAATTAGCCCTTTTCTTAATTTTCTTTAATCACCTAAACACAGAATGGAGATTTCATTTTCAAGGATTATCATCTGTCAAGGAGAATGTCCGTCTGTCTCATCCTCATGATATCGAACCCCCTAATCTCCTATGCATAATCTAGATTAATAGAACAAATAATCTACTCTGTGACAAACAGTATAAAAAGCAGTATTGTTATGTGTGCAAGAAACCCAGGACAGTGTAATCCATACTAACATTAATCAGTACTGTAAAGGTGCCTCCTGTGAAAATACTCAGTGAGCTTTAGCACCCAACAGCCCTAATCAGGGTCAAGATCCACCGGGACATTTTACAAACACTAGTAGACATGGTCTGTGCATGTTGCTACTAGTATTTGTTAAGCACCCTCAGTGTGCTCAGCACGATAGCGCACATGAAAAACAGACAGCTCCTGCCCCACAGAGTTTACAGTCTACACAAGACAGATACAGAGCAGACAGGAGGCGAGGGGAAGGCCCAGAGGCAGCATTGACTTGGATGTTTTATTAAGGTCGTTGTTGTTATTGACTCATTCTTGTGGGCATCGCAGAAAGAGGAGCATGGAGACGGTGGTGTGCTGGTGGATCATAATGTGGAATGGATTCTGTGAATAAGGGGCAGCACAGAAAAACAGACAGGGAGTGGGGAAATGTATACAAATGGATCTGACTCTGATCACCTTCTGCATTAAGACAGAGAGACAAGGAGAGATTTGCTGTGCCATTCCCAGTACTGTGTAACGCTACCAGTATTCCTGTGATAAAAGCAGGACCATGGCACCTGCCCGAAGGTCCGTGGATTCAAGAGTAAATGATATTGCTACATTGGGTAATAATATCAACCCTGCTCTTTGCAGAAGTCCCCCATAAACCTCCCATATCATTACTGAAATACAATAGAATGATTGTAAAGATAAATTTATTTTGCTACCCTGAGGGTCTGACTGACTCACCAGGTGACCCTCAGCCAAAGCAATAGTTGGCTCATCTGATATAATAGGACACATTCATCCTTGGTGTAACTCCAATGGCTTCAGTGAAGTTACACCAGGAATTAATTTGTCCCCGGGTCTGCTCTTGCATCCCCTTTCAGCTCAGTGCTTCTGTAATTGAATAATTTTGAGTGTCACATAGTCGACCTCAGTTCATTGAATTAAACTGAATTGGTCAATTGATTGTCTAATACATTGGTTATTGTATTAGAGTCAATTGCTCTGCTAACACCAAGGTGATACTGTCTGCCAACCCATGCAAGTTCTCATTGAGTTTGGTTTGCTAGTTAAGGGCCTGATCTTGAAGGGTGCTGAGTGAATGGGACTTGCAAGTGCCATTGAGCTGTAGAGCACCCAAATGCTACTGCGATTACTTCGGAGAAATGCATACAGTAATAATCTTCTATTTAGCAGAACAATGTTTGTAGGGGCAAAAAAAAAAAGCCACAAGAATAGCTTTAAAAAGAAAAAGAAAATGAATTTCAACTTAGAATAAAAATTGCTGTGTTTTGATTGTGTGTGTGTGTGTGTGTGTGTGTGTGTGTGTGTGTGCACGCATACACTCGTTTGCATGTATTGTGTAAGAAGTAAGTCATGTTTTTGTGGAACAGTTTTTAAAAAAGAATAAAAAAAGCTCCTAAGTGAGATGAATGTTTACAACTAAGATTCAAAAACTGTCTTTTCCACTCAACACCTTGGCAAGAAGATCTAAATATAGGAGCTGTGCAGAAGCAGAAACAATTAAATGTTCCCGTTTGCTACAGTTCTCGCCATTTGCATTTTCTATTTTGATTTGACCACGCTGCGTGCAGCTTGACCTTTTAAAGATAGCAGTGCACTTCCGAAGCATCTTGCCAGCATCCCTGCATACAAGGTGACCTTGTCAGCTGCAAAATCCAGATGTGTGAAGGTCTGGAATGTATTTTTCCCAGCAACTGTGTTTGGGTCGCTCACCAGCTTCCTGACTGTTCTGTTAAAAGCATTTCGTGTTTCTTGGCTCACTCGAGAGCTGGCTGTTGTGGCACTTGTAGGACTTGTAGCAAGGGTGATCCATTGTAGGAAGGCTCCTGCTTCACACAGTTTAGCGAGGAGAGGGAATTCACTCTTCAAACACACTCCTCTTTAGAGGTTTCTGCAAGCTGGTGCTTCTCAAACAATGGAAGCGTCTAGGGCAGGGGAAAATGAGGTGGTAAGCCAGATTTTGCTTTTTATAATCATGTCACAAAGCCAGACTATGAGATAAGAGACGTCGTCAATTTGTAAAGACCCATTATTTGCTGGGGTCTTTCAGTCTTCTAGGTCTGCAAGGTCCAGAGTACTTTCACTCCCCACTAAAAGTCAGTAGGATGCACAATATCATACAGGATTGGTATGGGTATCATTCTTCTTGTCTGGTTTCAGAATAGCAGCCGTGTTAGTCTGTATCCGCAAAAAGAACAGGAGTACTTGTGGCACCTTAGAGACTAACAAATTTATTAGAGCATAAGCTTTCGTGGACTACAGCCCACTTCTTCGGATGCATACAGAGTGGAATAAATATTGAGGAGATATATATACACACATACAGAGAGCATAAACAGGTGGGAGTTGTCTTACCAACTCTGAGAGGCCAATTAAGTAAGAGAAAAAAACTTTTGAAGTGATAATCAAGATAGCCCAGTACAGACAGTTTGATAAGAAGTGTGAGAATACTTACAAGGGGAGATAGATTCAATGTTTGTAATGGCTCAGCCATTCCCAGTCCTTATTCAATCCTGAGTTGATTGTGTCTAGTTTGCATATCAATTCCAGCTCAGCAGTCTCTCGTTGGAGTCTGTTTTTGAAGTTTTTCTGTTGTAATATAGCCACCCGCAGGTCTGTCATTGAATGACCAGACAGGTTAAAGTGTTCTCCCACTGGTTCTTCTTGTCTGTTAACATTTTTTGGAATTTCCTCTTTTCCACAGGAGGCTGGTGGCTATGTATCTTTCTCCTCCAACACACAGGGAGAGCAGTTGCATGGCTCTCAGAATCAGATCTAGAGACTAGTTATTCAGCCACTTTTTGTTGCTGGCTTTTCATGGAATTGTCTTGAGGGTGGGTGTGAGAGAGAGTGAATTTTGCCACCGGTGGTGAACTTTGTGGGTTTGATGTTCCACAGAGCAACAGAGGATTGTAGCAGTTGCCAGACCACTAGTCCATCTATGTCTAGTTGGGCCAGTTGAAAATTTCCCATTGAAACTGTTTTTCAGTGGAAAATTGGGGCTTCAACTAACTGAATGCTCACCTCCCACTTCCTACTGGGCTATTGCAATCACCGCTGGGTCCCTCAAGTTTTCCACATGTCGAGGCAGGTGGGTGGCATTTTCACTCCTTCCTCCTGCCTTCCTCTATCCCTTCCTCCTGTGCTGTCTGTTCCATTGGACATTGGGTGCTTAACTTCTCTTGCTTGAAGTGCTCTGATGCTGTCAGGGTGGCCTGGTATTTCTGGAAGTGGAATCCTTTCTCTCTCACTGACTAGGAGTAGGTGCTGCTAGTGCTGCAGAGTTAAGACCTGGCTAGCAGGTTAATACCAGCAGCAGCCACTGCAGTTCAGAAGACTTCAGAAAATGGTTAATTACTAACCTTCTAGGAGGAAATGTGGCTTAGGGGCTGGTGCTTGGGACTGAGTGCCAGCATTCATAGGTCCATTCCCAGTTCTGTCACTGACTTGTGTGACTTCAAGCAACCAACTTAATCTCTCTGGGGTGTGGAGCCATTTTTACAACAGAGATAATATGTATATAAGAGAGGTGTTGAGGCTTGCTTAATAAACGTTAATAAAATGCTTAGAGCTTCTCAGATATAAAGAAGCTGTAGAAATGCAAAGTGTTTATTATTAGGGTGCAGGTTTTTCCATAGGGCTTTGTGGGTGTGTATGGGTGTAAGGCCACAGATATGGTTGTGACCCATTCTCTGAACTTGCAGATCACTTAGCATATATGCTAATTAGGTGGACAATCACTTAAGATTTCATTTGTATGCACAGCTATTGAAGTGTGCATGCTGCTACTGTCCGAAAGACGTGTTTCCAGGGCCGGCTCCAGGCACCAGCCCACCAAGCTTGTGCTTGGGGTGGCACCTGGAGGGGGGCGGCACAGGGCCACGGCCGGGCTCGCCGCCCTCCCCCCCGGCGCCCTCCCCCCGGCCGCCGGGGGAGAGCGGAGCCCCCGCCAGGGCTCACCGCCCTCCTCCCAGGGCTCCGGCCCCCCTCCCCCCAGCCGCCGGGGGGAGAGCGGAGCCCCCGCCAGGGCTCGCCACCCTCCTCCCAGGGCTCCGGCCGCCCTCCTCCCCGCGCCCTCCCCCCGGCCACCAGGGGGAGAGCGGAGCCCCCACCGGGGCTCGCCGCCCTCCCCCCGGGGCTCCGGCCACCCCACCCCCCCCGCAGGAGGGGGGGGGGCGGCCGGCGGCTTTTTTGCCTGGGGCGGCAAAAAAGCCAGAGCCAGTCCTGTGTGTTTCTATTAGAAATGGGCACAAACCGACACCTGAATCCAAACATCTTCACACTTTGGATTTGAGCTTTGTAGGTTGGGCCTGTTTCCAGTTTTTATGGCTTAGCTCGTCTCCAGAGCTACAATAAATGGAAACAACAGGGTGAAAAAAAACATCGCATGAAAGTGCCCCCATGTGAGACACGGGACATGTATTATGTATCAATTAGCAATACAACAGCACAATGGCCTGATACCATTGCCAGGGGAGACTCCAGGAGACCATCATCAGCCTAGTGAGTGGGGATTTGCTAGAACTGAAGGCATACTGTACCATGGGAAGAAAGCTGCTGTCTGGCAACATAGGTCTAATTTTTGATGAAGAAGAGATGCTTTCCAGAAACTAGGGAAGAGAAATGGGAAATCATTTGCCACTGAATGCCACACATTCTGTGTGTGAATAATCTAAGCCCAAAAGGATGGGCACAGTGTTCTAAAGAGCTGTCATCTTCCTGTATGTGCAAGGTGACAACACAGCAGATCAAATGCAGGAGTTTCTTGCTGCAAAAGTAGCAATTCCTAGCCATCTACTGAAGAAAATATAAGTATGGGCAAATCAGATCTGGTCAGAAAAGGGGGAAAACATTCTGAAAAAGCTTTTGAAAAGTTTCCTTTCCTCCTATCTGCCCCCCAGTAGAAATTCTTAACCAATATGAAAGTAAATAGGAGGATTGTATTTATAATCTCTATCTAATCTTCCAGAGAGCTGGCCCCAAACCTAGACCCTGGGCCTGAACGCACCTGAAAGAAGGGAGTTTTGGAATCTGATCTGAGATCTGGTTTCGAATTGTGCAGGAGGCTCTTCTCTCTATAATGGGCTGAACCAAAACCCTAGATCCAAACACTCCTGAACTAGGGGGTATTCAAAATCCAGATCCAGATTTTACACCTCAGCTGCATCTCCAATCTACAGGAACACGCAGACACAACTCAAGTCAAGTGCTGCCATTGGGCATCTGGTGAGTTTCAAATGTTGGATGTGCAGTGTCATAAAGTGTGGACTGCATTCACCTAGAGCTGTGTGTGTGTGTGTGTGTGTGTGTGTGTGTGTGTGTGTGGACTGCATTCACCTAGAGGTGTTTTGTGTGTGTGTGTGTGTGTGTGTGTGTAGAGGGGAGGGAGGAGACATTATTTCTTCAGAGTAGCAGCCGTGTTAGTCTGTATCCACAAAAAGAAGAACAGGAGTACTTGTGGCACCTTAGAGACTAACAAATTTATTAGAGCATAAGCTTTCGTGGACTACAGCCCACTTCTTCTATATGCATCCGAAGAAGTGGGCTGTAGTCCACGAAAGCTTATGCTCTAATAAATTTGTTAGTCTCTAAGGTGCCACAAGTACTCCTGTTCTTCTTTTTATTATTTCTTCAGTCTGGATTACTTTAAAGTAGTCCCCAAAACTCTGACTGCAACTGGAAATTCCTCAGTGCAACACCAAGTATTTATTTCTCACTAAACATAGGAGAATAATCAACATGATATAGAATGAGAAGCAAAAATATCTCAAAGCAAATATATATGATCCGATCGTCAACTGGTGGTGACATTAACATCAATGGAAAGATGCTGATTTACTCCACCTGGAGATTGGGCTCATAGACCCTATCTTAGCAAAAATGGGTCTTTCCAGTTGGACCTTTCTCTCCATCTCTGCAGGTGGTAACGTCCCTCTTTTCCTGCCACACTCTGGTTGTGAGCCTCTTTCCCCTCTCTAATGCAGTTTGGCTTCTCTCTCTACTCAATGCCTCTCCTGTAAGTCCCCTTCTGTCCTTCAAGCCATCTCTCTTTCTGCTCATGGCCTTTCTCCATGGTCCAGTTACCTTTCTGCCTCCATCACTTCCTTTATCTTGCCACTTGACTGCGCTCCCTTTAGATAATGGTATCTTAGCCTTGCCACTTCCCCCTGCATGTTATCAGAGTGTGCAGCCGGAAAAGGAGCAGCTCATTACAAAAGTGTTTCCTACTGTGAGAAGACTAGAAGATGGGAGGAGCTGCAAGGATTTGAAATACGTCCACACACAGACAAAAAAAGACTTTGTGGAAATTGATTTTTCTCCTATATAATTAGTTCCCATTAAACTGAAATTGCTTTCCACACTGAGCTGTTGCCAGTCAAACATCGTGCAACCTCCTGGAGGTGAATGATCAGTGGATTTTGCACCTCAAATTTAATTGTGGATTACTCATGCCCGATAGAATGTTAGAAGGAGCTAATAACTACAGCTGGAAGCTTTAAGAGCTATCACAGCCCCCTTGGAGTAAGAGAACTCAGAGGAAACGTAGAGTCAATTTTTGTAGTGAGGCAACAGGGGTCTCCCAACGTTGCCTTCATGATGGCCACAATTTTGGGGACACTAAAATTAGCTGGCAACTGTCTGGAATGAGAAAATCTGTGTTTGTAATCAGCAGTGTCTTGTGAAATTGAGATGGATGCATGTTGTTTCCCTGCCAATGCAACTAGCGGCTACCCAGGAACAAGCTCTTGCTTTCAGGTGCCAGAAGAGTGTGTGTGTGTCACTGTGCAGCTGGGAATTCCTTGGCATCCCTGTCTTCAATGATTGGAGCAATTTATTCAGACTAGCACCTGAATGGAATTCTGCTACATTTTCAGCCTCACAAACTGGCTCCTTGGAGCTAAGTAAATCAAGTCCTGGGCAAAGCAGCTGTTTTACTGGTTATATTTACTGACCTTAGCAAGCCAACAGTGGAAGCGCATCATTACGATTACAGAGCGAAAAGAGTTTTACGGAGAGAGCCAATGGCTTTTAAAAACGAATATAATATACACTATATTTTATTCAAACAGAATAAGGAAGAGGATGAAATTGACATCGCAGCCCCGAATCTAAATAAGTTTCCTCTTCTTTTTTCATTTCACAGCCTCAAATTCAAATGCATGCTGTCTCTCAGAATCCTTTGCATTAGTTTCCAGGTGCTTACGTCTGGGAGATTAAGGAGGAAACTATATTAGAGTATATAAAGGACTTTATACAATGCATTGAAGGGACTTAGACACTATGGTAATGAGTGCAAAGTGAATGCTTTACTTGGATAAACGGATAGATTGTAAAATATCTGAACTGATCCATTTCATCAAAAGGTCAGAGATTGGGGCATTGGGAGCAGGTTTTCAATCATACATCCCTACATAAAAACCAAACAAACAAAACCTCAGCCCCTGGCCATACAACCCAGAGGTTCTGAAGCAAAAATGCTTACACCCAGAAGTTTAAGAAAATAGACAATGTTCTTGTGGTGTCACTGAAATAGCTGATTTTATATGGTGTACACACACACGATCTGAAATAGCTCATTTTATATGGCACACACACAATCTTTATGGCCTGGAGGAAACACTATCAGATTATAACAGGCTATTCTAAGAGAGGTGAAAATTCAGGCCTTACACTCTATGATAATACCTCTGTCTTAAAAAGAAGAAAATCAATACTGTCTTAAGTGACCGAGAAGAAGCCATCCATTAGAGTTAAGTTTTAGAACTGATGATATATTCACATTGGGTTAGATCACAGCCCACCAAGGACTATACACTAAATTGTCCGCAGTTCCTCCTCCAAAGGTATATCTTTTGGGCAGCATTCCACTGTTGATCTCCACTCCTGCACTATCCACTCCTGCTCTGCACTTGGACCAGGTGTGTTTTTCTTGAAGTGATGAACACATAACATATTAAACAAAGCAACTCAGATGATCTAATGTCCTTGATCTCTTCTTGGGGCAGTATTCCATCTTCCTTTTTACTCTTTGCTCCTTCTCTGCCTACGTTAGATATTATTACTTGTTAGCTTAGATGTTTAATTTAGCCTGTAAGGTCCCTGGGATAGGGAGCTTGTATTCTTCTTTGCTGCTAATATGACATGCTCATCATTGTCATATTAACAATAGTAAGCAGCTAGCATCTTGGCTCAATGATGCCTCCTGTCTTGCTGTACACAAAATGGATTGCTGCCCTCTTCCACTGGGACCTGATATTGAGGGGTGTTACTGAGGGAGAAGGTGTTTATGTGAAGATGGTAAAGATGATTGTAGGCCTCCTTTTCATTAGTGATTGCATCTACATTGATGATCAAGTCAGATATGTTATTGTTGGTCTACACCTATAAATTAGATTGACCTAACGACATTGCTCAAGGCTGTAAAAAATTTTGCTCCCTGTGTGATGTAGTTAGGTCATCTCAGATAATTACTTTCCACATAGCAAACAGTGCCCCTGCACCTTTAATTGGCTACAACAACCTTATGCACTTGCTGTCCTGAAGTTCCTGAACCATAGCGTGACCACACTCTGTTCGAAAGCTGCTGTATTTCAGTGGTGAATGAAGAGATTCCTGGGCAGTGTGCAAAACTAGTCTGTAAATCACTTTGGGGAACCTTCAGATGCAAGGCACTAAGTAAATGTGTAGAATATTATTATTATTGACTGCTGTTACACATTATATGCAGTGGCACTCATCCTTTTTGGAACCCACTTGTAAATCTGGATGGCCTGTGGTGACCCAGGCAAAAAAATCTGGCTTCCTATTTCTTACCCACGATATATAATATACCCATTAACATAAGTAATAAATAAGTACACCATGTCTACCAGAATGGGAGTTCCTGCAGGGCTGGCTGAGCCCAGCTCCAGGCCTTGTGGCCTGTCAGAATGTGTTAAAGGGTCATGTGGGAGGCCCTGGGTAGGGGCTATTACAAAGCCAGTCCCACAGTCACTCCACAGCAGGACCGGCTTTAAGCTGATTCAGCCGATTCAGCTGAATTGGGCCCCACGCCTAAGAGGGCCCCGCAGCTGTCCACTCCGCCCCCAGCTCACTTCCCCCTCCTCCCCTCCCCTGAATGCTCCGCCCCCTGTTCCTCCCCCTCCCCTGCTTCCCGCGAATCAGATGTTCGCGGGAAGTCTGAAAAGGGGCAGGCGGCGGCAGCAACAGCTAAGGGGGGGGCGCGAGGAGGGCTCCTGGGAGGCGCGGCGCGGCCCAGTCCGGCCCTGGCCGAGCGGCCCCGGCGGCTCTGGCTCCAGCCCGGCACGGGCCCCGGGACAGCAGCCCCAGTTCCGGCCGAGCACCCCCAGCATGGCCCCACGGCTCCGGCCCTGGCCGAGCACCTCTGGCCCCGGCTCGGGCCCTGGGGCGCCGGCCCGTTCCCGGCCCGAACACCTCTGGCTCAGGCCCCGGCGGCTGTGGCTCAGGCCCCAGCCCCGGCGGCTCTGGCTCAGGCCCCGGGGCGCCGGCCCCGGCCCCAGCCGAGTGGTGCTGGCCGAGCACCCCCGGCCCGGCTCGGGCCCCACGGCTCCGGCCCCGGCCCTGGCGGCTCTGGCTCGGGCCCCGGCGCGCCGGCCTGGCCCCGGCCCCAGCGGCTCCGGCCCGGACCCAAACCCCGCGACCCCAGCCCGAGCGGGGCCCGATTCCTGGGGGCGGGGCTTGCCGGTGGCAAGCCCCGCCCCCAGGAATCGGGCCCCGATCTTGCTAAGGCAGGCCCTGCTCCACAGGGATGGTTCCTGTAGCCGTAGGTGCCAAATTTCCCGGGTGCCGGTGGGTGCTCACCTAGCTATTGGCTCTTGGAAAGATGGATTAACTACACTGAGGGGAAAACCCCTTCCATTGATGTAGGAAGCGGCCCTGCCCTGACTCCACCCTTTCCCTGCCCCACCCCCATTCCAACTCCTTCACCAAAGTCCTCCCCCAACTCTGCCCCTCCCTGCCCCTATTGGACCCCTTCCCCAAATCCCCACCCCAGCCCCACCTCTTCCCCGAGCGTGCCGCGTTCCCCCTCCTCCCCCCTCCTCCCAGCTGCGTGAAACAGCTGTTTCGCGGCGCAAGCGCTGGGAGCTAGGGGGGAAAAGTGGGCACGCGGTGCGCTCAGGGGAGGAGGTGGAGGTGAGCTGGGTGGGGAGCTGCCGATGGGTGCTGAGCACCCACCAATTTTTCCCCGTGGGTGCTCCAGCCCCGGAGCATCCATGGAGTCAGCACCTATGCCTGTAGCTCTTGTCCCATTGGCCTGGCTGGGCTTGGTTACCCGCTGCGGGTGCTGACGCATGGGGTTGCAGCACCACCCAGGGCTAGCCAGGTCGCAATATCATCTGCCAGGTTGCAAGATCTCTCTCATAAATTTGGCCTGGCTGGCCCCTATCATCATGACGGAGGAGCCCACTGTGATCAAGCACACACGGTCTCAATGCCTGAAGTGGGGAGCCGAGCCCAGCCAGTGATGTTCAACTGGAGCCACCACTGTGGGGTGTGTGCAGGGTGTGCATTATACTGCCTCCCAGAGCATCCCACTCCCCCAGGGGGTAAGACCTGACTCCTCTCCTTCTCGCTCCAACCCTTTGACACTTTCTGGTGACCCAATTTTGGGTCATGACCTACAGGCTGAGAAACAGGATATTATATGTGAAACTGCAGCACGACTGCAGAACTCAGAGAGTGGGGTTGGTTTGTTTCTCACATATTCATTGATAGCTGTTAAAGCTATCTGGTTTTTGAACCAGGTGAGTGAACACTTAATCAAAACTACATGTCTGCTCAACTACCGCGAGATTTGCTTAGGAAACACTTAGTTAATTTCAATTGCCATAGAAACTTTTCCATTGTGTATCATAGAATCATAGAATATTAGGGTTGGAAGAGACCTCAGGAGGTCATCTAGTCCAATCCCCTGCTCAAAGCAGGACCAACCCCAACTAAATCATCCCAGCCAGGGCTTTGTCAAGCCGGGCCTTAAAAACCTCTAAGGATGGAGATTCCACCACCTCCCTAAGTAGCCCAGTCCAGTGCTTCACTACCCTCCTAGTGAAATAGTGTTTCCTAATATCCAACCTAGACCTCCCCCACTGCAACTTGAGACCATTGCTTCTTGTTCTGTCATCTGCCACCACTGAGAAAACCCTAGCTCCATCCCCTTTGGAACCCCCCTTCAGGTAGTTGAAGGTTGCTATCAAATCCCCCCTCACTCTTCTCTTCTGCAGACTAAATAACCCCAGTTCCCTCAGCCTCTCCTCATAAGTCATGTGTCCCAGCCCCCTAATTATTCCCCTCTATTCGGCACTGGTGAGGCCACACCTGGAGTATTGCGTCCAGTTTTGGTCCCTCCACTACAGAAGGGATGTGGACAAATTGGAGAGAGTCCAGCGGAGGGCAACGAAAATGATCACTTCCCTCGATCTGCTGGCAATGCTCCTACTAATACAGCCCAATATGCCGTTGGCCTTCTTGGCAACAAGAACACACTGCTGACTCATATCCAGCTTCTCATCCACCGTAACCCCAGGTCCTTTTCTGCAGAACTGCTGCTTAGCCAGTCGGTATTGACTGTAGGTATTGACTGTAGGTATTGACTCCAATGTAACAGTTTTTGGAGGAGAGATATAATAAAGTCTTACAGCAGTAAATACTGTCAGAAGTTATATAAGGATTTAGGAAAAGACTTTGCCAGCTTTCAGAGAGAGAGAGAGCATCACACATGGTCATGACTGGAAACTTAAGGAGGAGAAGGTTTAGGCTAGAAGTCAGGAAGAGCTTTTACTTTCAGAGGTTTACAGGAGTCTGGAACAATCTGTCCAAGGAATAGCAGAAGCAGTTAGTGCAAAGGTGCTTAAGAAAATGGCCATTTGCTAGACTTCCCACAGTATAGCAGGGTATACTGTACTGATATAGGTAGGATTACCCGCTAAGAGCACAAGGATACATTTTGGTAGATAGGTGGTTCTCTCCACCCTAAACTTTCTATGCAACTCAGACTTTCTAGTTCAGATTAGGTAAAATGATACCTTAGCTCCAGTAGCAGGTCAGCAAAGTGGATAAAATGAGAGTGCCTCACCCCAGAACACGCTATACCTTGGTGAGTAGGGCAGAGACTCCTGCGCCAGAGAGGGGATTTGAACTCAGGTCTTCTTTATTGCAAATGTGTGCCCTAACCACAAGGTTCAAAGGTGTGTGTGCACGGGCGTCTCCTCTTGTTGTAGTTGTGAAGCTAGCTCTACTCAAAACCAAATGTTTCATTCAAGCCAAACTGTTTTTTTTTTCATAACTGCCAGCGAACTAAAAAATCAGTTATTTGCCCAGCTCTAGTGAAGACTTCAAGAAGTCGAAGTGAAAAGTCTACGCAAACTATCACCTGGCCTTAACAATAGTTTAGGGATTTTATTAAAGTGTCACATTTGGTAGATGCATTTCTTGTGCTGTTAGCAGCTCTCAGCTGAAGAAGTGTGCTTAAATTAAATTAGGCTTGAATAAAGACTGGGAGTGGATGGGTCATTACACAAAGTAAAAACTATTTCCCCATGCTAATTTTTCCCCTACTGCTACTCACACCTTCTTGTCAACTATTTGAAATGGGCCATCCTGATTATCACTACAAAAGTTTTTTTTCTCCTGCTGAAAATAGCTCACCTTAATTGATTAGTCTCGTTAGAGTTGGTATGGCAACACCCATTTTTTCCTGTTCTCTGTGTATATATATCTTCCTACTGTATTTTCCACTGCATGCATCTGACGCAGTGGGTTTTAGCCCACAAAAGCTTATGCCCAAATAAATTTGTTAGTCTCTAAGGTGCCACAAGTACTCCTGTTCTTTTTGCAAAACAAAGTCATTCTATGGACACTTAACAGGACACATTTGAATCCTTTGGAAACCATTAAGACTCCACATCACTGGCCTAGCTTTTACCCCATTAGTTCTCTATGCTCAAATAAACTGCACTAGTGATCCTCAGGGAAGTTTCCTTCACAAAAAGAGGGATAAGAAAGGTTATTATTAAAGCATATTAGCAACCACAAAGGATCAATTATTGCATTGTGAGGGCAGTGGGGTAGAACAAGCCATCTGCATTTCTACTGGGCACCAAAGTGAAGGAATTCGTATTAGTTCTATCTGCTTACACCAGGGCTGAATTTATCCTTGTTGCTTAAATAGGGAACTCCACTGCTAACATAGTCGTATCTTAGCCTTTTCTTATTTATATAATCAACGCAGCATAGCTACACCGAGCACTATTAAGAGCTTGACAATTACTAGTGGCAGTCTTCACATTTCTTCTGGCATCCCCATTCTAAGCACCGGGAATGCTGCAAATACTGTGGTAAAATTAAATGTGATGATTTAAAGGCCCTCAAAGGCAAATGCTCTGTCTTCTAGTTTCCCATTGTGGATATTATTGACATCCAAGGACCTGCGAATTAAAAATACAGCCATTGCTTCCCCTCCCCCAGATATGACATAAAATTCCTTTTAACCATGCAAGCAACAAAATGCTTTCTGCCCTTTTTCAAGGAATGAAAGTGGAGGCCTCTGCTCTTTGTCTAAAGGCGAAAGGGTTCCCCAGGTGACAACCAGTGGGTTTATCTCTGAATGGCAACTTAAATGTCACCTTGACACAACGCCAGGTACTCAGATGCTGTTGCTCCCACACAGGCACAAAGTGTGACTCTTGCTCTTACGTGCCTCTTTAGTCGCTAGCTTTGCCAGTGGTTATCTTTGGGAGATAGATTTCTGTGTGTCTGTCATTGCCTCCTTCATGACAAGTCATATACCACCCTGGCCTAAGCTGTCAGAGATATAGATCACCTGATAAGCAGACACTTCATGAGTTTTTCTTGACAGACAGTACAGATAGCGGGTTACTAGTATATCTACAAAACAGCAGCTCATTGGCCTGTGTGCATCAGGCTAATAACTAGCGGAGGGCCGAGGAGCCCATGTTTTAGCCCAGTGTAGCAATGAGCTACAAAGTTCAGAGTCAAAGCTGAACCTCCCAGGTCTGTGGTCACTAAGATTTAGGGATTTGGTTCAGGCCCATCCATCATAAGAAGTGCTCAGGGCAGTGACCAGAGACTGCTGAGCCCAGTTACCTGTGATTGATGCAGATACACTATTATTCCACTTTCACGACCAGAGGTCCTAGTTTGTTACAGAAAGGCAAAGTTGACCAGAGAGAGGCGGTAGAGAGAGTACAGGTGCTTTTCCGGCGCTAGGCCAATTTTCTACAGGGCACCTGAAAGCTTAAAATGACAAGGAGGAACAGAATGGGAGAGCCTGATTAGATCAAGTATATAAACCAGCCGCATGTTGGCCCTATCAGTAAGCAGTCCTGCATTAGCAAGGCCAACAAATTGAAATTCAGTTACCATATGGATTTTTTGCTTAATAAACAGATTTAATGTACTTTGGGGGGACACCATCTATGGTATGCCAGGCCATGAACACAGAGTGACTCTATCTTCCAGATGCCCTGTGCTGGGGTCTCACCACATGGAGTAGCCTATCACAATAATTACAGAGCAGCAACACCATTAACCAGGTCCAAATGCCCAGATACCTTTGCTAAGAATGGTCCCTGTACAGGTGATTTAACAGGCAGCTGTGGAAGTAAACTACACTCCATAGTACCATTGTTTTAGGCTGACCAGGCACTAAGGTGATTACAAAAGCACAGAGTAAGTTGTTCAATCAAATAAGGCTCCAAACACTGGGGTCTATTGCCAGGTTGAAATACCATACAGCCATCAAGTGATGGGGCAGTGTAATAATCTCACAATAAAGCATAGTTTATTCAACAGCACTCTGCTGTAAATCCCTGGCATTGGCAAGCTGCCACACCTATTGTATCTCCCATCTGAACCTACATGAACACACTCCAGCAGCCATTGTTTAATTTACAGGCAGCCGGTCACTCCTGCACTGTCCATTACCAGCAAGGAAATCCTCATTATTTGTACTAAATATTCCAATGCCCCCTCTTTTTGACCTTATTGCCTTTAATCTTCCATGCATCTGTTCCCAATCCTCTCAGCACAACATACCCGCGGACATGCCGGTAGTTATGTCCCCCACCCCAGCACTTACTCCTGAAAACACTTTCTAAAGGCCACATGCTGAGGGCCTCACCCAGGCAAAACTCCCCTTCAAGTCAATGGGTCAACGCGAGAGATTTGTAATTCCCAGAGACTTAATGGTGCTCGGCACCAATCAGAGTTTGGGCTTGTGTGAGTTTTGCCTGAACAAGGGCTTCGGGGTTTGTTCCTGAATCTGTCATTTTCATATTAACAAAAGTGGGGGATTAATAGCCTGGAACGGAGCTGAGCTGTGAACATATCCTGCACTTCATTCTGCCAATGCACCTCAACTCTGACCTGCAGCGCAGCCTTCCCGCCCAAACCGACCTCACACCCAGCTTTGTGAGTGTAACTTCATTCTGACCTACAGCACCCCAACTATTCGAATCTGGGGTTTCTCCTGAACAGAGACTTCAGACTGCTTCAGAAAAAATGGTGGTTTTGTGATGTGTACAAATGTAGACCAATTATTGTCATTTGAGATCTACACCGGGAGCACAGCTCTCGAGATGTGCAGGGATTACTGGTTAAAACACAGGGTTAGAAATCAGAAGAGGTAGGTTCTAGTCTAGCTTTGCCACTGATTTCCTGCCTGACTATGAAACCAACTCTCTGCCTCAGTTTCCTCATCTGTAAAATGGGAATAACACCACCAGTCTCACAAAGGGCCTGTAAGGCTTACGAAGGTTTGCAAAGTGCCTTGGAACTCTTGGATGGCAATGCTATAGAAGGGTAAAGTATTGTGTTAACTCACTATGCCATATATAGCTCTCAACCATTAAAAAAAAAAAAACAGACCCAGATTTTCAAAATTACATGTGCAGAAAAGCCAAACCATGCAAGCCTGGTCACTGCATGTGCCAATGGCCAACGGCTCAGCTGCTTGCACATAATTTGAGTGCACTTTTGAGCATGCAACTGTGCTCCCATTTTTTTGACTGTCAGGGCCATGCAGTATATAAACCAGTGGGCGCAATGGTACGTTATGCTCACAAATTACAGGCTTGCACATCATTATCATGACTGCCAAGGCCATGGGTATATTAGTAAGCGATAAGCGTCAGTGAGGGAAGATGAATGCATGTGTGTCTCAGCAGCAACGATGTACATTTCCAGCTCCCATCCAGTCTTTTTGAGCAGTGGCAATTCTATTTCTGGAAGTCCACAGCCAAATTAAGCTGTGTTGCTCTAACCCACTGATAGAAGAAATGTGTGTGTCCTAAAATGTATTCTAGATGTTGATATTTACTGGATATCAGAAGAAATGTCCTGCGCAGCTACAATAGACTCACATCCATAATACATACACTCATCAGGATGGGAAGTCAGATGGGATTGGTAACTACTATAATAATGTCGGGGATACCAGCAATGTTTTCTCTAGTTAGCAGAGGTGAATATGAGCCGGTACGCCGTGCCGTGCCGTACCGTACCGTACCAGCTTCCCCAGGCGGCAATTTAAAGGGCCTCGGGCTCCCAGCAGCAGCTGGAGCCCCGGGCCCTTTAAATTGCCACCAGAACCCCGCTGCCGGAGCTCCCGGGTAGCGGAGGTGGCCGGGATCCCCGGGGGTTTGGTGGCGATTTAAAGGGCCCGGGGCTCCGCTGCGGTAGTGGCAGCGGGGAGCCCCTGGCCATTTAAATCACCGCCAGAGCCCCGCCACCACTACCCCAGGGCTCCGGCAGCGGGGCTCAGCTGGCAATTTAAAGGGCCCAGGGCTCTGGCTGCCACTACTGCCCTGGGCTCTTTAAATCTCCGCCAGCTCTGGCAGTGGGGCTCTGGCAGCAATTTAAAGGGCCCGGGGCAGTAGCAGCGGCTGGAGCCCCAGGCCCTTTAAATCGCCACCCGAGCCCCACTGCCGGAGCCCTGGCGTAGTGGCAGCGAGGCTCTGGCGGCGATTTAAAGGGCCCAGGGCTCCGGCCACTGCTACCGCCCTGGGCCCTTTAAATTGCCACCAGAGCCCCACTGCCAGAGCCTTGGGTAGCTTTAAATGGCCCCTAAGGCCTGGGGCTCCCAGCTGCCTCTGCAGCTGGTAGCTCCGGCGGTGATTTAAAGGGTCTGGGGCTCCCAGCCGCCACTACTGCAGCCGGAGCCGCGGGCCCTTTAAATCGAGATTTAAAGGGCCCGGGGGCTCTAAAGGCCCCGCCTCTTCTGGTTAAGGCCACACCCCCTTCTGGTTGAGGCCCTGCCCCCTGCTCAGGACTCCGGCGTACCGGTAAGTCCTTTAAGTTACTTTCACCCCTGCTAATTAGAAAAATTGTAAAGCTCTTTTTAGACTCTGGCTTCATTGTGTATTGCCTGGGAGGCACAGAAACTGAATAGAGTGATTCATTTTGTGTGTGTGTGTGTGTGTGTGTGTGTGTGTGTGTGTGTGTGTGTGTGTGCGTGCCAGAGATTCAACATGTTTGGTTCCTGTGGGTGTGCTCTGGTGAGGTGAATGGTTCGGAAGTAAAGATTTGTGGTCCCTGAGTCAGATGTTCAGGTTGTGACCTGATGGAGACAGCCCACAGAGGAATGCAAATAAAATGATTTATCAGGGAAATGTACAAGCGACTCATGGCTTAATAAAATCTCTTTCCCAATGGATATTCCTGCCCAAACGTTAAGGGCTAGATTGTGCTTAAGCCTGCATGGGTGAGAGAGGGCGTGTGGGTCTTCCCAGCTTTGGGCTCCTGAGTCAGCACTAGTGACAGTCTCGGCCTTTGAACCCCTTGCGGAGGAGGCTGGAGCTATGGCTAAGCCTGCTCCTTTGCACCGGGCCGTGGAGCTAAGCTGTGCAGGGTAGGGAACTATATGCTACCCCTTCTCAAAGCGAGGAGCAGGGCTGCTTTGGCCCATGCTTCCCCTCAGATGCCCCCAAGTCAGGCCCAGTGACTCTGGGAGCTTCCGCTGGGCTCGTGTACCTGTAGAGTGCACCTTTCCTGGCACAGGGGCTGTGACGTTGTAGCTACAATTTACCCCCTAGTTGTCTCTAGAGCTCTGTATTTTCCACTGTAGTTTCTTTGGAGTCCCCTCTGTGTGCCAGTTGGGGAATGACCTGTCCCAGTGGGTGGCTCATCTGAGCTGGAGATACATTTTTTAACCTTTATGAGGTGTTCTAGCAGCACGGAGTAGCATCTGCTTGGGTTTAAGGGTCTGTCAGCATTTCCATTATAAACTCTGTTTTACAAGAGTTTATAATTTAGTTGTAAAAATGTGCTCCAGGCTGCAACTTGGAACATGCGGTTAGAGTTCAGCAGCAGAGAGCTGTGAAAAAATTTCATAAAGGCACCTTGGCTGTCCCTATGAGACAAAAGGAAAGAAGGAAGGGCATTCAGATTGGCTATCTCTCTGCCCCAACCCACTCCTAGCAATGCCATGGGAAAGACTAACCTTGAACCTCAAACCTGATTGAACTGAGCCATGGATTCAGTGTTCCACGTGTTAGGGAACCTCGGTACTGAGTGGGTCGTTGGCAGGAGAGATTGAACTTGGGACCTTGGGATTTTAGCACACGAGCTTCTACTGCTTGAGCTAAAAGAGCAGTGTCTGTCGGCCCAGGCACTAGCAGGCTCATTGAGCGGTATGTGGCCCAGCCACCATTAGAGAGGGACAGAGTGCCACACTCTGGCATGGATTCTAGTATTCTTGCCAGCAAGTTAAAGAAGTATGGGCTGGATGAATGGACTATAAGGTGGATAGAAAGCTGGCTAGATCATCGGGCTCAACGGGTGGTGATCAATGGCTCCATGTCTAATTGGCAGTCGGTATCAAGCGAAGTGCCCCAAGGGTTGGTCCTGGGGCCGGTTTTGTTCAGTATCTTCATTAATGATCTGGAGGATGGTGTAGACTGCACCCTCAGCAAGTTTGCAGATAACACTAAACTGGGAGGAGTGGTAGATACACTGGATGGTAGGGATCGGATACAGAGGGACCTAGACAAATTAGAGGATTGGGCCAAAAGAAATCTGATGAGGTTCAACAAGGACAAGTGCAGAGTCCTGCACTTAGGACGAAGAATCCCATGCACTGCTACAGACTAGGGACCAAGTGATTAGGCAGCAGTTCTGCAGAAAAGGACCTAGGAGTTACAGTGGACGAGAAGCTGGATATGAGTCAACAGTGTGCCCTTGTTGCCAAGAAGGCTAACGGAATTTTGGGCTGTATAAGTAGGAGCATTGCCAGCAGATGGAGGGACGTGCTCATTCCCCTCTATTTGGCATTGGTGAGGCCTCATTTGGAGTATTGTGTCCAGTTTTGGGCCCCACACTACAAGAAGGATGTAGAAAAATTGGAAAGAGTCCAGCAGTGGAAAACAAAAATGATTAGGGGGATGGAGCACATGACTTATGAGGAGAGGCTGAGGGAACTGGGATTATTTAGTCTGCAGAAGAGGAGAATGAGGGGGGATTTGATAGCTGCTTTCAACTAACTGAAAAGGGGTTCCAAAGAGGATGGATCTAGACTGTTCTCAGTGGTACCAGATGACAGAACAAGGAGTAATGGTCTCAAGTTGCAGTGGGGGAGGTTTAGGTTGGATATTAGGAAAACTTTTTCACTAGGAAGGTGGTGAAGCACTGGAATGGGCTACCTAGGAAGGTGGTGGAATCTCCTTCCTTAGAGGTTTTTAATGTCAGGTTTGACAAAGCCCTGGCTGGGATGATTTAGTTGGGGATTAGGTCCTGCTTTGAGCAGGGGGTTGGACTAGATGACTTCCTGAGATCCCTTCCAACCCTGATATTCTATGATTCTATGATTACACAAGGAGAGGCTGACAACGCTCACTCAGATCTCCCTCTCCCTGTCATAAACTCTCTCTCCCCAATTCCTGGATCCTCCTACTTCCCTGGAAGTCACTGAAATGGTGGTGGTCTATTCCCTTCTCCTACTCTGTTCTAGGGCTAGGTGGGAAGTTAGCTCATTTGCATTTCTGTTTGTCTATATGGGTAGAAAGGTATAGCTGAAAATGGCAATTAATTAGTCCTCCGCTGTATGCTTCGGTGGCTGCTGCATCCATCCCTTTTTCTTCTGCACAAAAGGTGCTGTGGAGACTTCAGTCACTGAAAATGCTCTCACCTAACTTAAATATTTCATCCATCCCCATTTCTCCATGCTGTTTTCAAGATAAAGGTAATCTGGCCAGCTTCCCAGACTCCATGTAGCCCCTCCTGCCCAGCCTTGTGATGTTAACGGGGTTTGACCGATTCCATAAAGATCTCTCGAGGCAACCGCTCAAGGGGTGAGTCCATCTACATAATCTGCAGCCTAAGCACTGAAGGTATCAGATGGCTTTAACATTGTGAAGATGAACATTCCTGGGGATTTGCGTGGACCAGACAGGAAAACCAAGTGCCTAAGGTGGTCAGAACCTAGTTTGTTTATGGCAGGAGCCTTCAGACTTAACCCAGACATGGATTGCTCTGGCAACTTGCTATGGAACCTGAGGGCTATACATAATTTATATAAAATCGAATCGAGTGCATCAGCCTTGGTCTTTTCTATATCTCTTGGTGGAGTATTGTATGGTGGGCCCTGTAGTATCTGTGGGCCATACCTGTTTATTGAAGATGAGGACTACTGAAACCTACTTTATTATACAAAATAAGAGACACTCTTCTGGAATCCCGTCTCACCCAAAGTTTGGATGCCTCTGACATAAATAAAAGGAGGATTTCAACTAACCTAAGTCAACATATGCCGAACAGCTTGAATGGAGATAACTTGGATCACAATGGAACCTTGCATGCTAGGACCTGTAGTTGCTGTGAGTTACAGGTTGGCATCAATGTAGGGTAGCTGCACTCTGTCTTGTGGCACTACATAGTCTGCAAGGTGCCTTTAGCCACCTTTGTTCTGTAAAAATTCCTTCACTGTTCATATTCAAGGGAATTCATGTGTTCTGCCCACCAAACATAAGAGGAAAGAGAAAACACACATGACAATTACAGGGGGAAGGGGAGCCAAACAGTCCAAGCAACAATAACTGTGATGGGTTTTCTCATTTTGTAGATCTGAATCTATGTGCATTTGGTCTCATTCCTAACTGCTTTATGAGGCATCTCAAGCTGTGTAAACAGTAATGCAATAATGGCAGCTCACAATGCACTTATCACAGCCGATGAAGAATGGCCTACCAGCCAAGCAATATGCTCGCTCTAAACGATATAATGCTTCTTGCAGACAGGAATATTAATCACCCTGGGAACTGACAGGATCTGATGGAACAGACTGTTATTAATACTATCTCCCCTGGAAGCATTTGCAATGGTAATAGTAATTTTAATAATGCCTGGACAAAATAAGCTGGGTTGGGCTGTTTCACAGCAAATGGGAATTCTGAGAGCGTGAGAGAGGCAATACATAAATACAATGACTAATTCATGAAGGGGCTGGGCCAGATGTCCCTGCTTGACAGTTCAGACATGGCTAGGAGGAGGGAAACCTTTTTTTTTTTAAAGGCAGTATTTGTTTCATCAATCGTTGAAATCTCGTTAAAAGTATAATTCAGTTATCATGTTCTTGTTGCTGTCCAGAGACTGAATGTATTAGAGAGACTTTATAAACAAATTCTGCCGCGGGCAATTTGCTATTATTTTATTATTCTAATCTGGCCGGTTCCCATGGAGCCTCTGAAACCAAATCATATCAGAGGAAGATGAATATTAATGACGCTTCTAAACCCTCTCGCTCTCCCAGGAGGCCTAATAAAGGAATGGAAGCATGTGCCTTAGGTCAGCAGAGAGCACTAGGAAGTGTCCTCCATGGTGATAGCATTGGTTAGCGTGATTACTCTCTTATTTATTTAGTGGCGTTGCTGAGCACGGGGCTTTCTAGACAAGTGCCCTAACCCAAAGAGATTACAGTGTAAATAATGAATTTATGAGCTAAATAATGAGGTACACCACGGGAGGGGAAGATGGATGGTCTCCTAGTTAAGTCAAAGATTGGGGCCAGGAGAAAGGGATTCAATTCCTGCCTCTTCCTCATACTCCCTAGGTTTTATGGTTAGTTGTTTTACGTCCCTGACTGGATGAGCATAACTGTTTTAATCAGCCATTGGGCCCTTGAATCTCTCAGGAAAAGGGGGAAAATAAACAGGGTTATGGATAATTAGACATTTAAAAAACTTTACCTATCTGTGCCACACTGCTTTTGACTGAAGAGACATCATTCCTAGAAAAATTCAGCTAGTGTAAAATGTATGTTAGATGCACAGAAAATAAACGCACATGCATGTACTGTCCTTGCTGCAAAAGGTAAGATCCTTATTTAATTGCCTCTGTGCCCAGGCTCTGGAACGGTGTTCCAAAAACCCACACGCTCCTCTGGCTTGTCAAGCAGCATCACAGCCCATAAAAAATATTCCAGATATGTAACTGTCTCATCACAGTTGCCCACACAAAGCCAGCTGTGTGTTACTGTGTGAACTTAGTGCTATGATCCTTGTCATCTAATGGCTTCTGTACCAGGGCTCTGTTGTGGGGTTTCTCCTCATGCCTTGTTAACCAGGATCCCATTCACAAGGAGAGCTGGCAGGAAAAAAAATTGTTGAAAGAGTTTTCTATTGGAAAATACCATTCAACAAAACTGAATTCTTTTTGTGAAATCGTAGAGTTCGACAACACTTTGTTGAGAAAAAGCACTGGGGAAAAAGTTTGGAAAATGTCCAACTGTCCCATTTTGACCTTTTCTGAACCAAGAAAATTTAGATTTTTTCATTTCGAAACAACTTTCATTTTGAACTGTATTTTATGTAAAACATTTTAAAAAGAAAAAAAAAACTTTTGACTGACCCCAAATTAATTGTGTGTGTGGGGGGGGGGGATTTCAAAATGTTGGGTTTTTTGTCCCATTTCAGGATAAAAAAAATTCAAAACACCTACGTTTTTCAAACAGTTCTTTTCACAAGTACACCGAAGTGCTAGCTTTTTGTGAGCTGATCACTAGAATGCTCATGGGACGCACACATGAAAGGGGCACAAACTTGGACAGAGTGTGAATATTTCTGGACAATATTTGGTGGTGGCTGCACAGCTTATAGATACAGAATTCTGAAGACTTGGAAGATACCACTTCCCACCCCCTTTGCTTTGCTCAGATGCTCATCCTTCCATTGAGCTGTGGTTTTGCAGTGCCACAGTGTAGATCATTCGGCAACTTTCCACCACTGTTCTGTGTAGCACAGACCTGCACAGTCAAGGCTGATCACCTTGTAGATAGAGGCCGACTCACGTGATGGGTTCTGAAATCAACCTCAACGAGCCGTCTTTTCCAATAGAATAATAGCGTGATCATATTGATCAAAAAATAAAATGGATAATGGATTGTGCTGGCTCTGTGTACTCAAAATATCTTTCTAGTCAATACATTCAAGATGCAGGCTAAATGCACCGTGTTCTTGCCAGTCACACAGCCAATTCAATATGCTACCACGTCTTTCATTAGCCTTCATCACTATGTCTAGCAAAGCACAGGCACAAGGGGTCTGTTCTCAGCACTCGGTAGCTGACCATTTTTTTCTCCTTTAGTATACGAGACTAGTGTTATTAATGGATCTGAGTTAAGGTGACATTGCAAAGTGCAAGGCTAGTAATTAAAAAAAAGGACAAGTGCAGGCTTATCTCTCAAATGTCCCTTTTTCAGGCCCAACTGTTCCTACCTTCTGCACAAATGTGGCTTCTCCTCAGTTTTAATGCTGGAAATTGTTTATATCGGGCATAAAGAATCATGGCACTGAGGTTCTAGAAGGAGCTGTCTACCCAATGGTAGGAATCATACAGCATTGTAAGTTTCCGGCATAACATATTTTTTTGTTTCATCTGTTTGGGGTGTTTGTCATGCATTGCACCCCATATTTGGGACTTAGCAGGTATAGAGGCAAGTACAGAGATAGGAAAAAAAGAAGTCAGTAGAGAGAAATGCTTGATCAGCAGCATGTTCCATATTAGTTAAGGTTGCCATTCCGGCATCCCTTCCAGTCTTTGTCAGGTCTGAAAATAGCCATTTGTTCTTTCGCAATATTCATCATTTCATTTGGGGCGTCCTCATTTGGTTTTGCCACTCTTGAAACTTTCCCATGTTTCAGCATGAGGGTGGATTTTCATCAGCATTGAATTTTGAAGGTTTCTCTCAAAACCAGGACCATTTTGGTATGAGAACAGGCTCATTTTCACTTGGAAATGGGCTTGTTTTGGACCGAAAAATCTCAGCATTTCACACTTTTCCCTGAGGTCGTCAATTTCGCAAAATGGAAACAAAACACAAAAATCCCAAATGTCAAGGTTTTCAACTTTCATTGCAAATATTTTATTCAGTCCTCATTTCTTGCTGCCTGTTGTTCATGACCACACTGAGAGACAACAGAGAGGCAGTTTTGGGAGGTTTCATATACGAGGGGGTGTGGTCTCTGATGGATTCTCCCCATCTGTAAACATGCAGGGAAAAGCAGAATAAGTTCGGGCAGACTCAGGCCTGATTCTCAGCTCACAAGAGCTTTACACTGGAGTCACTCGGCCGGGCTGCCTTGGACTTCCTTTGACTTACATGAACATAGAGCAAGAGCACAATCAAGTCCTAACTCTGCACTAACTTACATTGCTCTTCCCTCTGTGCCATGGCGCACCCTCTGTCCCTGAGGGCAGGGGCTGTGCTAGAGCCTCAGGGATCTGAAGGAGCCAGACAGCAACGTGGAGATAAGCTGCCTTCTTGCAGATACCTCTTGCCCATAGCAGGTCCCCTGGGGCCTGCAGGACAGTGACGGAGGTTGACTCTCTGTCACTGCCCTGGGATGAAGAGAAGGGAGGAGAAAACTGCCTCGCCACTCCATGGGAGAATTAAAAGCAAACCCTGAGAAATTTGCCCTGCCCAGGTGCGAATAATCCCTGGAGGGGGGAATGGGGCTTTTAGATTGTAAAGTGCAAGACAGTATTAATGAGATAAAAAGAGCAGAGTGTCTGCGGCACTTACGCCCTGTGCAAACCCGTTGTCTTCCAGACAGACCTGCGCTGGTGTTGGAGCCAGGCACTGTTCACAAACATTTGTCTCCCCATACATCCCCCTTCTGAAATGTACATATGCCTTCTGAATAATAAATGTGAATGCCTGCAATCTGAAGCCAGTGCATGCCAGAGCCAGTGGCTCCCCTCCAACCCGGTGAATGAGTCGCAGATAAATTATTGGCACTTAGAGACTAGGGGGTGCTGGAAACATGTCAGAATTGACTCCCCTGACCCCATGTTCACTGTGCTCAACTTTTAAGTAAACTTGTAGTGGCCTCATAGTCCCAACAGGGGAGTGTATAGATGAGATGGATGGGTGTCCACCTTGCCTGCTTCACCACTGTATTTGAGCACTACAAACATTCATGTATGTATTCTCACTCCACCCCCAGAGAGGTTGGGAGATTTTATCGATGGGAAACTAAGGTGCAGAGCTTCTAAGTGACATGTCTACGGTCCCACAGGAAGGGCTCCCAAATACCAGTCCAATGTCTCATCACAAGTCTGTCCTGCAACTCTCTACAGGATGTAGGCAAAGTCCCTACTTCTCTCACATTCTTTATCCTTGGGTAATAGAAAGTGACTAATTTAAACAGGGATTGGAAAAGCAGCAAACTTGGCAGAAAAGAAGGAGAACATTTTACTTATTGATCTGCCGTAATGTATTTTTCCCCCTGCCTGTTAAGCACAATTGCCTCACAGGGAGTTTCTGTCTTCTAAATGAGAGAGGCAGTTTAATTAGTGATTCCAGCCTACCACAGCCCTTTGCACATCGTCTGCTGGCACTGGGGGAATAAAAGCAAGTGTGTTGAACTGAAATTAATTGAAACACATAACCCATGCCCCAAACACCAATAGTGCCCAGGAAGGTGCATTCGTCCTGCTCCAATGGATTCACTTATGATCTACCTGGAAGAAGCAAGAAAAAGAGACTCCCACAGACCTGTGAGCTTTCTGAAGAATTTCAAGTGGTGACAACTTTGATACACATGTTAAGAAATGTGGCTAGGTCGCATATGCAAGAATTTATCTGCTACCTGATCTACCCCCAGTTCCTACTCTGATCAAATAGAGGATAATCACATATGCTAGTAGAACCAAGGCAATTAAAAGTCACAGCTGCCCAGATTTTGTTCCATCAAAGGCCACTGTGACACCTCCCCACGAGCCAACTCGATGCACCTGTTTTGTAAAATTGTGTCTGGATATAAAAGCATAAAGTCATAAAATCTACAGAGACAAAGAGGTGAGGTAATATCTTTTATTGGAGCAAATTCTGTTGGTGGAAGAGAAAAGTTTTTGAGCTCTTCCTCTACACCAGGGGTTGGCAACGTTTCAGAAGTGGTGTGCCGAGTCTTCATTCATTCACTCTAATTTAAGGTTTCACGTGCCAGTAATACATTTTAACATTGTTAGAAGGTCTCTTTCTATAAGTCTATAATATATAACTAAACTATTGTTGTATGTAAAGTAAATAAGGTTTTTTAAATGTTTAAGAAGCTTCATTTAAAATTAAATAAAATGCAGAGCCCCCGGACCAGAGGCCAGGACCCAGGCAGTGTGAGTGCCACTGAAAATCAGCTTGCGTGCCGCCTTCGGCACCCGTGCCATAGGTTGCCTACCCCTGCTCTACACAGAGCTCTTCTTCAGGTCCTGAAGGTTATAATGGTTGTAGATTTGATGTTTGCAGTGTTGCTGTAGCTGTATTGGTCCCAGGATATTAGAGAGACAAGGTGGGTGAGGTCATATCTTTTACTGGACCAACTTCTGCTGGTGACTCTTTCACCAGCAGAAGTTGGTCCAATAAAAGATATGACCTCACCCACCTTGTCTCTATAATATCCTGCGGACAACAGTTACAACAGCTCTGCAAACATCAAAGTGGCAACCATTATAACCTCTATTGAACAGTGGGTTTTTAATCGAAGTGAATTTTATCTTACATTTTTCACATGATGCTGAGCGGTGGTACAATCCCACAAAGCAAGACATCTTGGATGTGGGGTTCAGCGATCACTCAGCACTTAAGGTGCTTGCAAGCTCTGTGCTTTATTCTGTGCCTGCCTGGTTCCAACTGCCTGGGCATAACAGCAACTAGCGCTTCATAGCCCTCCATGCAAACTCTGCCTAGGAAACTTGGCCCTTAAAGGGCCTGATACCATACTGGGGTGTGCGGCCACATGCTGATATGCACCCCAATAGTGCAATACAACAGGATCCAACTCCCACTGGCTTAATGGGAGTGTCTCCATTGACCTCAGTAGAACCAGATTTGGCCCTTGAGGAGAGAGGGCAAAACTCTTCAGGTTGCACTGTGATCACTATTATGTTAAGCAAAGCTAAGCCTATGCTATGAAATTCAGACCCAGATCTGCCCTTGTCTCTAGTTCAAGAGTATTTGGATTTGGGATTCTGGTTTGGGAACATTACTGGGATAGGCTGTATAAAGAAGGTATGTTATGCAGAGAGTCAGCTGATTAGACAGATAGAAGCCAGACACGAATTACCTTTCTCCGGCCTTGGCTACACTTACCCGCTAGTTCGGCGGCTGGCAATCGAACTTCTGGGTTCGACTTATCGCGTCTAGTCTGGACGCGGTAAGTCGAACCCGGAAGTGCTCGCCGTCGACTGCGGTACTCCAGCTCGGCGAGAGGAGTACCGCGGAGTCGACGGGGTAGCCTGCCTGCCGCGTGTGGACCAAGGTAAGTTCGAACTAAGGTACTTCGACTTCAGCTACGTTATTCACGTAGCTGAAGTTGCGTACCTTAGTTCGAATTAGGGGGGTAGTGTAGACCAAGCCTCCAAGTCTAATGGGTTCAGATCCAGGGCTCTGGACACTCCTCTTAAGTGCGAACCCTTCAGACTGTGAAGAACACCATTTAGATTTCACTTAGACAAATGTGGAATTACTAGTCACTCCCCCTTTGTTGGTGACACAAGCGATAGACTGTCTTCTCCTCCAATGGAACCTCCCCAGTGTCCCCTCTGCCAATCTCAAAAGCTCTGGAACTGCATCCTTGAACTTCAGTCTGGGTTACCTACTCAGCCTGTATCATCAAATGAGGGCTCAAAGAAATAGAGATAGGGAACACCGCTATCACGCTGATTGGAACAAGCACAAACCCCATCCCCTAAGCACCAAGCAGAGTGTCCTGTATCTATGCATCTCTCAACACCAGCCAGGCATTGTTGACAACTTATTACACAATGTATTAAGATATTGTTGCTTCATAAATAAGAGCGATAAGTCTACGGAGCTGAGAGTTTCTTTACCTTGCAGTAATTTATTATCCTATTATCACTCCTTGCAAACGGTCTGCACTCAGCACTTCCTTCCTTGTAGCCCTGAAATACTGCAGTGCTTTTGCAAAGCTTAACCATCGGCCATAAACTCGATAAACTGCTGCGTGCACTAACATGGAATTAAAGCCTTTATTTGGGTGATTTATTTTAGCCACAGATGTGACAGAAGAAGCCATAAAAATTATCATCAGCTTGTTTTTATTTTCTTCTCATACTGTAACACTTGCAATGATTAGTTGGGATATTAAATAGAGGGGGTTTATGATTTTTGACCCTCAACTAAACACAGGTGACCCAATAAAACTGATAAACTAAATAGTGACTGTGGCAGTGTTTACAGCCGGCATTTAAGCCACTGCTCAGTTTAATTGGCCAGCTGCGTGCCTGTACCATACGCCTGATGTAATGAGGATAAACGGGTGGACCCACAATGTTTCTGTGCAAAAGATTAGCAAAGGGATGGGAAGAAATAGAAAAGTAGTATGCAGTCTGGGTTGGCAGCATTAGAGCAGGAAGTATAGCACAGGGAAAACAGGGAGTGATCATACAACTAAGAGCCCGTCAGGCATAAAATTCCAGTTCAAATCCAAGTATCGGGGGTAGCCGTGTTAGTCTGTATCTACAAAAACGACAAGGAGTCTCGTGGCACCTTAAAGACTAACATTTATTTGGGCATAAGCTTTCGTGGGTAAAAACCTCACTTCTTTGGATGCATAGAGTGAAAGTTACAGATGCAGGCATTATATACTGACACATGGAGAGCAGGGAGTTACTTCGCAAGTGGAGAACCAGTGTTGACAGGGCCAATTCAATCAGGGTGGATGTAGTCCACTCCCAATAATAGATGAGGAGGTGTCAATTCCAGGAGAGGAAAAGCTGCTTCTGTAATGAGCCAGCCACTCCCAGTCCCTATTCAAGCCCAGATTAATGGTGTTGAATTTGCAAATGAATTTTAGTTCTGCTGTTTCTCTTTGAAATCTGTTTCTGAAGTTTAGTTTTTTTGTTCAATGATAGTGACTTTTAAATCTGTAATAGAATGACCAGGGAGATTGAAGTGTTCACTTACTGGTTTACGTATGTTACCATTCCTGATGTCCGATTTGTGTCCATTTATTCTTTTGCGGAGGGACTGTCCGGTTTGGCCAATGTACATGGCAGAGGGGCATTGCTGGCACATGATGGCATATATAACATTAGTGGATGTGCAGGTGAATGAGTCCTTGATGGTGTGGCTGATGTGGTTGGGTCCTCTGATGGTGTCGCCAGAGTAGATATGGGGACAGAGTAGGCAACGAGGTTTGCTATAGGGATTGGTTCCTGGGTTCGTGTTTCTGTGGTGTGGTGTGTAGTTGCTGGTGAGTATTTGCTTCAGGTTGGGGGATTGTCTGTAAGCGAGGACTGGCCTGCCTCCCAAGGTCTGTGAGAGTGAGGGATCATTTTCCAGGATAGGTTGTAGATCGTGGATAATGCGCTGGAGAGGTTTTAACAATGCCCCTCTGCCATGCACATTGGCCAAACCGGACAGTCCCTCCGCAAAAGAATAAATGGACACAAATCGGACACCAGGAATGGTAACATACATAAGCCAGTAAGTGAACACTTCAATTTCCCTGGTCATTCTATTACAGATTTAAAAGTCACTATCATTGAACAAAAACACTTCAGAAACAGACTTCAAAGAGAAACAGCAGAACTAAAATTCATTTGCAAATTCAACACCATCTGGGCTTGAATAGGGACTGGGAGTGGCTGGCTCATTACAGAAGCAGCTTTTCCTCTCCTGGAATTGACACCTCCTCATCCATTATTGGGAGTGGACTACATCCACCCTGATTGAATTGGCCCTGTCAACACTGGTTCTCCACTTGCAAAGTAACTCCCTGCTCTCCATGTGTCAGTATATAATGCCTGCATCTGTAACTTTCATTCTATGCATCCGAAGAAGTGAGGTTTTTACCCATGAAAGCTTATGCCCAAATAAATCTGTTAGTCTTTAAGGTGCCACCAGACTCCTTGTTGTTTCAGTTCAAATCCAGTAGCTATCAACAATGACCAGTTGCTGGCTGGGAAGGAAAGCAGAAGGAGAGAAGTCAGACCATGAGTTTTACACCACCCAGAACTATTCAGTGAATGACTTTGAAATGTCCTGTGAGTTTGGGAGGCTTGGAGAAAAGATACTTCGTTTGGCTTTTAACACCCATCATTAGTGGCAAGAATTACACAGCGTTCCAGGTCTTAGAAAAATCAGGGATCCATTTTACCCTGTTACACCAATGTAACCCCATTAGTAGCAATGGGGTAGTGCACATATTAGCTAGGGCAGAATTTGGCTTCTTGTGTGTTCCATTGTGTTCCAGGTCACTGAGAACCGTTAGTTAAGATTTGAGTTGGGTTCAAGCAACAAAATGCAGAGCTTGATTTGGATTTCACAGACCTTAAAAGTTTGTGGCCCTATGGTCTGGTCCCATATTGTTACTACAGCTCAGTATTAGATTTCAAAGGTGTTTACTGGTCACAGTCAGTATGGCTGGCCACCTACCTGTAACTAGCCCCAGTCCTCCAGAGGGTCACCCATGCATGCACTGGTTTTCATTTTAATCATGGGGCGAATTATGTGAGGGCTCTTCTTCAGTCAGTCCAATGTGCTGATCCTGAACATAGATGTGGCTCTTTCCTTGCTTTACATAACAAACAGCAATTTTGATTTGTCCTTCCTTGCAGGGGAAAAGTCATGTAGCCAACTCCTAGAGCATAAAATATAAACTTTCCCTGAACAGTCTCTAATGAAGGAAAGACTTTTAATAGTCAGGGCCAGTAGCAGTTAGTCTGTTCCCTGTGAGCTGACCTCAGTTTTCATCACGTAATGGGTTAGCATTGATATATGAATGTGTTTATGCCTTGGAAAATAATGGCTGAAGGCCTTGAAGGACAATAATAATATAACCAACCATTATAAATAATAAAGGGACGTTGTAAATAAATCTGAAAGTTTGAATGAAATTCCCAGAAATCTACAAGATTCAAGAGGCCTCCACATAATGTCATGCTTTGCTCAGAGAGATCAAACTGAATATGAATTAAAGAGACAGAGCTGTGTACATAGATGCAGGCAAAGATGAAAATTCCAGATCCAAATCTGTATTTTGAACTTCTCTGAGTTTGTGAGGGGAAATTTGCATCAAGGGTTTTAGCTTGACTCATTTTGAAGATGGGAACCAGCTGAAAAATTAGATCTAGAAGCAGATTTGATTCCCCAAAGTTCTCAAAGTTCAATTGTTCAGATTTGGGGGTGTCTGAGTGTGTGGTGACAGGTTCTTCTCTAAACGAAGTCAGATCCAAACCTGATGACTCACTTACATGTTCCATGTGATACTTAGGGCCAAAGAGATGTTACTTTGGTGATACAACCTACTTACTATGGGCTTGCTCAGATTAGTGATGTGTCAACCTCCCAAGGTTCAGTTCAAATAAGCATCCAATAATCTGGATGCAGTTGTGAATGCCTTGAGTTTGGAAAATTAAAATCACTTTCTTACAAGCCTAGCTGGCAGCATTCCCAGAAAAGGGGCCATTATGATACATAATTTTTTTAAACACAGGACCAAAACCTTTTTGCAAATGTAAAGAAATCACACGTAAAGGAAAATAATGGTTGAAGTAAAATTAAGAGCCTCCAAAATTCTACGGCTTGAATTTTTCATACAGTCTTGGTGGTTCCATAGGTCAATACTTGGGTAATGCCCCAGAGCGCAGTGCTGCTGGAGGGGCCAAGTATTAGATACAATTTATAGCCAAGCTGCTGACAGCCTGGGGTCATTAAAGATCTCACCACAGGTTCTGCAAAGATTGGCATGTTAACAACAGTCTCTTGGCCAAATTTTCACCTAATTCTGCTTAATTCCCTCCCCCTTGCCATTTCCGCTGGATGCAGAATTCTTCTTCACTTCCTGTCTGTAAGGGGCAGACTCACGCTGCAGTGCCTCCTGCTGGTTACTCTGGGGAATCAGTTCAATCCAGCCCAGAGCACCCTCTGCAGGCCAGTGATCCACCTTGTCACTACTGGCTCCCGTGTCCCTCCCAGGACCCCAGTGCCCCTTTCTCTGAGTGCTGCCCCCTGGCAGTACCCACACATACTGGGTCTCCCCTCCCAGGGGAACCCCCACCCACTAACCCCACCTCACCTCAGAATAAGGCTACTGCCAGTCACCATCTAGCCCCACTCCCTGGGGCAGACTGCAGTATCAGCCACTCATCACAGGCAAGGTTGGGTGTGGACCTGCTGCCTTGGCCTACCTCTGGGCTGCCCTCTACAACACCCAGTACCTGTGGCCCAATGCTAGGCCACAGCCTGGGGCTTTCCAGGCCAGAACTCCCCAGCTCCTCTGCCTTTCCCCAGCCCTGCTCCACTCAGGTACGCTATCTCAAACTCCCTGCAGCCAGGCCCTTCTCTTTCTGAGTGCAGAGAGAGACTGACTTCTTATTCCTGGCTCAGGCCTTTATAGGGCCAGCTGGGCTCTGATTGGGGCATGGCCCAGCTGCAGCTGCTTCCTCCAATCAGCCCAGGTCTTTCCTTCCACAGCCCCAGCCCTCTGCGGGCTTTAACCCTTCCCAGGCAGGAGCAGGTGACCACCCCGCTACACTGTCCTAAACTCTTGTGTAGTGTTAAACAGCTTCTGTGTTCCACCTCAGGAGTCCTTACATTTCAGTGCTGGATGATCATTCTTGTATCATTACTTTTCTCTGTTCCCAATATTTCCTCCATTATCCCCAATTATTTTTCTTAAGCTAATCTCCTTCTTCAGGGCCCCTTCCTGAACAGACAATTTTTCTTAGCTTGTAACAACCAAGCTATTCCTCCTCTATTGCCAGCTTCTACCATAAGGCACATTTAATAAAGGCACTTTGTAGAAGAGTGTCTGATATGCCGTGTATCGTCAATAAATTCGAACATAACTCAGACTGTAAAGGTTGCTTAGTGTTTCTGGGAAGGCTGCTAGTGCACCAGACAGTAACATAAATCCTGTTATCATTTTGCATAGCAGGACAAATGAATTCCTTTTGCTTTGCAAATTAGCCAAGGACGGTATATCCTGGTAATTGACATTTATTTAGTAAGCCCTCCCAGAATGTCTATTGTTTAATCACTATGCAAATCACACACTTAGAAATGACAATTACATTTCATACTCCTCATTTGCCCCGTCTGTTTACATAAAGGTCTTTTACAGACTCATTCCTACCTATTCATAATGCAGAGTCAGCATCTGTCTCCAGTATCAAACTATAGATTTCTGGGTTTGCTATCTCAGCCCTTTCAATTTGCATTGGTCAAGGAATCATAGCAATCATAGTACATTATGATGATGATGATGATTATTGCACCGTAGGTAAGGAAGGCAATCTGCAGACATATTGAAAATGATTGGTCCCTGCCTAGAAGGGTTTACAGGCTTAGATCCTAATCGAGCGCTTGCTGAAGTCAATGGAAAGACACTTATAGAGGTCAGTGGGCATTGGATCAGGACCAAATAATGATTGGTAGGGCCCTACCAAATTCACGGTCCATTTTGATCAATTTCATGGTCATAGGATTTTAAAAATTGTAAATTCCATGATTTCTATTTAAATCTGAAATTTCACGGTGTTGTAACTGTAGGGGTCCTGACTCAAAAGGGAGTTGTGGGGGAGTCTCAAGGTTGATTGTGGTACTGCTAGCCTTACTTCTACGCTGCTGCTGGTGGTGGCACTGCCTTCGGAGCGGGGCAGCCAGAGAGTGGTGGGTGCTGGCCGGGAGCCCAGCACTGAAGGCAGAGCCACCACCAGCAGCAGCATAGAAGTAAGGATGGCCTGGTATGGTATTGCCACCCTTAGTTCTGCACTGCCGCCTGCAGAGCTGGGCCCTCAGTCAGCAGCCGCCACTTTCTGGCCATGCAGACGGAAACATGGCAATATTGTGACCCCCCCCCTCAAAATAACCTTGTGACCCCCCGCAACTCCCTTTTGGGTCAGGACCCCAATTTGAGAAAGGCTGGTCTCCCTATGAAATCCCTATAGTATAGGGTAAAAAGCACACAAAAGTCCAGATTTCCTGGGGGGGAGACAAGATTTCATAGTCCGAGACGTGTTTTTCATGGTCATGAATTTGGTAGGGCCCTAATGATTGGGTATGGGGAGAGGATTGTTTCTTCAAGACCTGGACGCAGAGAGGAACCTCCACATGCTGATCTCATCCCTTCCAGATGCAGGAGGAATTCATCTGTCCCCATGGCATTGTCCCCATCCGTCATAGACCCTGCTTGTGACCCTCCACAAGTCTGGGACTCCACGTGTTGGGAGAGACTGGGATTGGGGGTGGGCTGGTTGTGTGTGGGACATGAATTGTTCCCCCACCAACTGGGCAGAGAACACTGAAGTAAACAAATCTTGCCAAAGGTTTCATTAACCTTCTTGTGGATTCTTTTCTGAACTGGGTGCCCCTCCTCCCCACGCCCTGGGGGGAGGGGGTGGGTGCAATTCCAAAGGCAGTGACTGGCAGAGGGAGTCTTGGATGCAAGGTTCCATTAGGGCCATGTTCTCAAGGCCATGGGGAGAGATGCAGGGGGTCATCAGCCAAGGTGGAGGCACAGATATGGCCCTAGAGTCGGGTGGATCTCCCTATATAGCTACAGATATCCACATACCCCCAAGGAAGAATTTGAAGGAAACTCCACAAAGTGAACTCATCAGACTGCTTCTTTCCTGTGGTTTTCCTGTGGTAGGATACAGTGAGGTCCACACTGAGTGAGCCGGATAAATTCAGCTCAGTGGTTTGACTCCAGATTACACCAGAGTACAAGAGTAGGCTCTAGGCCAATGTGTTTCTTCAGATACAAATGTTTTTAAACAAAAAGATTCAGTAAGAGCCATTTTTGATGTATTAAAGCAGCAAAAACTAACCTTTGCCATTTCACATGCCTTAGCTATTAAGTAAAATGTATCAGGCAATTCCTCAGAGCAAGAATGTTAATTATTGAGCTATGATGTTATTAACTTGTTTTATTTCACTCTATCCAAATGGCTCAAAATATGAACCTATGGCAGTCTAGTAACTGATACTACAGTGAACAGAGGATTACAAATATGATAGACTGATATATAGATGGAGCGATAATACTTGAATCTGTACAGTTTTATCCAGGGCTGGCTCCAGCTTTTCTGCTGCCCCAAGCGGTAAAAAAAAAAAAAAAGCCGATTGGTGGCAGCTCAGTCGTGTCGCTCCATTCTTCGGTGGCACTTTGGCAGTGGCTCAAAGAGGAAGAGAGGGACTGAGGGACCCGCCACCGAATTTCCGCTGAAGACCCGGACGTGCCGCCCCGATACCGGACGGAGTGCCGCCCCTTTCCATTGGCCGCCCACAGCACCTGCTTCCTTTGCTGGTGCCTGGAGCTGGCCCTGGTTTTGTCTATAAATGGGAATTTCTCTATGGCTACGTTTGACTCTCTGGATGTCAATTAAGCAGCATGTACCATTAGCTACTTAGTTGTACCAGGCAGATGTGGTCATCTTTTGGAAATTTCTTGAGTTCATTAAGAAATAAGTAGGTGCCTCCTAAAGGTTCTGCAAAGTGACACTGGTACCAGGACTTCCCAGTGTGTGAAGGTGTTGGAGCAAAGCTTTCGTCCTTCTAGCAACTCCACGGTGGTGAAAAAGCAATGTAATGAGGAGCATGTCTGCACAGTGCTGCTGGGGACAACGCTCCTCTTTATTTACCTTTTACTAGTCGACAGGCAGCAGCTTACATAGAATGAGGATGTAAAGCCCACAAGTTTCAACATGATTAAAGGATCGAAATATTTACGTAAAGCAAAATCTAGATAAAAGTTCCTGCAGAGTCCATTAAATCAGATTTTTTTTTATCAATGATTTGAAAGTGATAGTACTTTCAGGGTATGGATTTCTACAATTATTGCACTCAACTGGTAAAAACAGAATTCTGATATATACTAATAAGGCAAGACACAAGCTCTTTTGAATTGTGGCATCGTGTTTCCCCTGGAGAAATGTGACACTTTATTATTGCATTACATAATCTCTGCTATAAGGAAAACTCTCTTTAGTATTTGTATATCAAGTTAAGTGTGGGCAGCACACAGGATCAGGGTCCAGGAATTTCTCGTTTTAATCCCAGCTCTGGTGGGATGTTCAGATGATGGGTCTTTGGCCAATGATAAAGAGAAAGGGTCATTTGCAAAATATAGATACTGGTCCTGCTTTGCATTTTGAACATTTCTGAGTACAGGAGTGTTTGCGTCTGCAATATGTGTCTCAATACTGGAATCACAGCTTATCACCGGCATATTGAATTCCTTAGTATAACTATAACTTAACTCACAACTGTTCACTTCATAAGGATTTGTAGTTATTCACCAAATGTCAATAAACTTTGATCGCATGTAAAATAACATTGTACGAAGAGCAACCGCCAGCACTGCCTGGCTCCTATCTGCTCAGCCAGAGAAAGGGTTCCTTCTTGCTCACTGTCAGAGCAGTTTTTGTATGGCCCACAAGACGCCCTGTGTGAATATGAGTTTGAGTCTGGATGAGTTCACAGCTTGAGCAGGTGCAACTGCAGTTCCATTTTTTAAAGCAATAGCATAGATCCGTAGGGTTAGAATGGACCGCAAGGGTCCTCTAGTCTAACCCCCTGCCAAGATGCAACATTTCAGAGCCATTTGCAAAAAAAATAAAATAAATAAAATCATAGGATTGTAAGAAAAACAAACTCCTCCTCCCTTCCCCCCAGAACAACAAGCAACTCATTTGGAAATAAATATCTGCATTGCCATGAATTACTGAGGCTTATGTAATTGCTTCTTCACAAAAGCTGCTTAGCAATCTTTAAATTAAATCCCCGTTCTTCTTCCAAAAGACATCAAAGCTTCTGACTCCCGCCTAGCTCACAGTGAGGTGTGTATTATTGGCGTTCCTCCATGGCCTCGACCATGTAAAAGCTGACGCTAACATCAGCTACACTAGCTCATTTACAGTTGATATTTCATGCATCAGCAAAGCCATTTTTTCACAGCCTTGACTCTCTGTCCGGGTGGATTTATGACATGCTTTAAGTTAGGTTTGTCTGCATTTTTAAGTACCGCATCTGAGTGATAAAAAGCTAACGTTGCTGTAATTAGTTTGTCTGTTTGCATGGAGGGGAGAACTGTGCGAACCGCCTTCGGCAAACCGCCCTTAATTTATCTTTAAATATTGACTCGTGCTCTTGCGAGGCTTGCGTCATCCCAGAAACAGTGGCCCCATGTGCAGCATTTTGTGGCCTAGTGGGGCTACTTCAGAGATTGCAAGGCTGGGACAGGGAAGGCGGGGCATTGAGGGAGAGAGCCAGAGGCACCCTTGAGCTTTGCATCGAGTGCAGTAGTTGGGTTTCTCTGTAATAATTTTGCCCTATGCAGACTCTGGCGTGAGGCATAAAAAATTCAGTAGCTGAATAGTTAACTTCCTTCTGAGCTGTCCCTGGAAAGGTCATTTGCTGCATAACTGCTTACTTCTCTGGATCTGCTGGATGGTCGCCAGCCCTCCCGCACCGCCACTAACATACACATTGACCAGATGCTGTCTTCAACCAGAACACACACAGCCTCCTATGAAATTTGAATGAGCACGAACCACTGGTATGGAGTGGTAGTGGTGCAGAAATAAACATGGGTTCTCCCTCGCTGGTGGTTTTCTTTTCTTTCCTCTCCCTTCTGCTGTTGTGGTTCGGAGATGCCAAGAAACCCATCCACACTGGGGTTGATTGGTTGTATGCACAATGCATTTCCCATATCAAAAGAGACATTCATGAGGGACATGGAGTGCAATCTGAAGCTTGTATTCATTTAATTCCCTCTACATTGCTGATGCTATTGGTTAACCTTTAACTCAAGATGGGCCTCAGCTCTAAACTTCAAAGTTTTGGGCGGGAGTTTCAGATCCAGGATGTGGGTTTGCATCCATCTTTCTCTCTAACCATCACAGTCACCAAAGGCACTTATTCCTTTGTCTTGCTGTGCTGCTCTCTTCTATCCTTGGCTTTCAGATGCACAGAGGTGATGGTAGTAATAACAAATAATTAATTAATAATACATCCGACATTTATAGAACACTTTCTATCCCTAAATTTCCCATAGCACGTCACCAGCTGTATATCATATATATATATACCACCAATGAAATGCAGCCAGCTCTGGGTTGGAGGGCAGCCGCTGAATGGATAATCAGTGAACAGCACACTGTTGGAGTGGAGGAGAGGGAGAAAATAATACTGTGGTAGAGTAGATCAGCTTTCCATGCTCCAGGCTTTCTCCTTCTGCTGTGCCAATTTAGCCATTTTGTATAGTGACTATCCCACTTGATTCTCTCTGCAATGATGGAGAATCTTGCCTCAAAACTGGAGCCATTCACAGAGTTTTCTCTGTGCAGGGAACATGAACCTATCGATGAGCCTGAGTCTCAGAGCTATGTAGGAGACATCCTAGAAGGTGTGACTCAATGGAAATAAAGCCATGTTGGCTTATGCTCAGTGAGAAACAGGACAAGAAAAACCACCCAGTGCTTCCCTAATGGGGAAGGACCAAACCAAACTCTAAATGGGTGTCACAGATATGTACTCTTCTCATTGCTGAATAAGGAGCATGGCATCTCGCCACCCACAGGCAAAGAGTCCTGGCTCGTCACACCATATATATGGATATTCTTTTTTTTTTGGCCACCAGTGGGTGAGGCACTAGAAAAGACATAGACAATTAACAGCCCTATATCTGGTGATCACACTTTACCCTGTGTACATCCAACACGTTACTGCAGCTGAGACTTGAACCTGGACCTTCACAAACTAGGGAGAGCAACTCTACCAGATGGCCAAGCCACAAGTGAGCCTCTGCCTAGCTGACGTGGTGGCAGCTGTGCTGAACTTGTCTGAGCTGGATTTGCTGTGTGTCTTACACCTCTTTGTCCAGGAAACCAAACTGGCCGATGAGTTAATTTACATTGTACATTTCCTGCCACACAGGTGATATACGGTGTATGTAGCAGGTTCCCAACCATGAGGATTTCAGGGAGAGGACAGTGCTCATGCAAGAATAATAGGGTAAAACAGAGGGGATCTTTTGCATCATTCTCCCCTGAGTAGAACCCTAAGTAGGATGAAAGCTTTGTTTGCTCCAGGAGGGGGTTGTCAATAAGAATGAATAGCAAATCTGGCATTATGGACTATAGATTTCTACTTCCTGCATTAGACTTAATATAGGTCAGAGTTCTTGTGGAGCTGATCATCAGCCACGCCAATGATTCCCAAGGCAGCTTTTGTAGAAATTGAATCAATTCTGTTTACTCATTTCTATAGCGTCTTTGTGAAGAAGTTATCCTCTTCCTGGAAACCAGGGCACCAGGATGGGACCACTGCCTAGCCAAGTGAGGGGGAGGAGACTATGGGCTACATCCCCACCGGCATGGCTCCAATGGAGAGGCACTATTGGCATCAGCTGAGCATCTCACCCTGCTTCATATTTTGACTGAAGTGAATGAGCAGTGAGCAGAACGACACTGGATTCTTCACTCAAGGAAACTCACAAACATGTTTCTCTTCCAGCAGCTTGCTAGTTTCTTATCTTCTTCCTTATCCTCTCTCATGCAGTCTGTCTGCCTGATACACCAGGGCCTCCTGAATTCTAATCCTGTGGCCATCCCTTGTGCTTTTGGGATGCATTCCACAGTGGAATCTACATTCCCTCCCTAGGTTCCATAAAGGATTCACAGATTCGTATCACATTTACTTTTGTGCTATTCACTATTCAGCTACCATTAGACACCACACTACGGCATGCACAGCGGCACACAATGCTAACTGCATAGGAATGTGCCAAGGATGGTTTCCCAGACTTCAGGAGAGGCAGGGCCAGCAACAGGGGAAAGTGACATGCACAAGTGTCAGGTACAGTCCCACGGGTTCCCTGTGGGTGTCCTGATGTCAGGGGAAGAGGGGTCAGCAGCAGGGAACTAGAGACAGCCTCAAAGAGAGGGAAAGGACAGAACAGGGACAAGAGGAGTGGAAGGAGACAGAGAAGAAGAGTCAGACTGAAAGGTCAGGGAACAACAACTGAAACACTGCTAAACGTGCCAACCAAGTAACATTCATACTTGGCACTACCCCTCCTACAGATCAGTGTCCTTTCAGGTCCCTCCTCATGGATATGCCCCAAAACCAGATTCAGGATGCTGCTGTTTGAACGTGGTTATAACAAATACATGTGTAGAATGATACTTTGCTGGAGGACAGCTTGTTTGTTGCAAAGTTAATTTTCGTAGGGCATGTCAAAGGTGCATCTTGCTTACTCTCGGTAGCCTTTGCCTGGGCTGGAGGCATCCATCTTTCAGAAAATAGATCTCAAATCAATAGTCTTCTAACCTTTGCAGGATGATCCAGGGATGTTGATGAATTTGGAACAATTGTCGACACATAAGAAAGCTCTAATTACACTGCACTAACTGTGCAACTAAGGTGGAAATGTTTGCATAATAAGGCCCGCTTCTTGTGACTCCTTACCCAGTAATGTGAAGGTCCCGCCCCGATGTGGAATTTCATATTCATAAGCATGCCGTTATGCCACGGAATTCAATATGCCTGTCAAGAGCTGTGATTTCAGTCCTGTCCTCATCCTGGTGTAGTTTATCCCTTCAAAGAATGGCTCTCTCTCAGCTGGTTTATATGGCACTCTGAGCTCAGGGCGGATCACACATTAATAACACTTTGCATGTATGCAGCACCTATGTCTGAAGATGCCAAAGCATTTTAAAAACACTAATCAAGCCTCACCACAGCATTGTGAGATTATTATCCCTGTTTTGCAGATGGGCAAACTGAGGTATAGAGACACTAAACTGCAAAGTTTTCCAAATGCCAACTGATCTGGGGTATCTCCATTTTTGAGTGCCCAAGTTAGACTCCAAGGTGTCTTGGAGTAGATGCCCCAAAGCACTGCCTGCTTTTGAGAATTTTGGCCCATGTGACTTGCCCAGTATTATAGAGTGAGTCAGTTTCAGAGGATAGAAACCAGGAGTTCTACCTTGCAGGATGTTGTGGGGCTCCATTAACTAAGGGCCAGGAAGCATATTGATAGAGTGAAAAGTGCTACAGAAATTGCCAAAGCTTATTTATTACAAAAATGACAAGAACAATGTCAGTGTATATTGGATTTCTGTGGGATGCAGGTAAACTCGGTTGGTGACCTGACAGGTATAACTTCAAGGACACACGATTGGTCCCACCGAGTGCTACTCAGGCAATGTGTCATACTTGACCCTCCTCAGTCCCTGGAGATATGTACCAGCTCTACTCCCTACAGAATTTTTCACCACACTCTCCACCTTTGTGTCCCAACATTGGTCAGGTTATTAAAAAACAAAATGAAAGGAGAGAATTGAGTCACATATGAAAGTTTGGACCCTCTGGCTCAGAAATACACCCACATGACATCAATTTAAAGGGAACTCCTGCCACAGCTCCTAGAATTATTATAGCAGCTTAAACATTTTACTGATTTGTTGCTCTGTTTTATTTGTCTTCCAGCAGGAAAGGGTCAGCCTAGATTTTGCCCCTGCAATGTGCTGCAGCTTCTGCAAGACGTCTTGAGCCTTTCATTTCTGATCTGATATTTATGAGGGGGATAATGCAGTGGCTATGTTCACTGAGGAAAGATGTATCGTGTTAAGAATGCACAAAGGAGATTATTGAGCAAGGGGAAAAAACGGCACAAAAAACTCAGCAGGAAGAGAGAATTATGCTGTTTGCTACTTCACTATCCCAGTCCTCACAGAAGACCTCTCCCTGCCCCCACCAAGAAATCCCCACGTCTCTTTGATCTTGCCTAGCAGAGGAGGCTGGAGACATAAGTATTTTACTCTTCTAGAAACTATAGCCTAATCCCTCTAGTACATTAGATTTGACAGCTATCGTTAACCAACCAAACTGGCTTAGCTGCAAAACCGTCCTCCACCAAGGTGCACTTGACAACGATCTGCCAATATGACCCCAAAAAATAAGATCTAGGAAAAGAAATAACCATTGCAGAATGAAAGGGTGAAGGACCAGGAGTCATTAAAATTCACAGACACCTCACAGCCAATTTCATGTGGCCTCCATCATCATTATATATATACTGCTGCTGTTGGGGCTGTTTCATTTCCTACCGCCTGATCTACTGGGAGATGAAGTGATTATCAACAGATAGAGAAACATGCTGACACCTTGGTTGTTTTAAATGCTCCGTATGAAGCGGAGCCAGGGCTGAGCACTTTAACCCTTGGTGAGGATGGCAAGAGCTGGGAAAACATACTGGGACAACAACCGTAATAATACCTAGTTCTCGCATGGTGCTTTTCATCCATTGATCTCAAAGCACTTTTCAAAGGAGGGAGAAACTGAAGCACATAGGTGAAGTGTCTTGCTACAGGTCATCCAGCAGGCCAATGGCAGAGCTGGAAATAGTTCCTAGCACTTTTGAGCTCCAGTCCAGTGCCCCACCCACTGGAGACACACATTGGGATTGGCAGAAATGGCGGACCAGATAATGTGCATTTTATTTTCTAAATGAATGACTTATTGTTTTCCAGTGATGTGCAGTCCCATCATGCATTGTAATTAACAGATAGGGCAAACTGAGGTGGGTGATTGCTAAAAGATGGTCTGGAGTCAGATGCTGAACCTCTGTGAATTATCTAGTTATCAAATGCAAAACTGCTATGCTTATTACCTTGACCATTGTATGTCCAGGAGATGATTTGAGATTGATACACAAAGTCCCTAAGTAGTTTCAAGCGTTACTATTATGTAATTTTCAGTTTCTTGGTCATCTTAATTTCTATGTAAGAAGACAGGAATAGGTTATATCATTTTGCACTCATCTAGCATCTGAAGGTCTCAAAGTGCTTTGTGAAGGTTGCATTATTATTTGCATTTTAAAGCTGGAGAAAGGGAGGCACAGAGAGTTAAGTGACCTGCTTAGCATCACACAGTGAGTCAGTGGGGCAGGGTCAAGCTTCCTGACTCAGTATTTGCCTAAACAAAAAAGTTGCATCAGTGTTTGAAAACGGATTTAGTTAAACTGGTGCAAACCCTCTGCAGACCTCTTTTTGATTGAAACCTGATTTATTTTGATTGCGCTTAAGTTGCTAAGGAATCAATTAATTGATATAAACCATTCTTAAACCAGAATAAGAGTGTCTACACACAATGAGTTTAAAAACACACCTTTATTTAAACTGAGGCAAGTTTTTATGTAGGCCACATCACGGGTCTCCTGACTCCTACTCTAACCACAAAATATGCTGCCTCTAGGATTACCAGACAGCAAGTGTGAAAACTCGGGACAGGGGGTGGGCACTGGAGGGTAATAGGAGCCTATATAAGAAAAAGACCCCAAAATTGGGACTGTCCCTATAAAATCGGGACATCTGGTCACCCTAGCTGCCTCCCACACTGCACCTCAGAATTATGCTGCTTTCATGTCCATGTAATGTTTTAATTTAACCCTTGTGACTTGAATTCACAAGAGGGTCATGTTTATTTCTAAAAGACTCAGCTTGAATATCTGATGTCTTTTTTTGGGTGCTTAACCCTCCCCTAGCAGGGGGACACAAGCTATGATCTAATAGGTTTTATCCATCTCTTAACGTCTGTAACCCTAAAATACAGGTCATTTTCCAGAGTATGATGATTAGACAGGATGAGGTGTTAGATTCAGCTCCTGAGAAAATGCCATTTAGTAGTGCCTGGGAGAAGCAACACATAATCAGGAGTTTATGCATAAGAGAACCGAAAAGCAATAGATTGTAGTTACACTTGGGACCATAAAGGACACCTGGCTTCAGGAAACGGGATCTGTATATAAGCATCAGGTGAAAGTGAGCAGCAAGGAATGGCTCTGCCCTGAGACGTGAAGTCTCATTGTGGCATTAGCATTATCAGCGAGGCTTCAAAGAGAAAACATCTCCATGGAGGGAATTGGGTTTTAATGAATGTCCCCTGGATAAAGCATTTCCATTTCTTGTGGAGTTCTCTCAGTAAAAAAAGGGAACATGAGTATGAATGGGCAATGCAGCGCGGAAACATTTTGCTTCTGGTTTCAGAGGCTCATCATCAAGGAGTGATGGACAGCCACAAATCAACCATGCGTGCCTCGTATAACTACAGTCTACGTGACAGGCACACAGGCATTGGCAGAGAACAGCTGCATTGGTTATACATGTAATTCACCTGGCTATGTCCCATATAGTGATCAGGGACTTGTCCAAATATCACAGTACAAATCCCCTTAGTTTAGGAAGTTGAATGCAGTGTTTCATATCTCAGTACTGGGCATGATCTGAAAACAGTTGGTCTTTTTATAATAATACTCCCCATTAGAGAGAGAATTGATACACCCCACATGTGTTATGAACAGCGGGAATGTTTTTTCTGTGAAGTGTGTTACTAACAAATCTCTGTTATACCAGTGCAATGTTTCAGAATCCATGGGTTTGTACCAGTGGCTCGGAGAGGAGAATTTAGACCCCCATTGTTTACTTTCTATTAGAGAAGACATTATTTTTGCGATTTCTTTGCTATTATTCATAGATTTGCATTACTTCTGTGGGTTGCTTTTTTATGCAACACATAGAAAATCGATCACATATTTCTTGATGCTTATTGGCAAACTTCAACAAATGTGGGGTGGGAGACTTCCTCACAAGCCTGGCCTCTGTATACTGCTGCTTGAGCAAATGGAGGAAGGATGGCCCCATAGTTAGGACAGTCACCTAGGCCTCAGGAGACCTGGGTTCAATTCCCTGTACTGCCAGACTTCCTATACAACCTTGGGCAAGTCACTTAACCTATCTGTGCCTCAGTTCCCCATCTGTTAAATGAGGATAATAGCACTGCCCTACCTCAGAGGGATGTTGGGAGGATAAATATTTTAATGATTGCAAAGTGCTCGGATATTCTAGTGATGAATACTATATATGTACCTAAGGGCATGTCTCCACTTACCTCTGGAGTGATTGATCCAGCGGGGGTTGATTTATTGTGTCTAGTGAAGATGCAATAAATTGAGCGCTCTCCCATCGACTCCGGTACTCCACCAGAGTGAGAAGCATAGGCGGAGTCAATTGGGGAGTGGCAGCAGTTGACCTACTGCAGTGAAGACACCGGTAAGTAGATCTAAGTACGTTGACTTCAGCTATGTTATTCACGTAGCTGAAGTTGTGTAACTTAGATCGATCACTCACCTAGTGTAGACCAGGCCTTAGAGAGCTACAGGGATTGTGGCAGTCTAGCATCTGTGTCCAGGGTGGAGCTGAGAGGGGGCTTTCAGGGAGCAGTGCCTGAGCTAAATTACGGAGGGGCTGTTTCAGCCTCCAGAGTAGCCTGAATATCTCTGGCAAAATTTTGTGAAGCTCCCTTTGCCCTTCCTCCCGCAAAGATGCAGCCCAGAATCTTAGCCAGCAGGAGTGGTTGGTTTTTAAAGAAAAATTCTCATTCATTTTACAACAATGTTTTTTTCAGGTTGCCTCCTGGCACAATAAATAAAAAAGGAAGCACCTAAAGAGGAGACAGAGAAGAAATTCAGCCAATCTCTAGATTCAAGTGGACATATCAAGTGCTTGATGGGACTAGCCTATGAAAGAAAATTGCCTTGTCTTAGGCTACAGATGAAACAAGTTTGGTGGTTTCAGCTCAGAGGACTTTATTGCTCATTCCCAAACCACCCGACTACAGCTGGACATGAGCGGGGGGCTTTTTAGGACCTGAACATCATGGTGACTTGCAGGTGAGGAGAGAGCATTGCAGAGTTGCTTTGCAAGCCCGGGCAGCTCTCTCTGAGCTTGTAGGCAAAATCCTCAATGTGCTGGTTTTTGGAACACCCAGTCACAATAGATGGATGCAAAAGACTGTGACATTGGGAGATCCTGAGACATTATAATCAAATATACCAGACTGGTTAGTTGGATTATTGTAATCCATTTCTGTATTCTGAAATAGAAGGGAACTTGGGGTAGCTTCTAATAATCCATCCTCCAAACCATTTCCTCTTGTATATGATTAGTCAATTTGTCAGCCGTGTGACTCCTGGCTATTGGCTATCAGATCAAATTAGAAAGTGGCACTTTGTAAAGCAAAATGCTTTCCTACCTCCTGAGTGGTGAGCGCCTCTAACGTGTGCAGTTCACTTAGCATAGGCTTGGTGCATTGCTAGAGAAAAAATGTATTTGTTTGTTATGAATGGATGCAACGTGCACCATTAACTCAGAACTGGCTAACCAAATGAGTAACATTAATGAATGTACAAAGGTGGATGCCTGTAATATCCAGGAAAAAGAACAGGAGTACTTGTGGCACCTTAGAGACTAACACATTTATTTGAGCATAAGCTTTCGTGGGCTACAGCCCACTTCATCAGATGCATAGAATGGAACATATAGTAAGAAATATATATATACATACAGAGAACATGAAAAAGTGGAAGTAGCCAGACCAACTGCAAAAGGCTAATTAATTAAGATGAGCTATTATCGGCAGGAGAAAAAAAAACGTTTGTAGTGATAATCAAGATGGCCCATTTTAGACAGTTGACAAGAAGGTGTGAGGATACTTAACATGGGGAAATAGATTCAATATGTGTAATGACCCAGCTACTCCCAGTCTCTATTCAAACCCAAGTTAATCTATTTCCCCATGTTAACTAACACGGCTGCTACTCTGAAACCTGTAATATCCAGGGAAGCTGCCCTTCATGTTTCGCAAACAGCCCATCCCCACCCACTTGAAATGGAACTTGTGTGAAACCTGGCATATAACCTTCAAGGAGAAGGCTCTATTTTTTAGAGTTTAATCAGTTTGATGGTGACATCCAGCTCTACGGTTTGTACTCGGTGAACCTGCAACTTCTTTCCCTAAATGCTGCAAATTAGTGTCTTCATTAAAGGCTCCCAATGACCAAGGTGCAACACTATCTGTGAACCAGGATGGCTTCCCACCGTTGTGTTATACTCTCTTTTTAATGGTCTCAGTCCTTGCTGAGCTTCACCCTGCTCATGGCAATAACGAGATGGGCAGTAACTCATCTCAAGAAGGCAAGTACTGCCTCATGGGAAGTAAATCCAAATACAGAGGGCTAATCAATGGTGGATGGGAGGGTGGTCAGGTTAAAGTGCAGGACTGGGTTTCAGGACCTGTGAGGACCAGTTCTGCAACCCTTACTCACACTTATCTTCCTTACTTAGGGTGTTTAGTTCCACTGAGCAATCAATAGGACTACTACTCAAGTGGATAAAGGTTATATGATCAGGCACCTGGCTCTGCCATAGACTTCCTGTGTGACCATTGGCAGGACCTCTGTGCCTCAGCTTTCCTATCTGTGAAATGGGAATAAAAATATCTCTCTCTCGCTAGAGGTGGGGCGAGTTATAAGACTTAATTTAGTCCTGTTTGCAAAGCACTTTGAGATCCTTGGATGAAGGGCACTCTGAAATTGGCCAGTAGTAATGTTTATAAACCCAGCGGAGGATGGACTTTTCATCTTGCATCTCTATGGTGGCCTTAAATGGACACCCCATCACACTATATAGTGGCCACTGAGTGACATAGCGCTACTACATGTAAACACAATCAAAACCAGCCGTGGGCTGTGGGGGAGGTACCCAGCCTCAGCTAGAGGAAGAGGAGCAGTAGATGATCTCAACATTTATTCTCACATATGGAGATGAGCTTGGGGGCTTTGTTTCCTTTAGCGAGCATCATAACATTGCTGGGGGAAGAAGAGAAAAAATACTCCAAATGCAGATCAAAAGATTTGAGCGGAGTTTATTTCCTGCAAAGCAATCAGATAACGTGTATTTTGTCCAGATGGTTATGAATATTAACCATTGCTTTTGTCAGATATGAGCAATTCCACCTTTGCTTTGCATTCCTTATACGATCGGAAGAACTACTGTGACTCATAAACCAAAGACGTGTCACTGATTAATTTCCCCTCTTGTCGTATGTACTGTATGAATTTTTGAAATGTGCTATAAGATGTCACCAGGCATGAAGTGTGGCTGAGGCCTGGAAGGATCTTGTGCCCTTTGTTACCATGTTTATGGGTGATGAAAAATACAAGAGCCTTGATGTGATTATCATTAGACAGACAGAGCAATTAATTGTTTCATGCATTAGCGCAAACCTCCAAATGAAATAACCCGACTTCAGAATTAATGTTGTTTTTGTTATGGTTTGAGGTGGAATATTTGTTTGTTTTTGTAATCGTGCTATAATAATAAGATTGGCTACAATTTATATCATGAGATTTGCATAACTGCTTCCAGCGCTTCGTTTTATGTTAGAAAAACCCTTTCCTGGCTTTTCTAATCTTTGCTGTACATTGGAAACAGGGAAATCCAGAACAATTAATCCTTCAAATCTGGGAGATCAGATAAAATTGGATTCAGATCTGCACTGCCTTGCGTTTTGCAAAAATAAAAGCACCATTGATTTCCCCCTTTTCCGTTGCATACCTGCCCAACAAATAAACTGGCCAGCTGTGTTTTCATTTGTCTAGCGAATGGAAGGTACATCTATATGGCAGTTGTAGGTGTGATTGCAGCATACCTGTGCTAGCTTTAATCTAGCTAGGATGAGTTCCAATGGCAGTGAAAACATGGCAGTGTGGGCTTCCGTGCAGGCTGTTTAACCCTTAGTAAGTTCTCATATTCCTATCCCGCACAGGGATCTGTGCTGCTGTGTCTTTTTGCCCGTGCAGGTTTGCCTACATGAGCTACAATCGCACGACCGATAGCAGTGCAGTCATACCCTCCGTGGTGGTGAAAGGTCCTGAAGCTGACAGCATGGGGTACTGAATACTTTTGGGGCAAGTACAGCATTCAAGTGTCTTCTCCACCATCCTGCCCATGTGCCTCTCCCCTGTCCTGAAATGATTCCTTCCAAGCTTGGGGAGGGTTCATCTCCATTCAGTCCCTGATCTCTCTATTGTCCAATTGAGAGGGAGGTAGTGAGCTAGTATTGTAAAGCATATACTTGTTTATAGGATGTGGACTGAAATCACTCAGTTATTGTATGTGTATTGCCAAACAGCCCTCAGATGTTAATGGCATTTGCTCACTGCTGACCTGGCTGGATTTCAACCTAAAGGTGAAAGGCTCTATATGCCATTATCAACCCTGAGCTATCCAGTCCCCTCTACGCATTAATCTCTGTGACATATCCAAGCTTACACTCAGGAGTACTGCCTATTTCACTGGGCAATGTACAGCTCCATCACCTATTGGTATATTCAGTTAAATACAGTTGGTTGGGTATGGGAAGAGTGTATGGGTTGTAGCAATCCCAAAGAAAGGTTAATTGTATCTGGGACCTAGACATTAATCTCCATTGGGCTATAAAAATGAAATACAATGGAGACTGTTTCAAACTTTCCTGTTCCTGTTGGTATATGAAGCAGAGAGACAATGCATTGTAATGTGGGTTCCACTGATTTGTGCCCAAGAAACTTTTGAATGAACTGTAAGATTAATGAACTTGGTGTCATGCTGGACAAGGGATCATAACAAAATTTAAATACTGTAGTGTTCACATAAGGTATTGTGAGTTTCATGCAGTGCTTACACACAATCAATAGAGCAGACCAGGAAACCTAATGCAGTTTATTACTATGGACATACCAGAACTATCCAACAAAATTAGGAGCATTAATGTAATAAATGAAGATGGATCTGAACTACAATCTCAGTCCCAGACACCCTAGAACTTTGGGGATATGAAAAATCCAGATCCAAACCATCCAGATCCAGCAGAAATATGGCTGCTTGAAATCGTCTCTAATAATAACACATTGAGAATAATAATTACATTGTTATATTTAGACTGTGGTTGACCCCACAGGAGCCCAGAATTAACTGTGGGCCCCATTTTCAGACTTTGGCTGTCAACTGGAAATACAAATCATGCAGCTGGATTGCAAATCAACACTCAGGCATGTAAACTACGAATTTCCACACCTAACCCCTGACGTGAGCATCAAAATGTGGGACATGGATGTCCAAAAGAATATATATGAAAATGGAGCTTTCCACATACCATATAGGGATCATCCACTCACCAGTGAAATTGTAGTCACCTCTAGGATGGAACATAGCAGCCTTTCTGCACCCCAGGGTGCAGCCTTTATATTTTTAAAAGAGGGAGAGTGGAAGAACTTCTCCAACTGAGGCAGATTATTTTTTACATAGGTGGAAGATGTAAGGGGTTAACTCTTAGCACTGCCCTGGTGGGCTGAAGAGAAGGTAGAGAGGACAAGCAGAAGGAGAAGCCAGTGGTTTGCATTTGCCGAGCAGCACACAGAGCCCTGGTTTTAATACTGTAAATCTCCAACACCTCATAAATACTAAATTAATCCCTACAAATTAAGAGCACATGCCACAGCAGGATTCATTGCTGTGCTACTCAGTAGCAACTGTATTTAAGACTATGTAACTATAAGCGAAAATCCTGAGCTGGCACAGCCTGCCAGCATCATGGTCCCTTGACATGTTTTCTGTACTCCCAGTAACTTTTGTAAGAACTAATCTCAGATGCTAAATTCTCCCCTCATGTAACCAAGAGGGGAATTTGGCCCTAGATATCTATTAACAACTTTCAGGCTGCTTTTAAATCAGGGTGGCTTGAAAACAATTAGTGCTTTGGTTAATTATATAATACAGCTGGGGTGGGAGAGAAACTTTTCTCCTTGATACTGGTAAGGGACACTTTCAAACCAACCCTCAGATCCAAACACACATAAATGAAGGGAAATTTTTAGAATGAGATGGGAATTTGTCTCCCCGTCTCCTGAACAAAAAAACAAAACAGAAAAACAACCAAAATTAAAATCTCATCTTTTTGTGGATGTTCAAATCTGGGTCAGTATCTAGATCCAAACGTGTGTGTGTGTGTGTGTATTCATTCATTGTTACATCAGCATAAAGTTCTTTGGGTTTATTCAGAGTTCAGACATATAGAATCCAGCCTGCAAATCAGAAACCTCGGCTATTTTTTATATCCTGCATTCTTTAGCAAACAAGTCCCTGCTCTCTCTGTTCAACTCTAAATTCTGAAAGCAACTGGTGTGTGGGTCATCTGAATGTTCTCAATGGATTCCCTCAAATTTACAGTCTAAGGAAGCTCCATACAGTAGACTTCCACTTGGCACTAGGGTAAACGCCAGGAACTGTCATTCAACTTTAAATGGTGTGATCTTAATCTTTATGGACTGAATGATAGTAAAGTATAGCTGTGTATATTTCTAGCATATTTGTTTAGTGGAAAGGGGAAATTGCACAGTCCCAGTCACACGTCAGGAAAGTAGACATCAGGGAGTTATATAATCAAACAATGTGAAAACTAACTGCCATTCTTTCCCACTCTAGGCTCCCCTCCCCCATTTTGTCCTCATCCACACAAATTGCCATCTCCTGTGTGTAAAAGCCATCAGACTCCATGTCTAATTGTGAACACACGCTTACCTTAACCAAGCAAATGCAGTTATTAACCAGCCCTTAAACGATAAGTGGTGTCTATTGGAGAGACTGCCCTGCAGTCATTATGACTCTAGGGTATTAATAAAATAGTCTGCCTGTTACTCCAATCTCCTGGTTTCCATACACTGTAATCTTCACTTTATATTGAACTCCTCCCCAGAGCAGTAAAATTCCACATTGCTTTAAATGTTGTCTTTCTCTCATCAGAGTGTGAAAGAAGTGAAGCCTGTAATAAAAATCAAGATATATTAGCTTTTCTCCCCTGTCCCCAAGGCTTGAGAGAGAAGCTTATTGGAATTACCACGTCAGATAGTCCAACGTTCGTGCAACAGTCATAAAACTTCTATTAGATGCAGGGGGCGGGTGTAGATATTTACTTCTGATGCAGCAGCAACCGCTGCCAAGACCTGCAATAAAACCCAGATATTGGTTCCCTTCGCAGCACTTTGAGTCTGACTGTGTGTGAAATAAATAATGGAGAATTAAAGTGAATCCCAATAAAAAAGAGGATATTAATGACCCTATTTCTTAAATGGCAGGGTTATTGAACGTGAACCGTCAAACGCACACAAAGAAAATGCCTTTGGATTTTTTTGAGGGGGGCGGGGTGGGTTACTTGCACAGACCCGATGTCTTCAGGCAGAGAAGAATGTGATAAGTTATTTGTCTGGCTTATTATCTAAACAGCAGGGTCCTCACACCTGCTTGCTCACCCTAAGATAAACTTGTGCATTTTGGCACCCGCTCCCACTCCTATGGTCGACAACGAGCATTTACAGAGGTTTACAATGCAAACACTCAACATAACTTCATACCATGTGGTACAGATGTTATAAGCAGGATTAATACAGCAGCCTTTGATATAAATGAAGTGGAATCAGCCCTTTAGTAGGCACATGCTGCAAAATAATAGTAATGAATACTTGGTCCCAATTCCAAACTGCTGTAAATAGGGACAACTCCATTCATGTGAATAGAATTGCAGCTGCTCAGTCCAGATCTAAGTTGGACTGGATGAGAAAAATCTACCACTCAGCAGCTTCTCCAAGTACATTTCCCTTAGGGTGCTGCTCCCCAGGACATTGTACTTGACCCTCTTTATCATTCCATAGCTGGGGATATGGCAAAGAAGGAAATGACTATAGGTGGGTTTGAGCCACTGAATTCGGCTCTGGATTTGGAACACCCCAAAGTGGGGCTGAGAGTCAGGCCAGTCTAGAGATATGGTCTTGCTGCAAAATGTGGCTGTGGATCCGGATTCAGATTCTAGCCCTCCTCCGCCATGAAATGTGTTGGGATATCTTGTTCTGAGCTCAATTGTAGCAATTGAGTGCAGGCGTGCACCCACACACCCAGCCCTCTTTCTCTCCCAGAGACAGACAGGCAGCCAGCCAGCCATAGCCACTGTCATGCTGTCTGGAGTGGCTCACGACCATGAATGCCAACCTCAGGGCAGACAGTCAAAAAAGCAGGGCAGACACCCCAAGTTGGTGGATGTTCTTTAATTAGCTTTCACCACCCAGTAACAAGCGTGAACTCCTAAATAACAGTCTTACCATGGAGTCACTACAGTTCTCTTGGGCATCCCAGACTATCTTGCCACCCAGGCAAGCTGGACTATGCGACAGATGGTCCCTTACACCAAAAATCACAACAATATTCAGGTTACTCCTTGTCCCAAAGGACCAGTCACTTACCCCAGGTCAACTGGACGCAGATCTCAAATGAAAGGCAGTGCCTGTAGCCAATCCTGTAACAAACTAACTAAAGATTTACTAATCACAAAAAAGAAATTTGAATTGGTTACAAGGTTAAAACAGGAAATATACACACACAAATGAATTACAGTCTTAGATTTAAAAAGGTAATATCAGCTTCTGTAATAAGCAGCTCTGTACGTCCTCGAGGGCTGACCCACGCCAATCAGCATGGGGATCTCCTGCTTATGTTTAGGAATCTTGGTCCCTCAGAGCTCAGACAGCATAGATCCACCCAGTTTCTCCATGTCAGGGATTTTTATTACCCCCTCATCCCAGAGTCCAAGCTGATGGGTGAGTTCATGTGTGGGCTTTTCCTTCCTAAAGGGAGTTAGGGATGCAAATAAGGTCTTTGTCCTCTGATGCTACCCAATGCCTCATCTGCCTTCAGCAGGCCATCTTGTGTGCAGGACTAAGCACTTTACCTTAAATAATGCTTTTCCCCCCGTTTGGTGAGTTACACAATTACAGAGGTTTACAATGCAAACACTCAACATAACTTCATACCATGTGGTACAGATGTTATAAGCAGGATTAATACACGCAGCCTCCTACAAGCATTCCATAAAGTCTATACACTAAATGCACTCTTATAACACTACTATCTATTTTAACTACACTAACCCACAGATGATTTGCAGCTATGTATTTGTCAGTGTTCAGCAAGGCCCTGGGCCTTGCATGAGCTGGCACATGGTCTGCCAGCGTCAGCCATATTGACTGCCCTGGAAAATGAAAAAACACTCTTTATCCACACCTCAGACAGTGGCAGTGCAAGATCTACCCTTTTCTGAACTTCCCAGTATGCCCCAGGGGAAGAGCTTTTTACCATTTTGACCTTGTTTCAAGGTCATCCCCAAAATGCCATGAATCTTAATTAACGGAGTGACTTTCAAATACCTACTGGACAGTAGCACACACGGAAAATGCTACCCCCACACATTCGCTTGCATTCAGACTCCTCTAGGTGAGGACTGAGCGAATGGGGTTGCACTGGACCAAGAAAGCCAGTGGCAGAGAGATATAAAAGCTGATTAATACGACTCCTTTATAGGTCTGTTTAAGATACAGGGCCAGATTAATCAGAATGCTCTGGTTGTTTTGAGCCTCTCCAGTGATGCAGAGCAGCCATAAACTCCGTTTAACTTGCCAATTAAGTTGATTTTACTGTTGCTTTATAGTGTCAGAACAGCAGAAAGCAGTGGGAATTTCACAGTGAATGAGGACCACAGATTATAGGTAGAAAGGCTAGAATTGGACCATGCTGTGATTTTGCAGGACTCCTCACTATATTAACATAGCATATAGATGTCATACTCCCTCCTCATCTGAGCTTTGTCTAAACCTTTACATTGCAGTTAGTTACAAGAGTTATAATTATTTTATTGACATTTTTAACATCTAATTTGCTTCTAGCTTGGTGTATGTGGAGATAAGAATAAATGCAAAATCAAAGGAAGATCTAAAAGTCACATTGAAGTAATTGTGAGAACCTCACCTGAGAACTGGAGAGCCTCAAACAGCTTAAAGGTTCAGTTCAGGTGACCACCTATAAGTTTGGGTGTTTAACCCAACTATCTGCATCTCCTGCATTTGCAAAACTGGGCTGGAAATCTCTTGAGACCAGATATTGAGAGAGTCACTTTGTTCCAACTACCATTGCACATTGAATTCAGAAGAGTGATTGCATAATTGGGATTAGTTAGTTGACTAAAAACTTTTTCAGGAACCCTGCCCCCACTTTTTTTCTGTTGAAATTTGAGATTTCAATTTAAAAAATTCAGCAACATTAGAATTGTTTTTACCATTTCTAGTTGGGATTTAGAGATGGCAAGTGTGAGGGAAAGAGGACTTGTTCATTCAGTATTGCAGGGTTGTAGTGAGGTCTCTAATGTTAACTTTCAGTGCCCACCAGCACAACAGAATTCTGTAGTCTCTTTCAGTGACTCCAAATCAAATTTGCTCATTTTGCAAGTTAAAACGTGATTTTTCTAATTGCTACCATAGCAATCTCCACCAGGGATCTGAAAACCAAGCTGGGTTCTTTCTGTTTCCCACACTATTAGTAGTTAACGTTCCTCAGTCTGGAATTTAACAGGCGTTCTTGACAATGCAGAATGGAATCTAACTTGCTCTCCAGAAGCTGTATTGGCTCCTGGAGAACAGTATAAACTGCTTTTCTCCCAGTAATCAGATGTGACTTTAAGACACCCAGGGAAGGATGTATGTAAATTGAGTAAGATGGTGCCATTTTTACACTATCACTATTCTGACCATAACACACGTTAATTCTTGACATTACCAAATACATGCTACAAACACATGGTCTAAAGGATGTAGGATTTCCTCTGCAGAATGGCCATCTTTTGTATATATTTATATTTCCAGCACTTGAATACCAAGGTTATAGGTGCTTTGCAAATATGATAGATATTGAAGTAAAGAATCACTGATGGTAGCTTTTCTGCAGAGCAACAATGTCCCTCACTCGAATACCTGACAGAAATAGGTCTAAGCCACCATATTCAGACCTTGAGCAAAGTTTGGGCTTTTGCTTCAGGCTAATCACTAATCTCGGACATGTTGACACCCCATATATTGTTACAGATAGCTGAAGGGTGAGAGAAGATGGAGGGGTCCAGTATTTTTGCTTGAGGTTATCATTGATCCTGATACAGGCTCTGAAAAGAAAGTAGGAACTTTTTCTGCCTGCTGCATTGGCAAGCTTTGTGTGTATGGAAATTAGCATTCTTGCCGGGTACATGCAACTGTTTGGCAGGGGCATATCTCATTAATCACCCAATTATCCAGACAGGCAGTGAAGCCTTCCCTGCAGAAGTCTCCATGGCTGGAGGCTGCTGTGATCCTGCCTGGATCAGGAACACCAGTCCCACCAAGCAACACGTTCAACACCATTAGTTTAATGGATTTTCAGAGGCGCAGCAAGAATCACCTGAGGAGGTGTCTGTCTCCTTACCCCTCTACTCCATCTGGCCTCACACTGTGAGGCTCCTCCCGAAGAGGTTCCTGTTCTTCCATCTTGCTATTTAAAAGAGAAGCACACATTTTCACAGCTGCTGCTTCTGGCCTGGGCTTCAGCCACTGAGGGGGGCTGTCTGTCATAGGATGCCATTTTCATACATCCTCTGCACTGGAAGAAGTTGTAGGCACAGGGGTAATATTGTTTCCTCTGTGCTGGACTGGGAACCAACAGACATGCTGTTATAGCCGATAGAGACGTCCGCTTTCTGTGACAGCTACAGATGGGCTTGAGCACCTTGGATTCCCCAAAATTATGGGATGTTTGGATCCAGAATTTTGGTTCAGGCCCCATCTTTTTAGTGACAATGTAACTCACACTAAGAGGATGAGCTCTTTGTATCCCTCTGGTGGCTGGACCACAGAAGAGTTTATGAATCTCATCCAACTTTTAGCTACTAAACCTGTTATCGGTCCAAATTTGGGTTGACCAGAATCAAAACTGGTTGAGGATCGGCTCAGGAATAGGACAAGCATTTCAGTTAATCTCAGCACCCACAGAGGACCAGAGCACTCCATTAGCTGAATGCTGTTTTTTCAAACAAAGACATCTCCACCTAGTGAATGTTCTGCGGCTATAGTTGATGGTGGGGGGGGGGGGGAGCGGTTATTTAATTATTTTTTTTAACCATAGAGTGTTTAGGCTGACGAATATAAAGCCTCATTAAGTATGTAAAAATATGGTCCTGAGGACATCTGTCATATTAGCCTACTGCCCCACTCTCAGATCACGTGAGAGCCACCCATTCTCTCTCTGAAAATATTGAGGTTTCTTTGGGTTGCCAGCAACCCTCTAAGAGAAGATATTGTTGGGTCTATAACTACATTAACACAAGTATCAGAGGGGTAGCCTTGTTAGTCTGGATCTGCAAAAGTGACAAAGACTCCTGTGGCACCTTCTAAACTAACAGAAGTATTGGAGCATAAGCTTTCGTGGGTGAATACCCACTTCGTCAGACGCATCACATCAACACACTTACAACAATTAATATATAGATGAGGTTAGATGATACTTTCACTATTAGGCCTCTGCTTTAAATCTAAGGGTATGTCTTCACTACAGGCCGGATTGGCGGGCAGCGATTGATCTAGCAGGGATCGATTTATCGTGTCTAGTCTAGATGCTATAAATTGATCCCCGAGCGCTCTCCCGTCAACTCCTGTACTGCAGCTCAGCGAGAGGTGCAGGTAGAGTCAAGGGGGGAGCGGCAGCCATCGACTCACCATAATGAAGACACCGCGGTGAGTAGGTCTAAGTAGGTCGACTTCAGCTACGTTATTCACATATAGCTGACGTTGCGTAACTTAGATTGATCCCCCCCCCCTCAGTGTAGACCAGGCCTAAGCCAGGAGACCAATCACTGAGAGTCATGACTATATGGTGGCCAAGGCATGAGCTATGTCACATGGCTCTAAGCCCAGCTCCTAGTGTGGACAGGTACCCATTTTGCAAAACCCACCAGTACTATATCTGGTTTCTTTGTCTTAGCAGAAGAGTGAGCGGGCCTGGAAAAACCAAACCACCCTCTAACCCCTAGAGGTGATTCCTCTAGCAAAGAGCTGAGGCATGAGTGGGTCAAAGTAAGGGAGGTTTTCCTGCCCTTGTGCTTGCTTCCCCTGTTCTATGGATGAGTAGAAGACTTCGTTTCCCTGTCAATCTGGTGCTTTTCACCAGCACTAATTAAATAAATTCAATTAAATAGAAAAAAAATGAAGATGGGTTGAAAAATACAACAGGAAAGTGAAATCCATACAAAGCAACCAAAAAGCCTCAGCAATTAGTTGTTTGAGATTAATATATTCCTTTGTTCTAACACAACAAGAACAAGACGCTTACTATCCCCTCCAATATATCACAATACCCAAGAAGACGGTTACCACTGACAAACCAAACAACGTTGTAGAAAGAATAACAGGGACTCCTGAAGTGTTTGCTTTGTTGGGAGAGCAAATGAAATGAATGTTTCCTTAATAGAGAAAAATAGGTAACATTTTAATATAATGAGCTAATCATTATTCACTCCTATGGTATATTCATTATGCCTTATGAAGTCCTGTCATTATAATCTAGGAGCCAGGAATCCTTGTATCGGATTTCCACTGTAACTTAGCATTCATTAGCGTCACCATTATTTTAAAGTGTTACAGACATGGGACTCCAAATTTATGTTCTTTCTGCATTTTTGGCCTTTTTTTTTTAAAGGGGACACTGCTGATTTAAGTCACATAACAAATGATTTTACCTATGTAACCAACTGCAAAAATTTTAAAAATCCAATTTACTTTTCACTGTTTGTGCCTGTTGTTTGCTTTGTATACTTCTCTCAGTGCGGCAAAGGAAACACAATGAAGTCAGCTTCACTTTAGTGTATACTCCAGTTCACTTTCAGGTTCTCAGTTCTGAAAAATGTTTGTTGCACACAGAGCAGGGGAATAAAAAAATGGTTATTTAAAATCAGTTATTTTGATTGGAGTTTTAAAATATTAACAGAAACATTTCCATTGGGCTTAGAGTTATATGGCTATTTATTGGGTATTATGAGAGGTGCCGACTTCCTCTCTATCCAGGGGGTGCTCAACCCCGCCTCTGCCCCAGGCACCGCCTCCACTCCACCCCTTCTTCCAAGCCCCTGCCCCTGACCCCGCCTCTTCCCTCCCTGCCTGTTCCTGCCCCCGCGCCCCTCCCCCTCCTCCTGCACGCCGCAGAACAGCTGATCCGTGGTGGGCAGGAGGTGCTGGGAGGGAGGGGGAGGTGCTGATTAGCGAGGCCATCAGTGGGTGGGAGGCACTGGGGGGAGGGGGAGGCACTGACCCACAGGGCTGCCAGTGGGTGCTGAGCACCCACTATTTTATTTCTGTGGGTGCTCCAGGAGCACCCACAGAGTCAGTGCCTATGTTATGAGATGGGTGTGGTGTGACTGGAAGGCAGTTAGAAAACTCCACTGATGTTCAGAATTCTAAGAATTCTGTTTTGTTTGGCATGAATAAAATATCTCACCAACTTGTCTTACAGTTGATTCTCCTCCCCCCTCCCCCATAATACAGTATGTCAGGAATGACTTAGGTGCTCTTTCAACAATGCATTTACACACATGCTAATATTAAGCGTAAGCTCTTTGGGGGCTGTCCGTTCTGTATTTGTACAACGCCTGGCACAAGGGGTCCTGGTCCATGACTAGCACCCTACTAGGCCTTATTGCCATACAAATCATAATAATTAAAATTAATGTGCTTAACTCTAGCCCTATTCAAAAGACATTTAAACACAGGCTTAAAGTCCACTGACTTCGATGGGACAGAAACACACTTTTCAAGTAAAGCAAGTGCGTAGATACTTTGCTGAGTCGGGGCCTTAGTGGTGGTGGTCAAAAGTGTCAGTCTTCAGACAAAGCAACAGCAATAAAAACGTCCTCACAGCGCCCCAGCAATGTGCCTCCCTGCCAGACTGGGAGGGACCCCTTGCTGGGCTGCAATAATAATTGAGTCTTTGTGCCCCATCAATCTTTGGCCTCTCAGCTCAGGTGCACTTTGTGCCAATTGCAATGGTGGCCTTTAGGATAACATTACAATCTATACATTCTAACAGATAATTTCCTCCACTGAGGCTAAGAGAACCATGTGCTTGTGATTAATGAATCTTCTTTAACTGTCCACTATTAATTGGGTTTTTTTTTAGCCTTATTACAGCCAGTAAATCTAAGGGGGTTTAGCCCGTTATTTCTTCCACACATCTCCCCCATCCCTCCACTTTCTCCATCCTGCCTTATTGCAGCCAGTAAATCTGCTTGTTTTTTTCCTAAACTCATTACATGATTTTACATACGTAGATGAGATTTCATTGTGCACCAGACCTCTTCTATTGGATTAGTGTCCTGGACCTCTCTGGGAACATCCAGTAATTGGGTGTTATTGTCCTTGAACCACCACTTTCTTTGCTTTTTTGAACATGTATGAATAATTAGCTTTGGCCAGTCATCTGGAAGGTTCTCCTTTATACTGTACAGCAAGAATCAGTCAAGTCTAGTGTCATGGTATGGGAAGTCATCATTCTTAACACAACACTGTCCCTCTAACAGAAGTCCTCTAGATGTGCTGTATCTTTGACGGTAGGAACTCCATTAGCCTTACCCTGGTTATTTCACTTCTTCAAATGGCTATTCCTGGCCTCCCAAAGTTGCTGTTACATTGCAGGGGTGGTTGACAGCTTTCTTCACAGCTGTCACAAGGTACTATGTATTGCAATGCTTCTGGTGTAAATGAATGGCTATAAATGGGGGGGTGTATATGGTATAGGAGATGACCTATAGCCTCAAGCACAGATATGAGAGGCAAACCTTGACTCATTCTGGCACCTCAGTAATGGACTAGAAGAGCATACCCAGGAAGCTATACAGAAAAGAGTGCATCCACTGTCTGAGCTGTTCAGATTTTCTCTCAGGGATTCTCTGCACTCTGTTTAAAAGTGGTTGGAAAGCCAGATCTTTGTTATCTTTTAATCAGGAGAGTGGGTGTACAGCATGGCTCTTGTTTCTCTAGTGCCTTTCATTGAGCATATCAAAGTGCTTTAGAGGCATTAATTATTGAGCCTTGCAACACCCCTGTGAAATGGGTTCTTATGATCCCTGTTTTGTAGATTGGGAAACTGAGGCCCAGGGATGTTAAGTGACTTGCCCAAGTTCACATGGAGTGAATGCAGGGCTCTGTTTTTTTTAGTGCTATACATATGCATTATTTATGTCTGCAATTGCATAGCCAGTTATGGTAACTGCACGTGCAAATTATGCCTGTGTACAATTTTTAAAAGCTGAGATTAGTCCTCTTGATCCCTGGTCCTGTGCTTTAATTAGCAGACATCATTACTACAAATTCCCACCATGGTTGCAGAGCATATCAGTTGTCTGTGATTGTGGCAGATCAGGTGTCCGCTCTTGCCAAGGCTTTAGGCCTCAGCTGAGCACTGACAAATTCATTGCTGGAAATCAGTCTGTTTCACCTGTTTGTTAGTATGGTTAAGATGGGTATTGAATTTATAAAAATGTGTTAAGACTTGTAAATTACTGCATGCACTAATCTCACTTATAATATTGTTATCACGTGCTGTAAGGTAATAGTTACTTTTTTTCTTTAGGCCTGTAAAAATGTTTGTTCTGAAACTGTGAACCCAGTCAGGAGGGATTGTCTTGTAACCATCAAGAAGGCCTATCAAAACTAACTGGGCCATTGTGGGACATCACAATACAAAAATGTTGTTAATTGCCTCTTAACACCCATGAAGAGGGTAGTGCAACAGGGATTGTCCCACTATCTGGGTGAAGGAAATAAAAACAAGAAAAATGTTCATCTCTCTTTGCTCTTTGGACTGTCACAAGGCCAGAGCTACAAAACAGAATCAGAGATTCCCCAGGTCAACCTGGGTTAGTCCGAAAAGCCATTCAGAGCTGTCAGGTTACTAGAACTCTGTCACCTTTTAAAACCATAGACTATGGTTTTAACCATAGAGATTAAAGAGGCTAGGACTTTTCAGCTTGGAAAAAAAGAGACTAAGAGGGGATATGTAGAGGTATATAAAATCATGAGTGGTGTGAAGAAAGTTAATAAGGAAAAGTTATTTACTTGTTCCCATAATATAAGAACTAGGGGCCACCAAATGAAATTAATGGGCAGCAGGTTTAAAACAAAAAAAAGGAAGCTCTTCTTCATACAGCACACAGTCAACCTGTGGAACTCCTTGCCTGAGGATGTTGTGAAGGCTAGGACTATAACAGGGTTTAAAAAAGAACTAGATAAATTCATGGAGGTTAAGTCCATTAATGGCTACTATCCAGGATGGGTAAGGAATGGTGGTCCCTAGTCCAGGGGTCGGCAACCTTTCAGAAGTGGTGTGCCAAGTCTTCATTTATTCACTCTAATTTAAGGTTTCGCATGCCAGTAATACATTTTAACATTTTTAGAAGGTCTCTTTCTATAAGTCTATAATATATAACCAAACTATTGTTGAATGTAAAGTAAATAAGGTTTTTAAAATGTTTAAGAAGCTTCATTTAAAATTAAATTAAAATGCAGAGCCCCCCCCCCGGATCGGTGGCGAGGACCCAGGCAGTGTGAGTGCCACTGAAAATCAGCTCGCGTGCCGCCTTTGGCATGTGTGTCATAGGTTGCCTACCCCTGCCCTAGCCTCTGTTTGTCAGAGGGTGGAGATGGATGGCAGGAGAGAGATTATGACTCATTTGTGTATATGTGTTTGCTTGCTTTAACTTTATAATAATCCTCTCATTTATTTTTCCTAGTTAATAAATCTTTAGTTAGTTTATTATAGGATTGGCTACAAGCATTGTCTTTGGTGAGAGATGGGGTACAAATTGACATGAGGTAAGTGACTGGTCCCTTGAGACAGGAAGCAACCTGAATCTTTTTAGATCATTGGTGTATAGCAACCAACTATAACTAAGTCCAGCTTGCTTGGGTGGCAAGATAGACTGGAGTGTCCAAGGGGACTGGCTGTGACACTGTGGTAAGACTGTTATAGGGTGTCAGGAGTTCACATTTCTTGCTGAGTTGGTAAAATCTAATTATAGAACATACAACCAGTCTGGGGGGTCTCTGCCCTGCTTCTTGACAGCCTGCCCTGAGGTTGGCACTCACGGTTGAGCGCATACCACTCGCTAAATATATTGATTTTTATGCTGTTGTACTAAATGGAGGCTTGAATTTGTTACACACCAAAGATTTTCAGTATAAATAATCCAGGCTGTCTACAGAATATATGGCTGGGAGGTGTTCCACATGGATTTGGGCGGCTGAGATGAGTTACATTTTCCCAGCTGGTATTGGTTTCTCTTACCAGACTGCATCACTGAATTGCACAGATTGTAAGTGTCTCTGGTAGGGAGATGCGGTGCAGCATGTCTTCATCATGGCTGATGATATCTCTTTCTCAGGGCAGCTGGCTGTGGCAGACCCAAAAGCTCTCTTGTTTCAGTCCTTGTGATTCAGGAAGCCGCTAAGAAACTATACAACACAATTCACTTGAAATCACCCTGATGAGAGGGCGGTTTTTCTTCAAGTGAGAGATGATTCTATGGGAAATTGCGTGGCTTCAGCTTTAAGGCTAACCCAAGGGGTGGTGGGTGAGAGTCTGACTCATTTTACCTCCTGGATGCATAGTTGCGACCCGGGTTGAGGCTCTGCTGTCAGTTTCCAGATGGAGGGAGATGCCTGGAGACAGGGTGACCAGACAGCAAGTGTGAAAAGTTGTGACAGGGGGTGAGGGGTAATAGGAGCCTATATAAGAAAAAGACCCAAAAATCGGGACTGTCCCTATAAAATCGGGACATCTGGTCACCCTACCTGGAGATGACAATCCAGACAGCTGTTGGTCCTGCTGAAGCTGGGTGTACATTGAGGAATTACCCATATCCAATGTGCACCAGAGCAGCACTCTAGATAAGCTGGAACAAAGTGTGGGTGTGGGAGGTTGCGTCACAAATTCAGAGGATCTGTGACTATAGATCCAGTAGTCAAACCTCCTTGAAGGGGGTACAGAGGGGAAGGGGCATTAGTTGTTATTCCAGCCCAAGAGCTTGCAGAGGGGCTGTGCTGTATTGGGGAATTCCATTCCCTTGATGTCTGCCTAGTTCCTTGCCTGAAGTCTGATTACCTGGGCTTTGCGAGGGGAAGAGATTAATTTCACCCTTCGGGAGTGTAGTTTATTGGGCTATTGTTTAAAGGTCTGGGGATGCTGGGTTCTCCTCTCACACCAGTTTTATCCCAGTGTAACTCCACTGAATTAAATGGAGTTAAATTGGTTTTACATCACTGCAAGTGAGACATGAATCAGGCCTAATATCTTCATGCTCACTGCTTTAAAAAGATTACATCTCAGGGCTGAGTTTAGTAGTAGCAATCCAGTATTTTATATTCTCCAAGAGCATGGTGGGGTAGATTGTTTCCCTTTGGTCTATTGTGATTATACTGCCTAGATACCATGGTGAGTGACTCAAAAATATCATAGATAGATGATAAACAAAAGGATAATTATTCCCTTGTGATCTTAACTATTCATCTAGATTCCTTTCTGTCCTCCTCTGCCCCACAGGATTAATCCAGGAATCAGTTGTGTAAAATCACGCAGCGTCTCTTAGATAATATGGTGAAGAAATAGACAGCTACAGCAATAAAATGTTGTTTTAATGATGGCAATTTTCTGGCCCATATTAATTTATCACACGCTCCAGAGGGCACTTTGTTATGAAGCTATTGCATCCAACACTTGCCTGCTTTATTGAAAGGTGAAGAACAAAAAAGCTCCGAGAGCTAGCAGAGGAATTTTATAACTGTTCTCACAATCTTGATAACTTGCTCTCTGTATTGAATGGATACGGAAGCAGCCGCTAAAGATCGCCAATGGGAGCAACAGGAGGAGTAACTCTGGCCCATTCCAAAAACAAGGAAAGGGCTCAAACTTCTGCTCCCTGAAAGGGCCCAGGAGCTGAGGTAGGTGAAGAGGGGACCTGAGCCTCTTTCTCTCAGCCGCTTCCCTCCCAAATCAATTTCTCCAGCTCAGCAACATAACGAGTCCCCGCCAGGTGTCATTTGCCTCACAAAGACATCCCTGTTTCTATTCCAGTCATGTTCACCTGGTCCCCAGAATTCTTTGCATTGGCTCTAAGGAACTCCACAAATTATTCTGAGATGTAGCTGAGAATCAAGGCCTCAGATGCACATGATGCCATTTTGGGCAAGCAGAAGCTCTACAGCTGAAGAAGGGAGGGTTGGGTCTGTGTGACTCTGGTGGTCCCAGTGACTACATCCCTCAGATGAGCAACCCTAATTAACTTATGCCTAAAGCCATCTGTGGTGCGTTCTCCTCAGTAGTTGTGCCCTGGGGTAAAAATGTCCAATTTTCAGAATCTCCAGTCAGAAAATTACAGGTATAATCTTTCCCATTGATACCCATTAAATACCCACTAACATCCATAGGAGTCCCCTGTAGCATTTGTTTGAACAATTATGCCTCACTCACCCCTTGTAAGCAATGCTGGCTCATAAGGCTGCATCACCAAAACATCAAATGATGTTTCATCCAAGACTGCCTCCTGGCCCTGGCTCTGGTATGAGGAAGGCCAAGAAGAAATGAAAGCTTAGCTCACTCTGCACTATTAGGTCACATTTACATATCTAACTTCTGGAAACTATTCATTGACCCCTGGAGAGCCCCAAGGAACCTGTAGGGCTGAAGACACAATTCAAAGGGCAAATTTCACATAACAATTGTCCTGAATCATAAAACTACAGCACAGTACCAGGGGAGACTAAAACTCTTAGCACACAGAAAATGTAAGATCAGTCACCACCGTTTTGTTGCCTCTGTTTACAGCCAGCACCTTCCTTACAATATTTTCCTCTTCCTATTGGGAATGCACTGAAACAGAAGTCACAGTGCTTCTCAAGGTTCCATTTGGGAACCTTATGGTGTGGAAAAGAAATCCAGATGTTTACACTATTATTGTCATCCGTTGCTGAGGTCAAAGTTAAGAGAGGAAGCGGAGACAGAAGAAAGTGACGGAGGAAACGTTCACATTGATTTTATCTGCTTTTCCAACTGTAAATGTTTTTACAAGCAAATCTGTCACACTGTGGGAGTGGGAGATGGTATGAAAGGAGCCATCAAAGTGAATTGTGTATGGAGAAAAGCAGACAAAAGACCCATTCAAAGAGACTGAGGAACAGAAGAGGAGCCAACAGATACAGTTTGCGATGGAGCAGGGACGTACGAACTTTTGATGCTTATCTGAGACTCCAAAGCTGTTGAGGTTCACTCTCTCCTATTGCTAGCCAGAGAAGTAGCATTGCTATGTAATTATAGCAAGTGACTTGGAGTCAGGCTTCAAATCTCACCTTTGTCTTGATGGCTGTGTCTATGCACACTATGTCCAGGCTCTGATTCAGGTTTGAGCCCAAGCCTGTGCTTAGGTCCACACACAAATCAGTCTGACTCAGGTCAGCAAGCACTCAGGACCTGGGTCCTAGAACCCCGCTAGGGGGGTGGATCACAGCTTGAGTCCTGCTGTAACTAGGGTCCAAATCCTGTCATTTTGCAGTATGGATGCAGATCAAACTGCAGACCTGTATCAGAAGGTCTTTGTGGTGCATTATGGCCGCGTTAGCATGTCTGTGACACCCGAGTCCAGCAATTGTAAGCCCAGGTTTACCATGCAATGTGGACAGACCCTGGGTGTCTTTGCGCAGAGCATTTTAATCTCTGTTTACTTCATTTTTTCCACCTGTGAAATGGGGCTAATAATTATTTCTACATTGCTTTGCGATCCTCGGCGGAAAGGTGCTATATTAGCGCAACGCATTATTATATGCTACATAATAAGGAACAATAATGGTAATACAGCCCTGACATCCAAGCTGTACATCATGCTAGGCTGATAGAATATTATCATTTAAAAGGTCAGCACTCTAATCCAGGATCACTATGGTTGCAATGTGCGCTGTTCACATGAGCTCTTTTGGCAAGCACATTTCTCATGGCAGGGGCTTTTTATTTGTACCCTTTGTTCTATTTAAAGATCCATGTTTTGCTCCCAAGGTATCTTTATTCCTAGAGTAGAAAAAAAATTAACAAAGGAATAAAGGTCACAGCACATTTCAGACAATGGCTTAGTACATCTCACTCTTGTGCCCATCTGCACTGTCAATCCACACAGGATACGTGTAGCAGCTGGATAATAATTAGGAATTATGGCTTGGAGGGCAACTTGTAAGGCTGATGGATAGTTCATGGCACTGATTTTCTTCCTTGCTGACACTAACAAAACACGACAGGGAAATAATCAAATGAAGTCAAGAATAAAATCAACGCAACAAGCGGCCGGCAGGGGAGACTCTTCCGCCCTGCACTCCCCTTCAATTACTGAAACACAGAGGTGTCCCCAGACACTCAAGGTTGGGTCCCCATCCTGTGCGGAGCTGCGCATTCGCAACTCCCCACGGCACTTGAGGGTATTCAGCACCTTCCAGGAGGTGCTCAGCACTGGTAAGGATGGGGCCCTTCCTGGGGAGCACATAACCCTCTCCCCACCGCACACATCTGTGCTTTAGCAATGCACTCACACCCAGGACTAGTCATTTGCTTGTTTCAGTTACCTTTAAGTGAACAAATTAAAGGGACTTCGTGAAAACAGAAATGACAATTTCAGAGTAGCAGCCGTGTTAGTCTGTATCCGCAAAAAGAACAGGAGTACTTGTGGCACCTCAGAGACTAACAGATTTATTTGAGCATAAGCTTTCGTGGGCTACAGCCCACTTCATCGGCAGTCTCCTTATAGTGTGTATGGTAACACCCATTGTTTCATGTTCTCTGTGTATATATATATCTTCCTACTGTATTTTCCACTATATGCATCCGAAGAAGTGGGCTATAGCCCACAAAAGCTTATGCTCAAATAAATGTGTTAGTCTCTAAGGTGCCACAAGTACTCCTGTTCTTTTTGCAGAAATGACAATGTAAGTCAGGGCAAATTCTAGACCTAGAAATGTAACAGAAAAAGCTTTATCTGTGATACCAATAACAGAAAGAGGAAAGAATTTTTAAAATTCTAATTTGTTTTCTTCACTATTATTGTTTCCTTCCTGCACCTCCCCCCCTTACACTTCATATAACTTGGACAGTAAAACTAAGTGGATCAATTTCATTTCCCAGTCGTAATCAGTTTCACTTTTGGGTTTTTCAGCAGCCCTAAGACAATTCTGATATTCTTTTGAGTTGCAAACGATGTGTGCGAATGTTTAAATGAAACAGAAATGTTCTAAGTATATTACGTCTTAGTAAACTTCATTAGATGAGAATATTTACTACTTACACAGTTCTTCAGAGATATCCAAATTGCTTTATGTTAGCCAATTTGTATAAAACACTTTTTAAAAATCCAAAATCTGAATTGTGGTAATGTCCCTTTAAATATGATGACATATGTCCTTAATGGTCTACAGAAAAATGTTACACTAAAAAATGTGATGAAACAAAGAAATACTGTAATACTCTGTATGGGTGTATGAATGAATGAGAAATATTGATCTCCAGTGTCTGCTTCAGAGAGAAGATACTAGCTGAAGGAGATCTAAAGTGGCAGAGGGCTGTGTTTTTTGGCTAAGGTTCTGGGCTCAGTTCCCCACATGTATGGGTGTGCAGTTTATACAGTAATTGTAGCTGCTGTCTGCAGCACATGCATTCATTGCAAGATGATTTTCAATATTTGCTATTCAGCTAGGTTCATTAATCAGGCTGACCCAAAAGTACAGTATCTGTTCAAGATTTCTGAAATCTAAATCCCTTAGCTTGCGAAAATCTTAACCTCTTTTACTTTTCTTATAATTAGACAGTGATCACATCCAGTTTGCTTCACCCATTCCTTCTTTTAAAGTAGATGCGCCTCTCACTGCTTGAGGATACCCTCTTACTCCTTTGGCTCCTAGACAAATGGACAATAGTTGGGAGCCCTGAAGGGACACTTTAATACAAGAGGAAAATCCAAATCTGTGTAATTGGTGATGATCTACTGGACAATTCAAGTCCAATAAGACAAGAGCTCATGGGATGGCAAAGAGAGAGGACACCCATAAAAATATGTATCATCTCAAAAGGATGTGACAGGATGAGATTAGGGTGGATTTTTTGATATATATATACAAAGCCAATCACTGAAGTGCCATGCCAGATTGTGTGCTTAAATGAAAGAGCCAAGATTTTTCTATCATCCCTTGTCTGGACAGATGTTCATAACAAATGTATCAATAAAAATCAAACAACAAATATTGCTAAAGAAACACTGGCATCTACAGACATTGCAGTGGCTGACTCTGAACTGGCTTCTTTGAACTGCTGTGTCCCTGGAAGCCGAGTGAATTTGATGAAATGTGCTAGAGAAAAGCCTACCTATAGGTTCTGATGAGGAAAGAAGCCTGCCTTAAATGCCACTGCAGTTGTGTTGTAGCTGGGTCAGTCCCAGGGTATTAGAGAGACTCTTCTTCAGGTCCGTGTAAGCTCAGAAGCTTGTCTCCCTGACTAACAGAAGTTGGTCCAATGAAAGATATTCCCTCACCCACCTTTTCTCTTTAAATACCATTGTAAGGTAGCTCTCCATATGTATTTAAAAACCAGGGCACTATGCCAGTGCAGTTTGTTATGTGTTTAACCTTAGATAAACTCCACCTCCAATCAGCTGGGAGCTCTTCCCTGATGTCCTTCCTCTTTTATCCACAGATAATAATAATTATTAATGGAGATATCCCATCTCCTAGAACTGGAAGGGACCTTGAAAGGTCAACAAGTCAAGTCCCCTGCTTTCACTAGCAGGACCAAGTACTGATTTTGCCCCAGATCCCCCCTCAAGGATTGAACTCACAACCCTGGGTTTAGTAGGCCAATGCTCAAACCACTGAGCAGATTCACTTCTGCTGGCAAAGGGATGTGAAATGTCCTCCTGACAGACACAGAGGCTGTTGCACTGGATAGGAATCCTATTTCAGGGGATGCGCGGCGGCTTTAAATTCTGACCAGAGCGCCACATGGCAGGAGCCCACTAGTTGGGGTTGCCTGGAGATGCACTGAAGTATCTCTGCCAATGTGCCTTCATCCTGACCTGTATCAAACTCAGTTCTTTTCCAGTTGTGGGGTCACCCCCACAGCTCTGTCAAAATCCCTCTATCCCGACCTGCTTTATTCCTACTTATTTTGGAGAGTTCCCTTCTCACAACTCTGCCAGGGCACCTCAGTACTGCTCGCCAGCATCTCTTGTTTATCCCAGTCCTGGGCCTCTCCAGTCATATAGAACTGAGTGTACTATCACACTGGTTGCCGGAGTATTATCTAAACAGGCTGTTATCCTCTCCTTTTTGCTTCTTGCACCTTTACGTCAAGCCCTCGGAAATGCAGATACTCAAACCAGCTTACTGCAGAGATTCCTCTACGTTTCTGACTCACCTGGACTTGTTCAGCGTCAGCCCATTCCCCTACCTCCATTGCAAAGACATTCTAGGATGTCTTTGGACACTGGTTAAAGCAGACATTTAGTTCACATGAATCCTCAATGATTTGGTTTCTCACTGGTTCTTCCGTCAAGCTGGAATTCTCCAAGCATTGTGCAATCACCGGGGCCAGTGTACATCGGGAGGAACCTTCTTTAAGTGAGGAAAACAAGACCAAGCAAACCAAGAAGCATTTGCTGACTGCAATTTTATATTGAGATTTGAAAAGTAAATACTTCCTGTGACTAACAATCAAAATAGAACAGATTGGACAAAATGGCAGAGTAGGTTTAGAAAGATGTAGCTATGTCTATATCTCTGTATGAAGTAGACGCCTGGGGTGTCTATTTACTAGTGTCGCTTTTTTTTACGCTGTCTTTTGCTTGTGCTAACTGAGGTTTTTGGTTTTTCTTCTGCTTTTGCTGCTGCTGCTCTTGCATTGAAAAGATGCACTTCATGGCTGTCAAAGTCTTTAATCTAATAAGGAAAATACAGAGAGGGTAAAGGGGGTTGAGCTGTCTTGTAGTTTGAGGGAAGGCATCTATAAATCAGATCCTAAATATTTCATATGGGAAAAATAAAGCCGTGATAGGAAAAGCACAGTTCAGCAATATAAAGATATGATACCTATTAATACAGCCTCCTTAGAAATGGGCTAACTCATTTAAATGCCCAAGACAGTCCTAATTGTGTCTTATTTGACTTGACCCCACACTCCTACTCCACCCATTGGGGCTCTGATTAGAAAATAGGAAAAGACTAGATTAGTCTTACCTGTGAGGGTTGGAGCAAAGTGCACACAAACCAAATGAAAGCGGCAATATAAGGTTGACTTTAGCTCTCCGTTATACCAGAGAAACTCCTATCAAATCAATTAGTCCCATTTGAGGAGGAGTACATTAGTGTGAACTAGGGATGTGTACATTTGAGCCCACAGCATCCACATGGGGGAGTTACAGCGCAGCATTTTGGTGCATGCTGCTATTCACACCCTCATAGTCCAAACTGTGGGGCAGTGTAGATATGCCCTTAGAGCAGAATTCAGCCTCTAAAGTCTCATTTTAGGCTTTGATAGGCTCTGTGGGCTAAATTCTGTCCTTATGTATATTCATGGGCAGATTCCCATTGTGTCCAGTGGGAGATTCACAGGCATATGTCAGTGTGGAATCTGACAGAAATTTAGAGTTGGGAGAGGTCTACTGTGCGTTAGTATTCACCTATTCATCCAGAACCATTCTCTGGAGTGTACAGTCAATCGCTTTATCTAGGCTAGTTCTAAATGACTCAAGGGATGGAGTTTCTATCCCAGGCAGATTATCCTACAGTCTGAGACCTCACTGTGAGGACATTTTTACTAATAATCACCCTACATGTTATTTTTTCAGTTTCTTCCCACTGCTCCTCGTTAAATCCTATGGGCCACTCTAAACAATTTCTCGCCCTTACCAAGGATTATGATGATTGCAAAAGTTCTACATATTTAGGGTGCCTAAAAGTTTAGACAACACCCCTCTAAAACTAAGATCTGCCATCTTGAACTCTCCAGATGAGGGGGACGTTTCTCTAGACACACCACTTAACTTATTAAGGGCTTCAGAGGCACAAAATCAGATTCCCTTCTCCTCCTTATTGTGGAAACACTAAAAAAACTGTGTCATTAATTTAAAAATAATTAATTTGCAAGTGGCTTTTCACAAGAAAATGCAATTTTACTCCTTTTAGAAAAGCATGTTTTTTAATTCCCCAGGAGTGAATGTCCAGTCTGTCAGTCCTGTTTTAATACTGACTACCATAACATGACTGATGTAATCAGTATTGACTCATCAGAACAAGAAGATCTAAGGGTCCAACATCTAAGAGGTGATGTACCGGTCAGCTGAACTACAGGACCAAGTGGGCTCCTCCACTTCCGTGCAGGCTTTTCTCACCCACCCATAGCTTGGTAAATGCATCTCAATATCATGGCATGTAGCCCACATAGCCCTTGTTGCAATCTTCAGATCTCTACACAGGTCTGCCAGTGTGCCTCATACCTGACCTGTTTTACCCCTTGTTAAGCCACTGCTGGGCCTCTCCTAAGCAGAACATATCATTTATGCTAAATGTTGAGGCAGCTGAATGATGGACAGATATGGAAATTATGATGAGACTGCAAATAAAACAAATTTTGGGTTGACTTGAATATGACTTGACAAAATCATAGTTATGGAAGCCACTGATGGAAAATTAATTTGGAACAGCAAGATAGCTCATCAGACCATCCAGCACCTTTTCAATAGTTGGGGAAAATTCATCAGCCATAACTGATCCCCACATCCATCCTGCCATCAGTACCAACTATCATAATTCTAGGGTGCTCATCATCATAGTATCTGAGATAATGCACTGGCCTAATGCACAAAATAATGTCTCCCTCCACTGGTTAGTTCTAGTGATTATGGAGCCTCCTACTATTTCACAGCTAGAAGGGTTCTCCTTTAGCTAACATGGTTGAAGCCCATGTTTAGGTGCTGAAAGTACCATGAAATCAATGAATCCAGTTCTTTGTGCAACGCAACCCCATTGACTTCAATGGGAGCAAGTGAGGGCATAATTGGGCCCAGTGGCAGAATACAGCTCTGCCCTTCCAAAGCTCTCATACGTATATGATGCCTCTCACAAGCAAATCTTCTGCTGACTTGAGGTCAGTTTTACAGTCACTGTGCTAAAGTCAGCATCTACCCAGAGGTATCACACGGTGGCATGAGATCCAAATGGAATCAGTGAGTGAAAGGTGAGGCAGAGGAGAGACCCTCATCTAGTCCCTCCTGAGTCCAAACAAAGAGTGTTTAAAAGTTCATCTTCATTAACATAGCGGTGCAGGCAGAAAAAAACAAATGGCATGTTTTCCTGAGGATCTCTGTGCATCACCAGATTCCCTACAGCACTTTTAAGGAAAGGTCAGATTACACAGAGTCACCTTTTCCATTAAGCTCGCCACTCCCGCTGTAGCAAATTGTCTCCTGAGTGGAGAGCGAGAAAAGCTAAAAAGACGCCAATCCTTCCCTTAGCTTCTCCCTGCACCAATTTTAAAAAAAGATGTAGCTTACAATCAGGGTTAGAGAGGAACTAGCAGAAACCCCAGGAGGCCTGCAAAATAAGTCACTCCCATGCCTCTTCTTTCTCCAAAGACCAAGCCTTTGGTTTAAAAAAAGTCTTTAACAGAGGGCAGCTAATAGGGAACACCTGCAGATGTTTCAGCTAATTCCTGGCTTTTTAGGGGACAGCCTTCCCTGGGACAGCTACTTACATCTTTAGCTTTGAGCGGGGAGCGTCTTTCCTCTTGGGCACCAAGGAAGGCTCTTCACTAGTTGTCTCCACTGAATCTTGTTGGCTCTTCAATTTGTCCTGGTCAGGGTCCTCCACAGGGATAGCACTGCAGAGACAAAAAGAACTGCATTTGGCACTGCTGACTAGCATTTCAAGAGCATGTTTGGCATTGCCAGTGGAGGGCCAGAACCAGATGTCCAGACCTGAACACAGAAAGTCTAGGGAAAAGCCAGGAGCAGAATCCAGAGTCTGCTGCCTTGACCACAAGATCATCATCTTACATCCCGAAGAATGAGATTTTATAACTGTTATTACCTAAGCCTAAACAGCCACCAAATATTGGATCTAAAATTATCTAGCCCTTCTTTGAATTCCATCAATAGCCAAATGGAGAGGGGCAAGATGGTCTAGTAGACAGGACACTGGATTGGGAGTCAGGAGATCTGAATTTTATTCCCAGCTCTATCACTGACTAGCTGTGTGATCTTGGGCAAGTCACGTCACCTCTCTCTGAGTCTGTTTCCTATCCCACCCTTTGTCTGTCTTGTCTATTTGGACTGTAAGCAACTTGGGACAGGGATTATGTCTTACTCTGTGTTTGTACAACACACAGGGACCCTGATCTCAGTTGGGGCCTGCAGATGTTACTATAATATAAACGGTAGCAGTAAAATTCAGAGTTAATGTGTCCACGTACACACCATTTACTCCAGTGTTGTTCTTGTTGCACCCAGTTACACCAGTTCTGAATCTTGCCCACTCTCTGTCTGGTTTCTAAAAAAGTGAGGGAGACTAAATCCCTGCCAATTGGTTAAACAAAACTGGGCCTCACCATGGAAAATGGCAAAAATTTGCTGCGTCGAATCGAAAGGGGGAAAAGAAAGCTTTTGCCCACGTTGATTTTGCCTTGTTCCCAGTGAAGCACTGGTGGAAATGATCCAAAGTTTGTCCTGAATGCTCACACAGCTCTGAGTGGAATCATGCCTCAGAATAAACGTATGGACTTTAAATGCGACATTATTTAAAACAAAGCCAAACACACAGTTCCTTATCATCACTCCTTGCAAGCTGGAACTAAAACCTTCCCACCCATTTCTAATTCCCTCCAGAAGCTCACAGAGGCTTGTGAGGGAGGCACCATCGTTCTGTGGATAGTGCACACAGTGCCTGAAGATTTGGGTCCTATTCCCAGCTGTGCCACTACCTCACCGTATTAGCAAAGGTAAACCTCTCTGAACACCTGTAAAATGGAGACAGTTATGTTTATTCATCCTTGTAAGGCACCTTCAGATCTGTGCTGATAAGGAGGTCTGCTTATAAGTGCTAAACTTTAGTTCATTTTTGCAGCGTGACTCATGAGAACTAAGCCAGGGCCAGTGGTTTGTGGTCAGAGGGCTACTGCGGTGTGGTGTAGATTTTAGGACTGGGTAACTGGCACTGTTCATAGAAAAGAGAGCATTGGGAGGTGGGGGCAGGAAATCACATGCAAGAATCAAAAAGAACAAGGTGAGACAAAAGTCAAGTTTGGGGCTCATTGAGCTTAACAATTTCCCTTCAAAATGCATTTTTCCTAACTAGTTCTTTATACCCTTCCTAGCCCCCAGATAAAGCAGCACTTGCTTTACAAGAAACCGAATTTCCAGAAGGCTGCTAAAGGGTGAAGTGAATAGTGAAACTTCATTACACTAAATGGGGCTGATAGCTTTTGTGTAATGAAGTGATGAGCAGAGTCCATTATGAAATCCACCTGTGATCACATTCTCTTGTTAAGGGAGAATGCATACCTGCAATTCCCTTCTAATAGTGTCTTACTTTGTGTCGTTTATTTTTCCTAGCTAAATTAATTCATAAGCCTTATTACTCACAATCCCAGCAGGTTCCTGATGTACTATTTAGCACTAGTACTTGAAACAGACCATCTGGATCAGAGGCAACAAACTTTGCCCAAGTAAAGACTGCACGGACAACTCCTCGTAGGCAGCACCCCTGTATCAGCAATTAGACTGGCTGTGCTACAGGCTTTCACAGGTCTTAGTTCTGTTGTCCATGATCTGGACACTCGCTGTAGCTTACCCAACCCATTTGTAGCTAAACACAAACCATTAAAAAATATGCTATGGTACATATGGACAGTCACAGACCCATGCACACGTGAACCCTCTTTATAGGGTGAAATCATCAGGAATTTTAAATGGGTGCATAACGGCCTAAAACAGTGGAAACAACGTGTTTCCATTGGCTGGAGGAGGGGGAAGGGGAGCAAAGCAGCAGAGAACCTATCTGGGAAACAGTACGCCCACCTTGCATGCTGGGAAAGTTATAGCCATGGTGTCTCCTTCCAGGGAAATGGAGGCAGGGTTGGGGCGGGAGAAATGAATGAGAAATGGCCACATGGTTCAAAGACAATATGGATCTACCTTATGGAGGGGACAGACGAGAACTGCACCCATGCCTATGTAGCGTTTAATCTTCGCAGGGCAGGAAATGGAGTCATTTGCATCTCTAAAGTATCACACTCTCAGTATTAGCCTCCCATAGCCCTAACATCCAGCACCAGCCATCAGCGAGCTGGCTGGACACATATACCAGGCCCTATGGTCGACATTGGGCTGAGGATCCACCCCTTCAGCTCTGCTGCGCTTTAGCACATTTCACTTTAACTGGGGTTTGCTCAGTTTTTCAGGATAGGGCTCACAGAGAAGTAATTTTTTATCCCCACAGAAGACTTACATGGTAGGCAGAGGTCTCATTCAGCTATAAGTAGATGTCTGTACACTGTAATGCATTGAAATAAGTCAGGGCTTTCATTCTACTTTGCTACAAGTGGAGTTTCGCTTTACCCAAGGTCACAGAGACCCATCTAGCTGAGGTTTTTCTAAGACACCTGTCACCGTGGTATCACCTCAGCACATATATAGACAGATTCTGGTGTATGGAGCAAGAGAGAAGGACTGCAGAGTTGCAACTGGAATTGATGAGGAAAACATGTCAAAGGAGACTCTAGATCACATTTGGAGAGCTAGACGCTAGCAAAGTGCCCTCAGTATATAACATCATATCAATGGCTGCAGCTATATAATACAATAGCAGTGCCAAGGGAGACACTGCTGTCCAAGTTAGAAGCTGGAATCTCGCTATGTCATGCCGGGTCAGAACCTGCATTGGCCCTAAATGAAGGAATGCAGAGTGACCCTGCAACACAGACGACAGCAGGAGTCATTGCATCCCTCAGCTGGATGCATGTCCTTTGAGAGGCATCCCAATCAGCCTGCTTTATGAGATCCTTGGGAGGAAGATACGGAAAGTTTAGTCCCATTTTGCAGTGACCTGATATAGTTATCACATGCTGTTTTGCAGGATAGATTGTGGAAAATCACAGCTTGGTGGAGGATCTCTAACATTAAGGGTGGAAATGCTTTGGGCTTTATTTTTCACTACTTGCCTCATTTTATCTAGTTATATTATAACATGTCAAGGCTGGATCCCCACTTTGAACTTTAGGGTACAAATGTAGGGGCCTGCATGAAAACTTCTAAGCTTAACTACCAGCTTAGCTCTGGTTCCGCTGCCACCATTTCAATGAATTCCCTTCCTGGGAAGACTTGAAAAACCTTCACCAATTCCCTGGTGAATACAGATCCAAACCCCTTGGATCTTAAAACAAGGAGAAATTAACCATCCCCCCCTCCTTCCTCCCACCAACTCCTGGTGAACACAGATCCAATCCCCTTGGATCTAAAACAAGGAGAAATTAACCTTTCCCCCTCCTTCCTTTCACCAACTCCTGGTGAATACAGATCCAACCCCCTTGGATCTAAAAACAAGGAAAAATCAATCAGGTTCTTAAAAATATTATATTTGTTAGTCTCTAAGGTGCCACAAGTACTCCTGTTCTTCTTTTTGCGGATACAGACTAACGCGGCTGCTACTCTGAAACATTTTATCTTGGCTTGTTCCTGTTAAAACAAAATGAGATTGCTCGTTGAAGTATCCATAAAGGGACTTACAGCTCAAGCAACAGAAATTGCTGCTATCCAAGAAGAGCCAGCAGTCCACAGGTGAGACCATGCCTTGGAGCTGCTGCCCTTTCTGATCAAGAGTTAATAGCTTCAAAGTCCACTGCTCCAGCTGCCATGGCCTGTTATTTAGATACTGATGGTATCTTGGGCATAATGTAATGAGATGCTTAGCCGTGGCGATTCCTGTCAACATGGGCATGGTTAAACTGAGTCCCAGGTTGGGGAAAATGTATTCACACAGGCTTTAGGGTTTTGTTATCATCTTCCTGTGCAACAGGGGTGTAGGTGGGTATACGCCATAGATACCACCATCGAATAAAACCTCTAATTTCCCAGAAGAACAATATTTTGTATTGCAACTGGCAGGTTTTTCATTATTCTTGTCAGAATTTTTATTAACATTAGTATTGGGTCTTTCCAGCTAACTGCACCGACTGTGTCAATGATCATATTGTGTGCGAGGGAGACTGTCCCTCGGGAGACTTATGGGGATAGTGCAAAGAGAAGGTTGATGGATCAGCAAGTCTGATACACATTTTAAATGGTCAGCTGTAACCCTGCTTTCAGAGCACTGGACAGAGGCTGCCCATTTGGCTCAGACAGGCACATTCTATATGACCTGTTTATTACCAATGCCAGAGTGCATGGAGCAATTAGAAGTCTTTTACATCTTCTTTTTCTGTTCCTTCTAACAATGTCCACATTATTCCGAAGTTGGAGGCACTGTGATTGAGAGGTGAAGACAAAGGACTGGGAGACAGAAGATCTAGGCTTCGTTCACAAATTTGCCCCTGACTGGGCTTGGGAAAGTCACTTGATAATAGAACTGGTTGGAAATACTGGAGGGGGGGGGGGTCAGTTCTGCTGAAATGTTGAATTTTTGGCCCAAAATCAAAAACCGAAATCTTTCAGATGAAAAATGAAATATTGAGTGTGGAAATGCAGCTGCTGTGTCTCATGGGAGTTATAGTTTGGGTGTTCCATGCTCCCATTCTCCTCTATAGGCCAGGCTCCCTGATCAGACTCCATCTCTCACGATGAATCACACCCTTCGCTCGAGGGAAGGCAGTACATGCAGTAAGGCCCATGGCCACAGTGCATCACAGAAGACGAGGTTTAGCTGAAGAGTTCAGCCCATGAAGGAGAACAGGGACATGTTGCAACTAAACTCCATTCAGTTTTCAGCCAAAAACAACACACTTTTCAGTTTTGGGGCACCAGTTTGATGAAAGAAATCAAACATTTCCAGAGAAAGGTGACACTTCACCAAAAGGTTCATTCTGTCACAAACCAAATTTTCCTTTTAAAAAACAGTTTTGACAGAACATTTTTGACCAGCCATACTTAATCTCTTTACACTGCAGTTTCCCTGAAGAATGGAGATGACACTTTCCCACTGTAGTAAAGTGCTTTGAAAGTCATGAATGAAAAGCATCCTATAAAGTGTTATAAAGCTGAGGAAATCCTTCATGCCAGCATAAGACTCTTGCCATCTGGTATTTGCCTGAGCAAGAAATTGCTCTGTGGTTGCATACTATGGGAGAGGATTTCCTGTGGTTTTAAGCACTAAGATCAGTCAGAACTCAAGTTCTCTGAAGACCTGGATTCAGTTTTCAGTGGGCTGTGCTTTTCAGGGAATATTCTCATAAAATTAATGCTTGAAGTAACATCATTCTCAGGATTCTCATGCATGGTGCTTTGAAAGTTTCCTCCAGAACACTGAAGAATGGAAGCACCAGGAAAGAAATGCAATACGAAAATGAATGTCAGAAGAAAAGAAAAGCTGGGATCAAATCAACATTGGCTTTATCCAAGAGCCTTTAAAAAGCAGAAGTTGTTTTGGTTTGATTTTGGGGGATGTCAGAAAGTTTCACCCCAATGTATATGGAGGGCTAGTCAAACTTCCAACAACAAGAACAAAGTTCCAAATGACCTGCCTATGGACATGATTTTCAGTCAGTTTCCTTTGTTCCCTCCATTACTTGCTTTAATTTGAAAGCATTTTAACTATTAGCAAAGTTCTAGCCTGTGTCACCGCACTCAATTATTCACAGCAATGGACAGAGACATTGACGGACTGCACAGGCATTAATGCAGTTTAGGACTGGGGGCGCCTGGCTCTTTGATAATTTATTACAGCCGATTATGCAGACCAGCAGAAACTCAGGGACTTTACTTACGATAAATGTGCAATGCATAATCCATCACTACCTGAAACATTAACTGGATAACCCAGTTCCTTAGTCTCGGTGGGATTTAAGGCGCCAGTGGCTGCCTGAGACACAGTCTTATCCTGTTTTCTGCATACCCTCTCCTGGGATAAATTTCACTGTAGGTGCATTCAATGCAATAGCAACACTATTGCAATATTATTAGTGCTAATAAAAAATAATAGCAATAGCACTGAGAAACAGCAGGGACCTCAGACTCTTAAAGCAGCTGAGCAAATCTTATGACTTCTGCATATTTTGCTGCTGTCATGTTGAGCCTTTAAAATATATACTACAAAATGGGCAGTACTCTAGGAAGCTCAAGTCTGTCTTAGATTGTCTATTTGTCTTATGACAAAGCCATTATGTATTCACCTTCCTCTTACTTCCACTCTTTGACTTGTTTCAACAAGAAAAATATTGATCACTTGCTATGACTTCTTAGGAATCCAAGCGGATGGGGTGGGATATGGACCTGTCTTTAAATGTTTCATAAACAGTTGGGCTACCTCTGACCTTTCCTGAAAACTCAGTGCCAGAGATTTGTCTCACTGACCTTCAGACTGACAGGTTTTCTTTTTTTTTTTTGCCACTTTCTAGCATTCCTTTTCTATGTTGAATGCATCCTATTATACAAGCCTTCAGCTTATTTTCCTGCCCACTCCCCAGGCAATTCGCAATGGCACGCACAGAAGAGAACACAGCTGTGGTAATTTCCCGTTACTGGCTGAACTTGGTAGCATGGGTCTGTTTTCTTGTTTGTTTTTTAAAAATACACCACCACTAACCTGCGTTAAATCCTTGGTAGACTCCAGCCATTGACTGCAGCCCTTATTCTCTTCTTGTCTATGACAAGTCATTTTCTAATTATTATGTTCATGTAAAACTTGATGGGCCTGACCTCTCCCCTTCTGCACGGTCCTACATCTCCAATTACTCCCACTCCCAAGTCAACTTCAGCACAACTGGAACTGAACTCCTCCACTGTCTCCTTTCTCCATCACCAAATGTGCCATTCTCCTCATTACCCATGTTTGGAAGGGCACTGCTATCAGACTTAGCCCTGTTCATCTCCCTCACACCTCTAGGCTGTCACCAAACCCTATTCGTTCTTCCACTGCAGCATCTAGCCAAGCTGTGCTTTCTTCTCCAGTCTGACAGCTAAAAGACTTGCCATTTACTGAGCCCTCCTCCCTGTCTCATCTGCGCCCGCTGTAGTCTCTAGGGGTCCACAGCTGAGGCAGGAGGGAAGAATTTTGCCTTATATTTATACATTTTCCACACTACAGATTCCTGGTTTCAGACCAGCAGAAGGGAAGGTGGAAGCCCTTAGAAACAAACAGTTGATCCTCATTCCCGTTTTTGTGAGCCAATATATTTATGACCATGGGAGGGGTTGGGTGAGGAGGAGCCACATTCCACCTCATTCTCCCACCCGTCCTTCCTCCCCATTCGGCACGTTCTGCAGGGAGAATGAATGCTTGCAGCCCCGACGCAATGTTTCTCTGCTTCCTCCCTTATCTCGACCTCATCCGTCAGTCCGAGTGTAAGATCACGGACAAGCCCCGGTGACGTAAAATGGCTTCCTGATTCCTAAACTCTGCCGTCCCCGTCGCACGGAGACATCTTGTTATCAGCATGCTACTGCCCCACTCCAAGAGGATGCGTGCTGAAACATGGGGCTGTGTCAAACACTGTACAGTCTGAAATACAGCAAACATCACTACTGTGGGTCACTCCCTGGGACACAACAGCCCCCAGATATACCTGAGTCTTGTGCCATCATTGTGCCTTCTGCACAGACCCCACCCCGCAGACATCCAAGTCTGATCGCACTTGGTTAGTGCCTGGCTGTGATCTAAAAGTCCGTCCAGATGATGTTCCTCTACCATCTTTTTAATCCAATTTAATCTATCCTGTGCCTTTATTTTAAGACTACCAGGATGGCCCTCCATTTCCCTCCACAGTGCGCACAGCCTCACATGTAAGCTCCCAAATCCATTCCAAATGCACAAGGGCTGGGAGCACACTCAGTCCCAGAGGAGAAATGGGGCCAAATCTATCCCAGGTTTAGGCCCATTGACATTAATGGAAATGGAGCAGGGATGGATTTGGGACCCGAGTGCTTTGTGTTACTCTTGACTGACCATCATCCCCACCCCCAAATCATATAGCCAAGCAGCACGGACTGGCTCCAGAGTTGGCTGCACTGAGCTCTCCTCCTCTAGAAAGGGGGTTTGCAGAATGTGTATGCTTTGGGCCAGCACCTTTCCTCACAGCTTTGAGAATGCATTTTATTAAACCAATGGGAATTTTGCTTGGAGCAAGGACTGAATAAAATATCTGGCCCTCAAATTTTAGTACAGATCAGAAATATAAGATGCTAAGAAAGAAGATGAACAACAAAGAAAGAGAAAGAAAGAGAGCACATGCACTGACCTTTTCAGTGTCTTAAAGGGAACCTGCAATTATAGAAGTTTCAGTTACCTTAGCCCTTCAAAGGCATACATTTCCTGCAAGCAAACCACTAGTGCCCAGCAGTGAAAGTGTCAACCACCCTTGCTGTATCCATCCACTACACTGAGACAGGTTCCAGTACACAGTGTAGTCTGTGTTTCCTGTCCAAGAGCAGCAAGATTAAAGTGAAAAAGAAAACAAGTTAACACTGTTCCTGGATATTTTTGCTACCCATATTACAGCCACATTAAAAATAACTTCGGCCTCCATGGACATGACGGCAGAGAACGTTACATACCACAGGAACGAACAGGCATTAGTCAGCGGTGAGGAAGGGTTACTGTAAGAGACTGCAAATGAGCTCATACCCTTCCTATATAATACGTGCAGCTAAGGATTTTCTCATCTGGCCTAATAAACTCCCAACACCCAGCACCAATTAACCCTTTGGATGCTAGATGTGCTCTTTGGCGCACACAGTTTACCATAGTGCAGCGATTGTGGATGGATCTGGGCACGTACCTCTCATTGCTAGTTTACAGACCAATGCCCGCTGCATGCACAACATGAGATATTCCCTTGAAGCACTGGAAAGAAATTTATTTGGAGTTACCTATTTTAAATAACAGCTAATGTTTAATGCTTTTCCTCTGGGATCTGTAAGTGCTTTACAAAGGTGATTCAGCATTATTGTCCTTGTTTTACACATGGGGAGGTCTAAGGGATTTTATGGAGCAGAACTCTCACCGAAAGGAATTGGGTGCCTAAATCCATTAGGTGCTTTTGAAAATCTACCTGGTGACTTGCCCAGGGTCACACATCAAGATAGTGGCAGAGTGGGAAATAATATTGATATCTCTGCACTGCCAATATAGGTCCTATCCGTTGGGCCATGCTGGCTCCATGTTCAAGTAGGCTGTTACCTTTTGAATATTGTGTTTATTTGATTCATTTGTATATTTATTTCTTTATTGTATATTTCATTTATTTTATTTTACTTATAGCCGAGCTGTGGTTTTGATTTGCCTAGTGCACCTTTTGTGCATCCATTTAATTGGATTTAGAATGGGATTTTCAAAAGTATCCAGGTGCACACTGTAATCAGAGGTGTGACTGCAGCATGTGTAGACATTCACTTTGGAAGTGAATGCAGATAAACTGAATTAAGGCCACTTTAATTTGGAATAACAGCATCCGCACAAGAGCTTAATGCGGTTTGACTAGCCCACTTCAAATTCACACCTTTAGTTGATCTGGATTAACTTTCTTGGATGTCCCCCTGTAGACAAACCCTGACTCAGGGTTTCTCAAATCTCATTGAAAATCAGATTGATAGCTGCTTGAGTACATAGCCAGGGTCCTAGGCAGTCTTGTGCAGCCCCTGCTGCCCTGGCTTCACTGCTATTGTTTGCTAGATTAAAGTGACCTCTGGATATTTCTATGCCCGTGGGCAGGGCCAGCTCCAGCTTTTTTGCTGTCCCAAGCGGCGAAGCGAAAAAAAAAAAAAAAGATAGAGCTGACCGGTGGCACTTCGGTGGCAGCTCAATCGTGCCACTCCATTCTTCTTCTCTCCCTCTCTTCCTCTTCAGTGGCACTTCGGCGGCAGCTCAAAGAGGAAGAGAGGGACTGAGGGACCCGCCGCCGAATTGCCGCTGAAGACCCGGACGTGGTGCCCCTTTCCATTGGCCGCCACAAGCACCTGCTTCCTGCGCTGGTGCCTGGAGCCGGCCCTGCCTGTGGGGTGGGAGAAGGGGAGCAGGATTTGCCTCTAAAATCAAAGGGGCTCAGAGTGGGGAAATCCTTCCATGCGCCCGGCTTGTAGACACTGAAGTTAAGATACTCAATAGCATAACCCAAACCTTTGAGTCAGGTCCCGGAGCTCAGACTCCAGCCTTGCTATAAAACAGAGGAGAAGAGTGTTGATACTGAAGCACCCTCAAAGGCCTGGACTGTGCTTGAGGGGGAGAGGGAGGGGGAGGGAAGTAGGTTCCCATCCTGCCTGTATAACTGGCTTTGAATTTTAAGTGATAAAACTGCCATTTCCTTGGCATCTAATATGTCATGTAAATTGGCCAAACAAGCACACACCTGATGCAGCTTGCGTGTGCCAGGCAGTTCCCTTGGGACCTCTGTGGACCACTAAAACACCATGGCTAGAGCACAGAGGCCGGAGTGGTGCAGTGAAGTATATAACTGCCTGCCGGTTACAATTTAAGGGCTACATTAAAAAAATATATATATATATTCTTCAGATATAAAGGGAAATGAATGTGAAAATATATGCATAGTAGTAAATGTCTCAAGGTGACTCCAATGAATGCATTTCCCTACCTGAGACTAGGTCTACACTACGGGGGGGGCGAAGGAGGGGGGGTTTGACCTAAGATACGCAACTTCAGCTACGCGAATAGCGTAGCTGAAGTTGCGTGTTTTAGGTCGACTTACCTGGCTGTGAGGACGGCGGCGAGTCGACCGCTGCCGTTCCCTCACCGACTCCGCCTCTCACTGTGGTGGAGTTCCGGAGTCGATGGCAGAGCGATCGGGGATCAATATTATTGCGTCTACACTACACGCGATAAACCGATCCCCAATAGATCGATCGCTACCCACCGATCCGGCGGGTAGTGAAGACGTGCCCTAAGAGATACAGCCTAAAGTATGGGAGAGTTTAAGGGTTTGTCTACACAGGGAATTATTTGGGAATATCCATTCCTGAATAACTCCTTGTGTGGATGCTCTTATTCTGGAACAAGAGTGCCTTATTCCAAATCAGTTTAATTCAGAATACTTCTGGAATAAGGGCATCCACACATGGAGTTAATCCGGAATAATTATTTTGCTTTAAATTCACACCCTACCTTAATGTGAATTAAATTCTCACTGTAGACATGCCCTACTACCTGTCGTATAGTTCAGCTATGTCTCTGAACTGCAAGGGGATATGATGTAGCTCCCAGCGGAATAGTGGCGGGCCATTAAAAACTGCAGTTTGACTCCCAGCAGTAACTAAATTGAACAGATTCCCATTCCAAAGATAAGAAAACCTGCAAATACCAGAATAAAGGTGAACACCTCAGTGTGGCAAAAGATCCATGTCTCGATGGCAGGCATAGCAGAGTAAGGGGTTGTTGAAATCTCGGGCAGTCAAGATGGAGATGTTCAGTTGTGGTTAAATTCTCAAATTGGCTTTGAAAAGCTCAACCCAAATTTGTAAGACAGCCCACTGATTTCGTTAATTGAAATGTAACAACATGGCGGCATCTCCTCCACATCCCTCAACAGCATCCTTCCCAGTACATGCTAGGCCAGACCTTAGGGAGTTGTGTCTGAGCTCTGGGCATGCCCACACAGTAGGGGTGATCGGTAAAGCTCTTAGTTATGCCTCTGTCTATCAAGTCACAGTGCTCTGAGTTAAGGAGCTTCCAGGAACACATGAGGGAACAATATCCCACTTGGTCTTACTTTTTTTCTTCCATTATTTTTTCCGTTTACGCTGTTTATTAACTGGAATGGCCGATAATGACTTTATCAACGCGCCCACGCTCCTTTTCACAGCCCCCTCAATTTCTCTTAGTTAGCCAGGTTCATGTCACAAACAGACCTCAGTGTGACATGGGGCCCCCTTCCCCGCACTTCCTGCTTTACCTAAATTTGAAACTCTCTGGCAGGAAGTGACCCATCTTGCAGTCGAGGCGAGCTTGGCCGATCTGCTTCAGCAGGTCCTTCTTGCTGCAGCCATATCCGTTGAAAACACAGCCCCCAAAGAGCAGCTTCCCTCCAGCGTACATCTGTTGACAAACAGGCAGGAAGAAGAAAGAGGAAAAAAAAATGCTTTGCCATAAAAAAAAATAAAACCAAGCGTGAAAGGTTGGGCCAAATGGCTTCCCTTTCCTGTTTTGCACAGGACTCTTAGATGTTTTCACCCAGTGGTTAGGGGCTCTGAGTGCTGCAAACACACTTTCTGCCTTCAGAGCAGTTAACACCATCAGTGATGACTAGAATTCAACTTACTTTTGGAGTGGAAAAGTATGGGACTGTCCTCCACACTGTGAAAGCACTTTTGCCGGCAATGTCTCTGTGAAACCGCTGGACATTAGTGACAGCTAGACACTACACCGTACTTTAGGAATAGTGTAGGGTAGATTGGATGAGATCGTAACATACATATGGCTGCATGAATTCTGGAGCTATTCAAGATCGGAGAGCTATGCAGTTTGGTGATTTCCCTTCTCAGGAGTTTTTTTGGGAAAAATATTGTAGGTTCTGATTTGTGGTAGGTTTACACCCCATGAGTTTTGTTTGAGCCAATCTCAAATCTCAAAGCATTCCCTCTTCTTCCTCTGGAATAACTGTTGTAAGCATCACAGAGGCTGGAGGACAGGATGTCTGAGCAATTAATAGACGTGTGCATGCAAATGTGAAGCTGGTGATGTGAGTGTGTCAATACAGGACAACTTTTTTCCATTTGCATGCCTCACTTTACTTATAAGTGCTGGTTAGGAATAGAAACAGAAGCATGAAAATTCAAGATGGATGCTGTTTATATGATATCAAGTGCCTCTTAGGCCCTTTTTTCTTGAGACCTCAAGCCTAATCTTACAGATCAGAGGCTCAAGGAAGCACTAGAGTAGTGCAAAAATTAAGGGTTATTTACATTTTCTTTTGATCATTTGTTTCAGTCTGTGTGGGTTTATTAACCCCTTCCCCGGGAATTTAAGGCCAAATGAACACAAATTCTCAAAATGATACCCACTGGAAATAGCTGTGTTTTCCCTGGGTTGGGATGAAAACTGCAGCCAGCTGAAAAATAGGAAGATTTTTTGTGAAAACTTTTGCAAAAATGTATCAATTTAACTGGGGAGGGGGATCAAAATTTGAATGTTTTCAAGCATCTCTTGAAAAATGGGATGTATTTTTCACAAAAAAATATTCATGAACATTTCACCCTTTTTAATCAATGACAAGTTAACTCTGAAACGTAACTTGTTTCACTGCTGACCATTTTAACTTAAACCTCCAGGTAACTGGGGATTGTGGGCAACTGTTTTAGTAATGGGTACCTCTGCTTACAGTCCATGGTCTGATCCCTAGTTAGAAACCATTTGAATCCAGAGATTCCTGGTTTTTCTACTCTAGCCCAGAAATCAGTCCAAACCTGGGCCCAGATTTGCAACTTTCTGCAAATCTGGGTTCTAAATTCTTGGGTAAAACCCAAGCTGAACCTCTGAGTCTGCTGAGATTCATCAGTCTCTACTACAGGGAGTCTTCTAGCCCTCTCTGCAGTTTCTTCATACCACTCCAGTGATGTATATGTGTCAAAAAGGGTCGAAATGGGCCTAGGGTGACCAGATGTCCCGATTTTATAGTGACCGTCCTGATATTTGGGGCTTTTTCTTATATATGTGCCAATTACCCCCCACCCCCTGTCCTGATTTTTCACACTTGCTATCTGGTCACCCTAAATGGGCCTGTGGAAAATTCCCTCAGGAAGGGATGACATAGATAGTCCTACAGCACCACCTGTGCAACCCTGAGCACAAGGGGCTGGCTGGGTGCAGGAAGAGAGGAGTGTCTAGAGCAGGGGTAGGCAACCTATGGCACACGTGCCAAAGGCGGCACGCGAGCTGATTTTCAGTGGCACTCACACTGCCCGGGTCCTGGCCACCGGTCCGAGGGGCTCTGCATTTTAATTTAATTTTAAATGAAGCTTCTTAAACATTTAAAAACCCTTATTTACTTTACATACAACAATAGTTTAGTTATATATTATAGACTTATAGAAAGACAGCTTCTAAAAATGTTAAAATGTCTGACTGGCACGCGAACCCTTAAATTAGAGTGAATAATGAAGCCTCGGCACACCACTTCTGAAAGGTTGCCGACCCCTGGGCTAGAGTATGGAGTACTTCATTTGTTGTGGCATACAGAACCGCAGAGTGGTGGCTGACGGCAACTGCCATCAGTTAGAGCAGCCTTAGGATCTGCTCTAACTTACACTGGGGGCCAAATCCCTATCCTCAAAGTAGCCTGGAATATCAGAGAGGCAAAGTTATCACAAAGCTACCTTTGCACCTCTCCTGGGCTCAGCCTCCTGCGAGGCACTGCACGGTCACGGGCCCTTCAACTTCCACTTTCTACTTACAGCAGGATACGTTCTGCAGCAGCTTTTGTGTAGTTCAGGATTTGCAATGAATAGATATATACCTGATCCATATAATATAATATATATATATATATATATTATAATATAGCCTTGACAGCCCTAGAAACTCTGTTCCCTGATTGGGGCAGTGCAGAAGAAGAAGCATTACAATTCAATACTGTGCATTCTTAATGGAGGAGAAATGATTCAGTGGAACACAGCCCAGGGGGTAGCACAAATGAAGCAGTCACCCTGCTCCAGCTGTAGACCACCCTGGGGAGGAGATCTGGAATGAAGGTGGCAAAGACGGGTGGAGAAGTGAGATGGCAAGTGGATGTGGGGGACAACAGGTGTGGAGACCTGTAGGGAAGAGTGAGTCAGTGGATATGACATCAGAGCAGCAGGGTGGAGACTGAAGGAGCACAATGATTAGGCAGGGGGAACGGGATGGAGTAGGAAGACGTGAAGTCAGAGCAATAGGGTGGAGGCAGGGAGTAGGTGGATATATGCAGGGTGGGACAAAAGGAGTGGAGTGAATGGGGAGGGGGGAGTGGAAGGATGAGAGATCAGGATGGTGGGGCACAGAATGCAGAGAGATATGGAATGTGCATGGGCAATTGTCAGTGGTGGTTACTGGATACCACATGCTCACTCTATTTGTACATCTGTGGGAGGAAGAAAAGGGTTGTTTCAAAGCTGAAACTCACTGATTGCCTCACAAGTTAATTTCTCTTCTGTTCAAAGTGCGGTGTGTGGGCAGCTGGCCTGAGTTCTGAATGCCAGCAGCTCCCTCTGGCGTTCTCCGATGAAGCTCTCTGAACTGTGAGGAGCAGCAGCAGAGGGTGTAGAAAGGCACTGAAAGCCAGCGCTGATGTTAGGATTCCTACCAGCACTTTCATATCTTCTCACAAAAGGAAAGCCAGAAGGGCTCCGTGTTTAGAAAACCAAAGACATCGGGGATCTAACTACAGTATCTGGAAAAGGAGCAGGTGTGTCTGAAATCAATATACCCATTTACTTGAAAAACTTTCAAGCTGAATTGCAGTGTTCCTATCCTGCCTACCCACACTTTACAATATTGGGTAGATGTTTCCATGTCCATTTGAACAAAGCTAATGTGCCACTCAGTGTCTCCTGAGATAGTTATAGGCACATATCCTGATTTCTCCCTGTAGATCTACCCTCCGTGTGAAAGAGATGGGACACATAGGGGGGTTGGGAGTTGAAAAATCTTCCTCATTGCAGGGCGGTCTTTCTAAATTGGAATGAGTCTCAAAATGCTCAACTATTCTGCATCTCTGGCTGCTGAATACATCAACCCCTGGAGCACGGGGGACTGCAGGCACTGAGGGAAGGCAGTAGTGTTGAATGAATTAGCTTATTACCTTGGGGCTTGAGCAACTCTGTTTAATTTGGCCTGTCCCAGGTGACCACCTGCAAGTTACAGATGGGTGAACATGCAGCATCTTGTCTGCTAAAAGGAGCAAGCCAACCAGAGTGCTTAATGTCCCCAATGTATGATCTACATTGGCTGCCCATCAGACCCTGCACAATGTTCAAGCGTCTGTTGCTTAGCTTCTAAGCCCTGGAAAGGGGAAGGACCATGTTATCCCAGGCACCATCTCCTTTTCCACTTTTAATTGCAACAACTGCGTTCCACATGAATGTCATGGATGATAGAGTCCAGGTTCACCATCGCAGGAGGCAACAGCAGGGCCTTGTTGTTGGAGGGCTCATAGCAAACAACCTAATTTTCACCAGGTATCAGGTTCAGCCCAACTCTTTGCATCTACAGATCCCGCAGCAAATGGCAGCTAGTTTGGCAGACATTCAGTTGACAGCTGTCTTGAAGCAGCCCCAACAACAGTCTGGTAGCTTCAACAGGGGATGGAGGACCAGGCCTCCTTGATTCTATTCCTAGCTCATTCTGTGACATTGTGTGTGCTTCTGCCAGAAAGGACTTAGCAGGAAAAACAACTAACAGGAAGGTGGTAAGAAAAATAATCAAGATTCCCTAAAAAGCAACAGAGAGTCCTGTGGCACCTTTAAGACTAACAGATGTATTGGAGCATAAGCTTTTGTGGGTGAATACCCACTTCGTCATACACATGTAATGGAAATTTCCAGAGGCAGGTATAAATATGCCGGCAAGAATCAGTCTGGAATTAGATTCCCTAATTCATTTTATATGTTATGTGACAGTTCCTCAGTGGGTATAAAGCTGGGTAGCTCCATGTAAGTTAAAGAAGGCAATGAAGCTACACCAATGTACACCTGCTGAGGATCTGACCCTATCAATCTATTTACTCATAAGCCCCTTTCAGGGAGATACTTAATTTCCCAGCCCACCTGCAGGCAAAGCAACAGTTCAGTAAAATGACTGCAGCTATTAGATTTTTAAAAGTCCCTTCCTGTGGAGACATCATGATCTGAGGAGGGTTTGTCAGGTCTTTTGAAGCGGCCACACTCTTATTGTCCAGGCAGGACTGCACTCCTTACAAGTGTGTTGGCTATTAACAAACAAAATTCCAGCACACCGTTTGTTCAGGAAATCTTCAGTGTAAGAATTCTTCTAAGTACGGGATAGTCACAATATGATAATGACACTATAGAATTGGTCACCTAAATTGCATGGGCCTGTTTCTACCCCCGACAGACATTTCAAGATGGCCACCTGAGCACTCCTATAGTGAACCTTCATGCAAACACACAGTCACACAGGTGTCAGCAGGTAAACCCTCTCTACCCCCAAATCTGTACTTGGGGCATTACCTGAATGCTTTTGCTGTGCACAAACAGGAAAAGAAATGGCTTGCAGGAGTGTTTGTGGGAAAGGGCTGTGCATGATGTGAAAGGGAACTTGATTTAGATGTCACCAAATTATTTACAAAAGACTCAGAGCATTGTTTGTTTGGCTCTGCTCCATCTGATATTTCTTTGCTGTGGGCCTAGGCTGGAGAATTCTTCAAGTGATTAGCAAATTATTAAGCTCAGTGCTAATTACACGGGGGGTACAAGCAATGTTTAATTTATGCAAAGGGTTGCCAGGACTGAGCCCCGGCACCTCTGGGCTTGGCTGTTCATAGCCCCGGCACCTCTGGGCTTGCTGCGTCAGTTTTGAAAGTAAAAAAAAATTACTTGAGCCTTGGCACCTAATTGCTTGAGTCCCGACACCTCTTTCGTTACCCATTAAGCACTGGGTACAAGGGTCAGGAGGCCTACCCTCAAGGAGAACGAAGGAGATGTCAGGCAGTATCTGCATCTCAGGACCAAACTCATTTCTGCTTTTAATAACGCAGCAGAAAGATAGAAACTGCAAAGGTCACAAAAGACAATTGCGTGGTTCCCATCACACTAGTACCTATTAGAGCACATGTCCACAAGCAGCCCCGTGCAAGAGGTTTGGTAAGGTGAAGCACCATTATCGGTCCATAAGAGTCAGTCTCTCTGTGACTGTCATGGAAGAGGAAGGGGAATCAGGAAGGGTCATTTAGAGTGGAATGGCCAACGTCAACTTCATCTGTTCAAATATTCCTAGATAAAGAACTCCTCCCCGCTTTCTACTCCAGCTCAGTTATTCAGCACAGCACATGATACCCACTAATGCAGTTGCTGTCAAGAGGCATTTACACATTTTCAAATGGTGGCATTTGTCCAGGAAGAAAACCAGCCACGCAGACCAATTGATCTTTCCTAGACACTCCTCTCCCCTTTCCTGCCACCACCCACACAGGGCTTTTTAAATCCTCCCAAGGGATTTGGTGCATTTCATGGGGTCAGACATGGGCATGTGTGGGATCTGTTTACTGCTGTCAGCAAAGATAAAAGAAATTGTGGGGCAGGGACAAGGGTGTGGGAGCTGGACTTAGTGGCATGATGAGAATTGGTGCAATGTGTCACATGGAAGGGAGATTAAACAGGCATAGCACGAGCTATTGAACATCTGCCTACTAAAGCACAATTGGAATAACTGGCATTTATTCAGCAGCTATCATTCCGGGCTATCGAAGCTCTTTACACAATGGCAAAATAATATTATTGTGTCCATTTTACAGATGGAGAAACTGAGGCACAGAGAAGTTAAGTGACTTGCCCAAAGACATACAGTGAGACGGTAGCAAAGCTGCAATGAGAATCCAGGTTGCCTGATTTTCATGCTGTTTTCTTGGCTCGGCTCAGTTTTTCTATATTTCTGTCTCCCCTAACCATCCCTAGTTTTCTTTTCAAAACTGTAATCCTCCCCCGTCCCTTGTGCTTTAAAGTTTCTCATGTCAGACAATGATCAAAACCTTATTTTAATAACTACACTTAAACAATTCTGTCATTAAAATTTCATCCCTTCATCTAGGTCCTTACTTTGGAAAAACTTTAGCAGTAAACTCTTGGTTACACAAATCAAAGTCCTTTCAAGCAAAACCATTTTATGAAGTTCAAATGCTTCTGCAATGACCTCTGTTTTGACCATAAAATCTTATTTGCCTGTACATCCAGACTGTATGTTAACAATAAGCTTAACTGTGTTGAGGAGGTCAGCCAATGGATTCTGGTTGCTAAAGGGAATGAATAATAGCCTTATAACCATTCTAATCCCTGGTCTTGTCTGTCCAATGAAACAAGAGTGTTACACTTCCACAGTCAGCGATTTACAAGACTGTAAAAGAGCCATTCTAGGACACAGTAGGGCATTCATTAAAAGGCTCTCTTATACAGTCTTATCTGACTTGGCGCCTCTTTCAGTGAACCCAAATAAAAACCTGTGCGAGCCAGGACTCCCAAGAAGGGAACTGTACTTCCATGTAAATGGCCCTTCCCAAAGCAGTGGAATGTCGAGCCGTTCAATGTCACAGTGTTTCTTCTGTACAAAACATGGGCCTTTGGCAAGTGAGTTCTAGTCCCAGCTCTGTCGTTGACTCAGTGTGCAATACGGGCAAAGCCCTTAATTTCTTCCTGCCTCTGTTTCCCAAGCTGCTAAATGGAGATGGTGCTTATTTCACAGGGCAGCTTGAGAGACTGGATTCATTGTAAATTGTGTGATCTTTGGATAGATGGTGCCATGTAACAGCAGAGACTGGGTGAGGCCAGGGTTTTGGCTGGATATTAGAGAGGGCTGGTGAAATTATTCACAGTCATCAGATGATTAGGAATAGCCAACATACTAACACTGACTGGCACATTTTTGGAGTAGAACAGCTGAAGAGTCTATACTAACAGAAATTCATTGAGTGCTTAAATATTGAAAGCAAAATCCTGAAGCCCTTATTTGGTTAAAACTCTCATTGACATGAACAAGAGATTTGACCCACAGGGATTATCTAGAATATCTGATGAATACTTATTTATTCGGTGAGGTAGCAGTTACTGGTAGTGTTGAGATGGCCATGTCTATTATTTGTAGGGCGTTTTAATCGTAAGTGAGTGCTCTTTGGGGTTACTTATTTCTCTTTTAGCATGTGCTTAAATGTTAGGCCAGATGAGGGCTATAAAGGCACAAAATTACCCTGCAACAAAATTACCCTTGACCCTGCAACACTGGATGGGAGTTTTGCTGTTGGCTTCAGTGGGAGAAGAATCAGAGTGAGTATTTCACAATAAAATCCATTACTTAGATGAGACAGGACCACTTGTGGTCATTAAAAGCCCTTTAAGAACTTTTCATAATATAAGGATGCCAACCCCAGTGTCCTAGCCAAATTCCAGTGTGGGTGACATTCTGCCGCCCTAAATTGCTACTGCAGTTTCATCCAAATATGTTATTCTTCAGTTCCTATCCTAAAGTGTTCGGTGGTCTTGCTGGGCTGTGTAGTCTTGTTCTGGTGCAAACCACCACAGAAGTGGCTTCATTTCAGGGAGGGGTAAAGGGGGTCCTGACATAGATTGTACGTCACTGTAGGTTTGTGCTCAGACAGCCTAGGACAAAAGGTGCTGGATGAAGCTGAATAGCTATTGTATTGGTAAAAACAAAATAAGGAAGACTCCTACAGCCGAACAGGAATGTAACTGGTGACCAAACAGAAAAATGCCTTCTGTTCTTCAATTGTAGACACTCTCCTGTCACACATTCACCTCCTGATTTGGTAATGCATATGGATAATGAAAGAAGACAAGATGTGCACTGGAGGAACATATACAGAATGGCCTTGGGTTCCTCTTAGAGGCATTGGATTCAGCCTTCTTGAAATTTTGGGGGAAATTCATGGTGTTGGCCCATCTTTATAAGATGGATTTGGACTGTGTGACATTAAATCAGAATCCACCCAAATGTGGGGAAGTTTGGATCAGGATCCATATCGAAATATTGCAGCTTTGGCCCATCTCAACTTTTTGTAAAGGAACTTCCCTCCTGCCTAAACCACCATCCTTCCTAGGGTTAATGTGATTCATAGCCAACAAACAGATGTTTTAATGAGTCAGTGACTCTCTCTCCTTCAGCTCATGCTGGTACTCAGCCTCATTTACAATGGAGCTGGCTGGCAGGCAGCACTATGTATAATGTAGTCACCCATGAGTACCATACATCATAGAGACATAGTGTTCTGACTGAGTCACTGAGTCAAAGGTTCAGGGTCCTTCCAAACAGCAAAACTTCCAGACTTACCAGCACCATTCCCGGAGTGACAGCATGCTTCCGCACAAGCAGAGGTGGCAGGGGGGGCTTTCGTCTCATGACAGTGTCCATGTCATACCTCAGCAAGCGGTAAGGGTCACACCTGCACTAGAGATGGACAAACACATTCATTCTTTCCAGGTGACAGATGCACTAATGGAAGGGGCTAATACTACTGTGATGAGCACGGTATAAAAACTTGAATAGAATAAAATAGGTCTTTGGGAACTCTAGTGCGGGTCTCAGCTAAAAAATAAAGCTCTAGTGTTTGTTATTGTCATTTAAAAATGGACAGTGTTAGAATCACTGAAATTGACGATGGAGAAGAATGTAAGTGATTTTTGTCAGCCCCTCTCAATCCCACCGATGAAAAGGTATTGCTCCCTACTAGTATTTGTGAGGGACATAGCCAGTCTAGTTTTAGATGATACAAGTGACATAACACTAGTTAACAGGGGTCACCAAAATATTTTATCTGTGAAGGTTTCGATAGAAATGAGTTGCCGAACAGCATTTGTTGCAGCAGAAGAGGTTGACATCTGTCTATTTTAGCAAAAACAACGAGGAATCCTTGTGGCACCTTAGAGACTAACAAATTTATTTGGGCATAAGCTTTCGTGGGCTAAAACCCACGTCATCAGATGCATGGAGTGGAAAATACAGTAGAGAGGTATAAATACACAGCATATGAAAAGATGGGAGTTGCCTCTACTGTATTTTCCACTCCATGCATCTGATGAAGTGGGCTTTAGCCCACAAAAGCTTATGCCCAAATAAATTTGTTAGTCTCTAAGGTGCCACAAGGACTCCTTGTTGTTTTTGCTGATACAGACTAACACGGCTACCCCTCTGAAACCTGTCTATTTTAGGGTTTTCTACTGCTGCACATCACCATAGTATTTGAGTGCCTTCCATATAAAATCAATAGCAACAATCAGAGGCCCGACTGGACTTCCTGGAGTCTCTGGCACGTCTCCCTTTTCAAGGTAGGGGGAGGGGTTGGGGTTTTGATTTTTTGTGGGGGGAGTCAGGGTTTAGGAGTACAGTCTTATGAAATTACAGTCTAATTATCTGCCACATTTGGGGCCAGATGCAAGGTTATTTTGGATCAGGCCCTTGAAGCACTGCAGCAAAAGATATGTCATTTAGATAGCCTTAGCGGTACACAAAATGCTCTTTGATTGTATCATTTATTTCTTCTCACTGAGTGTGACACTTTGCCAGATAAGCTAAAGAATGTTGGGAGGTTCAGACTTGACACAGTCATGTATATACAGGACTGTAGCCTCTCATGTCACCATGTCTGGAATTCAGGCCAGCATTTAATGACTCCCGTTAAATCGTAGGACTGTGTGTAAAAATGGTTGGAAATACAATTCTCGAATCCTTACATATATGCTGGCTCTGAGATCTGACACTGCTATACCATTTCACTGTCACTGTCGAATGAAAACTTGCTTGGTTTTATTATTAATCCAGTCTGGAATGACATTCACCATAAAGTGCTAGCTCAGTAATTAATCTGATACTCTCATTTGAGTAGAACCTATCTTCTGAATATGTAGAATATGGATGTAGCAACATCCTCAATATTTGAACTGGACGAAGACAGATATACAGTTTGAGTTTCTCTCTTTAAGGGCTGATGCAGCTGGTTCTGAGACATCAGGAGTGACTCCTACTGAAATTAAGATAATTGCACTTGCAATTGTTTCTACTAGAACAGCAGCACATCCTGGTGGCTAGTGTGCAAAATGTGGCTGCAGCCATTGTGAAGCTTTATCTTTTAATAGTAGCAATCAGAATGACATCTTGTGTAGGTTAGACATCTCTTCCGCCTGGTCTCTGCATGTTATCACACCAGTGACATTCTGCAGCTCAGTGGTAAGCAAAAAGCCGCATATTTATCATTTCAAGTAGTTTAGGGACAAATTTTATAACTTAACAGTGACTTAATGAACACGGAGTCTGAACTCCCCCACTCATTGCTAGTAATGGTTCCCCCACAACCCAAGTCAAAGCTGGAGCACATTAGTGGACAGCATGAGAAAACTTGAACTGCTGCGTGTTGTAGTTGCTCCACGAAGAGTTCTTCCAGCTCAGATTCATAGAGTCCAAGGCCAGAAGGGGCCACTGTGACCATCCCGTCTGACCTCCTGCATAACACAGGCCATAGATCTTCCCCAAAATAATCCCCAAGACTGTCAGTCTAATACCATTCACTAGTGTCACTCACTCTGCATTTTATGTTTCTTGAAAAGCACTAGGCAGTCCCCCTTTGCTGTGGGTCACCTACATGCATTTCCTGTCCTCCAACCCTTAACCCCGACCACAATTTACCTGAATGCAAGGGGATGGGCGGCCATGCTGTTTTTCCATGTACAGGCTTTGTAACATCCACTCCAAGAAGGGAGAATAGGAAGCGTTTTGGGATGACACGACAAAGATCACCAGGATCTGATCGGACTTTCTGGGGGCTGAAATAAACTTGTCAAACTCCAAGTCGGTAACAAATGGAATTTTCACGACACACTTGCAACCCAGACCAGCGTCCTGTTTTGATAGCAGCCTCCGGAGCACAATTGGGCAGTCAGCAATTGACGATGCCCTGGTCCTGGCAGGGCGTGCACCTGCAGCAGAAACGGTTTTAACTCTGCAAGGCATATGAAGTTCAGTTTAGATACATACATACCAGAAGGACATAATATACAGTAGATATTTATGTTATCTACTGTCATCCAAGAAAGTAGTTAAATACAAGTCACTTTGTTACCATGATTTCAGGCAGAGGCTCCAGTATGTCTAAGACATGGAAATCTGACCCTTTAAAAAGTTGAGTGGGCTCGCATGTAAAATAGAGAGAGGCTTTAAAAAAAACACACACCAAAAATACATTCAATTGAACCTCCAAAATTTTGCAGAAGGCTTTGAACCTGCATCCAGAGCCTGATTTTGCATCTTGGGGCATCTCAACTTAAAAAGCATCATATTCCCTAACATCAAAGGAATGTGGCTCTTTGAGAGGCAGAAGATGCAAAACTTCTCTCCCACTAACACTTGTGTTCATTCAGGAATGTGTGGCAGAGGGGAAGAATCCTCTAACAGATGCAGACAAACCCTTGGAAACTAATACTAGGGCATCAGGTCAGATGGAGCTGGTTCACTGTGGTTCACTGAGGCTTGATCCTACATGCTTTGAAGTCAGTGGTGAAGCTCCCATTGGTTCTACTGATGCAGGATCAGGGCCTATACCGCACTCTTTTGATGTCCCTTTACCAGTTCTTGTAGAACCAAAGCTTTATCTTACAGGAACATTCAATTTCTAGGGCTTGTGGTGGTGAAGATATTCTGACTCGGCAAACAAACTGGGCAACTGTTGTTAAATGCTTTCTGTAGGATGTGATCCTAAAACTCGCTTCGGTCTTCCTGTGTATAGAGATTTATGGGGATTTCATCTACCCACTGACATAAATGTACTATGCACTTAGGAATTCTAGCGGGAACTGCAGCAGGAATAGTGGAGCAGGTTGAAAAAGAAGGCAAGATGTAAAGGGCTAGTTCCTCAGCTAGTGTATGTCAGCAGAGTTCCATTGAACCCATGAGAGCTATGCTGATGAACACCAACTAAGGATCTGTCTCAAAGAATCCAGTTTAATCTGCCAGTTGCCTGCTTACCTCATTTGCCACACAACCATTTCCTCTATGATCAAAATAAACTGTGAACCCAAAATTTCAGTGACACTGTGTCCTCTACCCAATCAGGAAGAGTGCGTGCATCTCCAAGCAAACCTTGGTGCAGGCTTTGGTTGGGTCACGGTATCCACGTGACTGGAAGGTTTCCTTTGATCCACGGGTCTGCGAGAAGGTTTGGGAGGAATCCTTTGGGCAATTGGTCTGCTAGGAGGTTTTTGAGGCCTTTTCGTTTCTGAAGCTATTAGAGCACGTTCTTCTTTCACTCTTTTAGCCCAGGCCTGAGATGACGGTTCCTTCTTTTTAAATTTGACATACCTTGCTCCTTCTAGGATTGGATATTCTATAGGAATCATACCTGACAAATAAAAAACAACAGTTAAGGATGTGCTTGTTAGAGAATTTTCTTTAGCTCAAGTTGAAGGGGATGGTTTGGGCCTTTGGTTTGAAAGGCCCGTTTTACCCCTGCAGAAATCCATACAACTACAGTGACCTCTGAAATCTAAACAGCCCTCTTTCTGACAGGTTGTGCATGATTGGCCTTGCCCTGGCTGCACATATTGGATGTTCTTAATTCACTTTTTAAAATTAGTTCATGTTGTTCACTCAGCCTTGAGTTCCATGATAGTTTGATGAAGCAAAAATGGGATATGTTCACTTGGGACCGGAAGAGAACGTGAACAAGGTTCCCAAAGGTGAATGGGACACTGAGTGACTCGTTGATTCATGTACCTTCCCAAGTGTATGTAGGTATTCTGGAGTTACTCAGTTCACCTCTAACTTGTATGGCTTTATTCAAATTTTCTATTAGGTCTTCTAGTTCACTCCCTTGAAGTCTGCTGTTCAACATATCCATTAATATTTCAGTAGTAAATGACTTCAAATATTTTAATCAAAGTAACTTCAGCTATAGTGCTGGTTGAAATTTTCTGGATGAAAAAAATAATTCCTTGAAAAATTCAGTGTCAATCGAATATATTCACGAATTCAGGTCAAATCTAGATAATAGTTTTGGCTCCAAAAAATAAAAGTTGTTCAAAAAAATCAAAACATTTTGATATGTTACATTTTGAAAATGTTACTTTTAGTTTTGAAACAATATTTGGTTAGAAATTTAACAGATTATAAAAGGATAAAAACACACAAAAACAAAACCAAAGAACTCGGGGGGGGGGGGAGGGGGGAATCATTTCAGGTCAAACAAAACATTTCATTTGACCCAAAACAAGATTTTTTCAGGTTTTTTGTTTCAGTAAAACCCCCCCAAAACATTTCCATTTGGGGTCAATCCAAGATGATTTTTCCCCCCTGATTTGTTTGGTTCAGCCACTGAACCAGAAATCAATTATTTGCTCCACTCTATTCAGCATCCACATCATTCTTTCCCTTCAACGCATTCCTTTGAGCCCATTTCTTCCAGAAAGCCTTTCCACAATTCTTTCTCCCAGCCTCTCCAGTATTTTGACCTTACATCATCATCCTTGCATTAATATGTGCCAGAGCTAAACTGTAAGTCCCTTGGTGGAGACACCAGAACTTATTATACATACGTACAGGACTAATCACTTTGTTGGCATGCAGCACAAAATACTATACCTGAAGCTATCAAAATGGCATTTATAAATTGTTTCACTGTCTTCTGAAATCGCTTCTTAATCTCTTCCAAGGCTCTCTCCAGTTGTTGCTCCTTCTCCTCACTGTCACTTGCTTTTGCAAGTATCTTTAAAGAGTGAAAGGAGAAACCCAACCATTGTTAGTTAAGATTAGAATCAGGTTTCCAGCACTGCAAACTTTGAATGACATCATGACTGAGGGGAGGCTGGTGCACTCCTGTTAGAACCTGTTCAGTTGATAACAGTTTTACTTCCTAGCCATGACCCAAGGTCCTGTGTTCAAGTCTCACAGAAAGAGTGGATCTTTTACCCACTTAACTGGTAGCCCATCCCAGGATGAGGAAGACTGGGTGATGATTTCATTTTCCCTCATCTTCTCTTTTAATCCCTGTCCTCTGCTGATAATAGTTCATTATTAGGTAGCAGGAAGATATCGGAGATAAATCACCTAATCACATCCCTCCTGTGTTATTCCTCTTTCCTTTCCTATCCAATGGAAATGTGACATCAAAAATAAGTTAGCCAAATAATCAATCTCCCTCTTTTCTCCAATGCCTTTGCATCTTGAAACCCTATGGATGGAAATGCCTTCAAATTCTTGCAGCTCTTTAAAATGTATAAACTAAATTTTTGACTCAGTTTTATTTTAGGGCCACAAACAGCTAGAGAAAAATGCAGTTCGAAAGGCCACTCTCTCCTGCAGATTGGTTGAGAATGGTAGAAGGACCTTTCTGCACACAAATGCAGACAGATAACTGATTACCATTAAACAACGGTGGTTCTCAAACTACGGTCCCAGAATCAAAAATAGTCCACAAAAGGAAACTTTCTGTGATGCAAGTGTTGGGAAAGTGGATGGAGAGGTAGACCCATAAGAAGGTCTCTCTCTATGGAGTGATCCAGAGGATTAAAAAAAAAAAAAAAAAGAACCACAGCCACACATGACACCATTGCAAACCAAAGGTGAAGGAAATTGCATGGTCATAGATGCCATCTTCCATATGAGACAGTCAGCGTAGAGTTTTTCTGACTATCCACAATAAATAAAAGATCTCTTGGTACTATGTGAAAAATAGAAGGGAGTAACTGGTATCACAGCCAAAATTCCCTCTCTCACTAAAGCAGATTCTGATGTCCAGTATTACATTTATACGGCACTTTTTAACCTAAGGCATTCCAGAGCTCTTTAGAACCTAGATATACAGGAAATGCAGCTATATCTACTATGAAACACTTTAGTTGTTTAACAACAGTCCGCAATATCACATGACACGTTAGGTCAGGAAGCACAGAAGAATAACATCTCCAATTGAAACTGCAGGGGGAGTTTAGGAAGGCAAATCAGAATATGGCTGTCACCACGGCTAACAAAACCTGCTGATTTTACTTCTCATCTGAAAGACGATGACCTCAAACTCAAAAAAGAGTCATACAGAAAGTGGAAATCAGGTTAAATTACAAAGGATGAATATAAACTACAAGCCTGTAGGAACAAAATTAGAAAGGCCAAGGAAAAAACAAAACAAGATTAAACAACTAGCTGGGGATGTAAAGGATAACAAGAAAACATTTCACAAATACATGAGAAGCAAGAGGAAGACCAAAGACAGGGTACATCCATTCCTCAGTGAGGAGGGAAAAATAAATAACAGAAAACACTGCAGTGGCTATAGTGTTAAATGACCTTTTTGTTTTAGTTTTCACCAAAAAGTTAGCAGTGACTGAACAACTGACATAGCAATCAGCGTAAAAGGGATAGGATCTGAGGCTAAAATAGGAAAAGAACAAGTTTAAGATTCTTACACAGGTTAGAGCAGGGGTCGGCAACGTTCGGCACGCGGCTCGCCAGGGTAAGCACCCTGGTGGGCCAGGCCAGTTCTATTTACCCGCTGACGCGGCAGGTTCGGCCTATCGCGGCCCCCACTGGCCGCGGTTCACCGTCCTGGGCCAATGGGGGCGGCGAGAAATGGCGCGGGCAAGTGATGTGCTGGCCGTGGCTTCTCGCCACCCCCATTGGCCCGGGACAGCGAACTGCGGCCAGTGGGGGCCGCGATCGGCCAAACCTGCCGCGTCAGCAGGTAAATAAAACTGGCCCGGCCCGCCAGGGTGCTTACCCTGGCGAGCCGCGTGCCGAACGTTGCCGACCCCTGGGTTAGAGTTCTTCAAGTTGACAGGGCCTGATGAAATGCATCCTAGGATTCTTAAGGAACTGGCTGCAGATATCTCTGAACCACTAGTGATTATCTTTGAAAACCCATGGAGGACGGGAGAGCAGACTGGAAAAGGGCAAATATAGTAATTCTCTATAAAAAGGGGAATAAGGACAACATATTATTGACCAGTCACTTTAACTTCAGCACCTGGAAAGATAATGGAGCAAATAAACAATCAATTTGTAAGCACCTACAAGAAAATAAAGTGATAAGTAACAGTCGTCAAGAGCAAATCGTGTCAATCAACCTAATATCCTTCTTTGACAAGGTAACAAGCCTGTAGGAAGCAGTAGATGTGATATATCCAACTTTAGTAACGCTTTTGATATTGTCTTTCGTGACCGTCTCATTAATAAACTAGAGAAACATAGCCTAGATGAACCTAATATAAAGTGGGTGCACAACTGGTTGAGAAAGAGTACTCAGAGCATAGTTATCGATGGTTCATAATCAAATGGAAGGACATATCGAATGGGGTCCTACGGGGATCGAGTTCTATTCAATATCTTCATACATGATTTGGATAATGGCATAGACAGTACAATTCTAAAGTTTGCAGACAATACCAAGCTGGGAGGGGTTGCAAGCACTTTGGAGGACAGGATTAGAATTCAAAATGACTTGACAAACTGGATAAATAGTCTGAAATAAATAGGATGAAATTTGATAAGGACAAAGGAGGGAATAATCAGTTGCTCAAATACAAAATGGGAAATGACTGCCTAGGAAGGAGTACTGCAAAAAAGGATCTGGGGGTTACAGTTGATCACAAACTAAATACAGTCAACAGTGCAATTCTGTTGCAAAAAAAGCAAACCTCATACTGGGATGTATAAGCAGGAATGTTGTAAGCAAGACATGAGAAGTAATTCTTCCACTCTACTCAGCACTGGTAAGGCTCAACTGTAGTATTGTGTCCAGTTCTGGGCACCACACTTTGGGAAAGATGTGGACAAATTGGAGAAAGTCTGGAGAGCAACAAAAATGACTGAAGGTCTAGAAAACATCACCTATGAGGGAAGATTGAATAAACTGGGTTTGTTTAGTCAGGAGAAGAGAAGACTGAGGGGGGACCGTCTTCAAATACTTAAAGGGTTATTATAAAAAGGAGGGTGATCAATTGTTTTCCTTAACTACTAAGGACAGGACAAAAAGTAAGGGGCTTAAATTGCAGCAAGGGAGGGTAGACATTAGGAAAAACTTCCTAGCTGTCAGGGTAGTTAAGCACTGGAACAAATTGTCTAGGGAGGTTGTAGAATCTACGTCACTGGAGGTTTTTAAGAACAGGTTAGACAAACACCTGTCCAGGATGGTCTAGATAATACTTAGACCTGCCTCAGTGAAGGAGGCTGGACGAGATGACCTATTGAGGTCCCTTCCAGTCCTACATTTCTATGATTCTGTGAAATGAAAAGGACAAATCCAGCGTCCAGGTTTCAGTGTTGAGCAAATGATGTTCTGAGGCTGTGAAGGCTCCTCCTAGCTACTGTTGTTCTCTATCTCAGAGGTGAGGAGGCCCTGGTTAATCACTTCACACCTGACTGTATCTCGTACTCATGGCTTTGAGGAAGGAGCCTTGAAAGGCTGGGGATTTCTGTAGGCTTCCTGTCTGAGCTTCTCCTGGCTTCTACTACTACAGGGAAACTGGAGTCTACAGGTGTTACAGGTGCGTCCTCTGGGTACACAGTAAGAGGGATGAGCTGTACCTGATGCTCGGTGCTTTGGGGAAGGAGCCCTTAGCATCTAGGGTTTCCATAATTCACCCATATGAACACTCTCTGGTTGTTTCCATGTGAAAGATGGAAGGGGTGGTCTCTGGGTCTAGTGGGAAGGGAGCTCGGTTTATTGTTGGATTTTATTAATTAATATATATTAGTTAAGACACATAATGATGTGTGTCTGAGATTGTTACTTATTACTGTTTTGCATAAAATAGTTTATTTAGAACACTAAACCAAAAACTCTAAAATAATAATCATAATAAAAAAATAGAGGCACTAAACATACAGCATAAATTTGTATATACTTTCTTTCCTACCAAGTATCAAGCACTACAGTGAGAGGTGAAATAGAAAAATTTGACAGAGTTGGATAGAGACAAAAGGAAAGTGATGTACAAAACTGAAAGAGTGATTTTGTTTTAAACAGAAATTTAAATGGGATAAAAGATGGAAGTAAATATTCCTACAGGCAGATTATTGTATTTATTTGTAGTGAGAGATGTCTTGAAGGATGTAATTATAGAAAGGGAAAGTTGAGTGGAAATGTGTCCATTTTAAACAAAGTTAAATGACGTTTTAAGGTGAGCTTTAGAGAGGATTTAACTCACACAGAGGGCATTGAAGTTACTGTATAGTGCTGTACAAAGTGAGAATGACCACTAACTATGAAGAGTTTGTGGTATATAAAAGAAGAGACCAAGTCCACAGAGACTCAAATAAGTGGAAGGACTAGTTTTGAGAGAGAGCTGGACAAATGTACGAGTGGGACTGTATGACAGTGTCGCTTGTGATGGTGGAGAGCAGGGCTTGGCAGCCCTGAGGGTCCCTTCTGGTTCATGTGGGATGTTCCTAAAATTTCCTGCTTCAAGGCTTCAGCCAGTCACCTGCAGAGATCAGGAAGGGATCTTGCCCTCCTGCCCCCCCAGTGTATTCTGGGGTTTTTGTCTCCTTCCTCCAAAGCATCAGAGATGGTTACAGCTGGAGATGAAACCGTGGACAGGGTGGGCCAGTGCTCTGAGGTGGCACCGTGCATTCTCTCTCTCTCATGCTTCCCTGGCTTGTTCTTGCTCACATTCTAAGGGTCTAATGATTGCCATATATGCATTTGGGAAGGGATTTCCCCCCAGGTCAGATTGGCAGTGACATTGGGGGTTTTTTCCTTCCCCTGCAGTGTGTGGATGTTGCTTGCTTGCCAGGATCCTTTGGGTACATCTCACGTAAACAATTTGCTGCTATTGAGGGGCCTCAGGCATTGGTGCACCTGTCCCTCCTGTTCTCTGTCTGTGACACATAATAGTCCAGTCTGCTGTGGGCTGTAATACTTTGGTCTAATTTCAGTTGTTGGGTTTAGTGAGCGGGTGCTGCGTGGTGTTGGTGGCCTGTGATATACAGAAGGTCAGACTAGATGATCTGGTGGTCCCTTCTGGCCTTAAATTCTATGACCTCCTACAGCATAACAGTTCCATATTGGCTCAGCACTGACCTACGAAGAATGTTTCCTACTGAATGCAAACTCTCCTTGACAATAGTGAGAATAGATTTTTAAATATTTAATAGATATTTATATATTTCAGTGAAACTTGCATTTTCAAACATGGAGAGCAAGAACATTTTGAAAGCTATCCAGAATGTCTAGCATCTACATATATGTGATTTAAATTGGCCAGATCCCCAATTAGTGTAAAACTGAAGTCAATGGAGTGACACTAATTTATACCTGAAGATCTGGCCCATTCTCAGATACCAGAAAAATGAAGCTAGCATTCCACACCAAATCAAAAGTTCTTAAAGGACACTATAATCAGGCCCAAAATTTAGACAAGCTTCTATAAATCTATCACCACTAAAAATGCTTCCAAGATTTTACCCTCTCTTAATTCAATGGTAACATTCGTTTTCCCATCAAATAAACATTCCCCTGCAGTCCTGCCTTTTCAGCATTGAAAACCTGAAAATGAAGTTGACCATAAACAAAAATGTCACCGAGAGAGCAAAGAAAAGATTTTAAAAGTAAATGGGATTTCAAACATTATTTCAGCTTAAATTGGCTAAGAGGTTAGCAGCAAGTAAAGACATGTATTTATTTGCCACATACTGTTTGGTTTTGAAGTTGACATATTTCCGCTCTGTATGATGAATAAACCTTTATATTTTATCTGTCTTCTAAAAGTGAAAACAGTAAAAACAAAAATGCCAGCTGGGAGGATGATGAATTCTAAGTATAAAGTCTGGCCCAATTAACACCAAATGGTGGAGAAATATGTCACTCAGGCAGCCTATGAAGGCAGCCTCTGGGCTAATAAAGCATTTTAATTGAAAGATTGTCTTTCTATAAAAGTGCATCCACAATATAAATATTTAGGGAAGGACCTGTGAATGATTCTTAAGAGAGGGTTGTCTTTAAGGCAGGTTTCAATGTAGTTCCTAGGGGTTACTTTTCAAAAGTCAATGGGAGCCTTGGGAAGCAATTTAAAAACCTCCAGTCTTAAAACGGGGATGTATTGTTTATCTACTTTCCTTAAATGTAATGTTTGCTTTTGCTGATAAGTGAAAACCTGAGGTAAAAGCATCTGCAAGCAAAACAGCACTGTACTCTAATACCTGAGGCTTGGGGCAATTCACTCCAGTACAGAGGTCCTGTGCAAGGTTTATTCCTGCTGACTACCTCCTTATGTACCATAAAAAGCCCCACTCAGACAGACCCTTAACACAGGATTTCAAGTGCATAAGGCTTGGCACTAGTCCCCTTGTCCTGGGGTAAATTTCACCACTAGTGAATAGGAAGGGTGGGTGAAACATAGCCCACAGTTTAGCTACACCCCCTCAGATCAGGAAACGAGGCTGGAAATTGGAAGAAAACCGCCCTTTCATGTGAATTCTAGCATTTCTGGTTGCAAGTCAGTGGGAAATATTGCTGATTATTGTTAGTATAGAAATACCACAGTGCAATAAGTACCTTCCCTGCCTGAAGAGCTCACAGTCTAAGAATTACAAATGCAAAGGATGTCTCTGACACCCCTTCATTTAGAAATAGGTTATTTATGCCTCACTATGGGCCTGATCCTGCATTTTTTGCACACCCAAAGCCAGATCTTCAGCTCCCTCCTGCAGTCCCTCCCTCTGCTCCTTTGTACTGCTTCAGCAGCACACTGTAACCAGAAAGCCAGGGTAAGAAGAACCCATGGGTGGAACAGAACTGGTAAAAGGACTCTACACTCATCCTCTTCACAATCCCTACGTAGAGGGCAGCAAGGTCAGGGAAAGATGGTGGCCAAAGTTCTTGCACCCACCGGCCAACAGTGGGTGCAAGAACAACCCTAGGGGAGCTCTGTTGTAGTTGACCACAACTTGGTGTGGCCATGAAGCATCAGATACCAGGTCAGTCACTGGATCGGGGGGACAGAGGTAGCAGAAAGTTATCTTTGCCCCTTTCTCAGTTGCACCAGGTGCAGCACCAGTACAGTCTGACAGTTCCTGGGGCGTTTGGGGTATACAAAGAATGTAGGATCAGGACTGATACTGAATCGTTTCTGCTTCTGGTCCACTTCAAAATCAAGAAATGCAAAGTCACATGCAAAACAATAGTTCAAAATACGAACTGAACTGATCTAAAACTAGAGTAGACACCATTAAAACCTCCACATTTGCCTCTAGTCCCCTGCAATGACTATGGTCCCTTCCTATTCTTAGAAGAAGAGATAGCTCCTTAGTAATTGCACTGTATCAGAGGGGTAGCCGTGTTAGTCTGATTCTGTAAAAAGCAACAGAGGGTCCTGTGGCACCTTTAAGACTAACAGAAGTATTGGGAGCATAAGCTTTCGTGGGTAAGATATCTCTTGCATCTGAAGAAGTGAGGTTCTTACCCACGAAAGCTTATGCTCCCAATACTTCTGTTAGTCTTAAAGGTGTCACAGGACCTTCTGTTGCTTTTTAGTAATTGCACTGTGTCTCATGGTGACATGCACCTTTGAAAAGCCTGAGAGAGGGAGAGATGAACAAACACTGAGAGTTTTAATGGCTTCCATTATACAAAAGTTTTATGTTTGGTTCAAGTTTAGGATCTGTCCTTATTTTATCACTCTAGTAAATAGGCTTGACTAGGTCAGTGAAAACAGCAATATTTTAGCCATATTTTACATTATATGGCTGGTTAATTAATTTAAAACTGGTTAGCAATTAGTTGGGCACCCAACAGCCATCCTCCCGGATGTAATTCATACATACATTACTGCTGCTTACCCGTCTGTCAGCTTTGGGTGTGTGTGCACATGGAGCTCTTGACAAAGACATATTGACGGTCTCATTCAAACAGGAAAAAGAAAGAGTAATGGAATTTTGACCAAGTACCTTCAGTTTTAGCTGTTCATTTATCTGAGGAAGATAATGGACAGGGTAAATTATGCCTTAGTTTTTGCTGCCACTATTTTCCTACTACATGCTACTCCAGGAGATTTTTATCCATCTCTTCACCTGACAGCTTCCCAGGTCTGTGAAACGCCTCTAACACATTTTGCCTGGGTTTATGCCTCCTTAGAGCAAAACTGAGTTCATTTGTTAATCAAGGGCAGGTTCCTATATTGAAAACATGCAGAAATTCAAATGATTTTGATGGGAAAATCTCTCTTCTGTCAAAACTGTGACTAAAAAGAAATGCAGAGGGTTCTGTAAAATGAAGTGAAGTATGAGAAACTCCTCAAAGTTAAATTATGTGAATTTGTCACAGCCCCACAGGGTTGTGATTTCCGACATGTACGGTTGCTTCATTCAGACCAGAAGTTGAGGGTGCTCAAAACAACATCTCACAGGATTTGGGCTTTAGTCTGCAGTTTTCCAGGAGAACACCCTCAAACAGAAACAAATTAGAATCATGGGGTAATTAATTCTTGGGAGATAGCCTAGCGTCAGCTACATTTTCTTCAGTGAGCACAAACCAATGAAGCTTCTGCTTCACAAATCTTCAGTCCATTCAACCTGTCCTATCTGAGTTAACGTTAAACAATTCAGCTGAGATAAGTGATTTGGATGCCAAATTTCATAGAATATCAGGGTTGGAAGGGACCTCAGGAGGTCATCTAGTCCAACCCCTGCTCAAAGCAGGACCAATCCCCAACTTCCATTAACAGTAATCAGAATTAGGCACCCCTATCCCTTAGGAGGCTTTGAAAATTTCAGCTGAATTTATGAAGGTCTCCTCAGTCTGGTGGCACACAGCTTCTTTTCGAACTAATAATGCTGCAGATCCAGCTATAGCCGGAAACTGAAATTTCAAGTTACATCTTTCCAAGCCATATTATTGCAGGTTTGATAAACTAGAAATAATCTGCAAGTTAAGACTGGGTGCAAAAGTAGTATCAAAGGGGATAGGCAGAAATAAAACACAACGCATCTACCATCATCACATGGAACAGAAGAACTCAGACAGGATCACAGGTGTTCCTGGTGCAAAACCACACTACACAGAGAGCTATTCTATAGTCTGGGAATGTTCCTAATTTTTGACTCTGTTAGGTCTGTGAATATTGGCACTTAGCAAGAGTTCAGTTTTGTACCTGAAATTCTAAAGACTGTAAAGTCTGGGTCTTTGAAGCCCAACTCCACTTGTGAGTCAAATATCCATCTCTGTCCCTGACTGCTCCTCCTTCAAGATCCATCATCAGTGCAAGTGAACAGCTGGGCAGGACAGAAGGGGAAATACTTGTTAGACTTTGTGTTGATTGGATGGAATGATAGTAATAAACATCCAACACTCAGGGGAGAATTCTCAACAAAGATCTTTACATTCTTACAGAGAATCACATAAAACCAGTGCAACCCTGGGCTTCACTACTCAACAGCTTTGCTCTGTTCTGCTCCCCTCCCCTTTCATACACATTGCTCAGCTCTCTGATGACCTTTTCTACCTGAGTTATGGCATGCATTGTAACCATCAGTTACACCCACTGGGATTAAACTCTTACATGCACCATTAATAAGCACCATTCTGTGCAAAGACTAAGGGTCATGAGAATTAATTATCTTTCTTAAAGAAAGAATGATGGGGATGATAATCATAAACAATAAGTAATAGGTCAGGTTAAGATTCTATCATGGATATTTTTAGTAGAAGTCAGGGGCAGGTTGTGAGCACAAAATAAAACTGCATGGAAGCCCGTGACCTGTCCCTGACTTTTACTAAAAATACCCTGTGGGTACAAATAGAGCACTGCCAGGGCTTGCAGCTGCTCCTGCTCCACCACTGCTCCTGTGCCAGGGCTGACCGCTGCTGCTTCAGCCCCAGATGGGCTGACCCAACCCCAGCCACTGGTCCGCAGGCTGGGGACTGCTGCTCTGCCAGCCTCAGGACTGACCGCTGCCGCTGTTCTGGCGGTGGCTGTTCGGCGGCCCCAGGGCTGACCACTGGCCAGCTGTTCAGTGACCCCACGGCTGACTGTCGGCCAGCTATTCGGCGTGACCTCCGTGACAGAATCCCATCCTTAGTAATAGGAGACTCTTTTTATAGTGTATTCAGTTATTATTAACAAGAAGGAACCATTTGATTGGAGTTGAGACCTCTGGATTGTGTTCCTTTGTTCGCCATCAACTAGCTATGTGACCTCAGGCAAATCATTTAACTTCTCTGTGCCTTCAGTCTACTCATCTGTAAAATAGAGATGATAATGACTACTTCACAGGGTTCAGAGGCTTGCTTAAGTAATATTTGTAAAGTATGCTGGTGTCCTCAGATGGGAAAGCACTCCAGGAGTGTAGAGTCTTAGGCACAAGACAAATGGAAGCAATACAGAATTACCAAGAACCCAGGCTTGCAAACACTTGAGCACATGAGTAAATTTATGCATGAGCTGCCACTAGGATTGTTGCGCATGTGCATAAGGTTATTTGGATGCTTAAGTGTTTGCAGGATTGAGGCCTAAACTGACGAGAACCCACCAAAATAACCTACTAATTAATTAAAATGTCCTTGCACACCTCTTGAACTGATATGGCAACATTGTCTAATGAATGTTCAGAGCAGAAGATGGGGAAAGGCCTGTATGATAAATGAAGGGGGGGTAGCCCCCGTTTATGCACACCCAGCCAGCCAGTTAGCTGTAAAATCCCTCTTGGTGTCTGTTCTCTGCTTGCTTTACCTGTAAAGGGTTAACAAGCCCACAGGTAAAAGGAAAGGAGTGGGCACCTGATCAAAAGAGCCAATGGGAAGGCTAGAACTTTTAAATTTGGGAAAGAAACTTTCCCTTTGTCTGTTGTTCTCTGGGCTGCAGGGACAGAGCAGCAATGCTGTGTAAGGCTTGAACCAGGTATGAAAATTCATCTTCCAGACCTATAAGAAATTATTTGGATAGGGAATGTTTAGTTAGACACTATCAGGTTTATTTTTTATTTTGGCTTGTGGATCTCCTCTGTGCTAACCCCAGATGCTTTTGTTTGCTTGTAACCTTTAAGCTGAAGCCCCAAGAAAGCTATTTTGGGTGCTTAATTTTTGTAATTGTTTCTTTTAAGATCTAGCAAAAAGCCTAAGTGCCATATGTATTTTTTTCCTTTTTGTTTTTAATAAAATTTACCTTTTTTAAGAACAGGATTGGATTTTTGGTGTCCTAATAGGTTTGTGCATATGCTGTTTGATTAGCTGATGGCAACAGCTAATGTCCTTTGTTTTCTTTCTCAGCTTTTCCCCGGAGGGGAGGGTGTGAAAGGGCTTGAGGGTACCCGACAGGAAGGAATTCCCATGTGCTCCTTCCTGAGTTCAAAGAGGGGTTTTTTTGCATTTGGGTGGTGGCAGAGTTTACCAAGCCAAGGTCAGAGAGAAGCTGTAACCTTGGGAGTTTAATACAAACCGGAAATGGCAAGTATTAATTTTTAAAATCCTTGCAGGCCCCCACTTCCTGCACTTGGAGTGACAGAGTGGGGATTCAGCCTTGACAGCCTGCAAGGGCCTTGAAAGTAAAGACAAGCAGCATCTGTTTGATACACTAGAGAAGGGGGTCCTGATCCAAGTCTGGGGCTGCTAGGTGCTATGGTAATACAAATAAATAATCATAAAGTATTAAAAACCAAAATCCGAGAGCACTGGCAAGTCCTCAGACCATGAAATGTTACAGTTTAGAAAGACTTCTCCCCCCCAGCCCCATTGCCATCACCCCTCTGGATGCTTTAAAACCCCTGGGGTTGCCATGTGTCAGCTCTGTGCTCTGACAGGATTGCACCTGTAAAAGAAAGTCATTGCATCCACTAGGCATTAATAGGATTTCTCCCTTTATGTCAAGCACGGGTTACAATGCTAGCTGCAAATATTTTGAGTTCTCTCACGAAATATGCTCTTCTGTTTTAGAGCTATGGTTCTTGTTTCTTTCAGTCTGTTTTAGATACATGCCATTGTATCATTTACTGCTCCGTCCACTGTTTCCAGCACCATTTATACCAGTGCAATAGGCCACCATTTCCGGTTGTAGGGGACTCAGTCAATTACTTAAATTAGATCCCCCGGCCTGATTTTCAGAGGTGTTGAATTCCCACATTTCCCAAGATTCATTCATTGAATGGGCATCAGTATTCGGCCCCCTCCCTCCCCCCCGTATACATATTATCTACACTATAGAAGGAGGTTAAAATCCACTCACCTGGCTTTGAAGGAATAACGCACACATGCCTGGTGGTCAGCTATAAAAGAGGCCAAAAGAGCTAGACTTGGAGCATTATTAAAGAGAAGGGTGATTGTTTTTCCCACACAGCACACGGGGAACTGGCAAGCAGCAATATTTCCTGTTGGGTAACTTATACATACTGTTAAGTACTGTCAACACTTATATATAAGAGACCTTCTGGGATGCTCTGTCCAACTGCATCTTGCCACATTATAAGTAGCACCAACTCCAGTTCTTGCATTTGGACCTCACAGTACCCAAGACGTTTTTGGCCTCCCAAGGCAATCATATTTGTTTTGTTCCCCTCCTCCCCTCACCACCAGACTAGCCCCATTTCCTGAAGCTCACAGTACCTAACAGTACCCTGGCAGAAGCATAAGTTCTGTACCACATAATAGCCTCTAAGTGAATACCTTTGCCCTACATCTCTGGAACCAGCTCCATTCACATGTCCACTAGAACCAGAGTTTGACAATATTCAGGGCACAGTATGAGATCTATGATTTGGGGCTATACTTTTGATCAAACTTTTGTAATATTAAGGAAAAAGGGAATTTTCTTAGCGAGCAAGGAGTTTGTTAAAATGTCTTTTGTAATTGACAGCTTTACTGATGAACAACACCAATATCTATTACTAAAATAAATGAGTGTGGTGTCTGTAGTTAGGAAACTGTAATGCCTTTTCTCATGTACTTCAAAGGACTTTGCTTATATGTAGAGACAGTAGCCATTGTGTTCTCATGGTTGAGGCAGATGAGAGCTAGATGAAGATCTCAAAACTATTTTTCGACAGAAAATTGACTACGTGAAAATTTTTGCAGAGAGTGTCTGCGTCCTTGAAAATGGTTGATTTTTCATCAGAAAACAAAACACCTGAAAATTTCCAGTCAAAAATCTACATGTTTTTGGTCCTGAACATTTTTGGGTGTTTGGGTGGTGTGTTTTCCAAAAAATGTGGGGGTTTTAGCTTTTAAAAAAAGTCAAAATTTTGAAATGACAATTTTGACCAGAATGATTTTTTTAAATGTTAATGAAAATCATGTATGTTTTAAAAAAAATCATTTTCCAACCAGTTCTGCTGCAGACTGTCACAAAGAGGGTGACATACACCATGTTCTTGCATGGAAACTTTACTTTTGTTCTTTCTTGCTGCTTTTCTGATGCTAAAATAAGTCACTCAGCCTGAAAGGTAATTGGGTGGGTCTTTGGGTGCAGAAAAACATAAGAGCAATTTCTCCATCTAGAAATAACTATCAGCTACAAAGTTACTGCCATGCTACCAATTACTCCCATTATATAGCACCTTGGCATAGTGGAAAACACCAGATCCTGGCTGTGAATACTTCCAAAGCGCCTTTCCATCCTTAGTACTGATGATATGTGCATTTTGCTAAACTATTAGAGATTAGGCTGAATCACAGGCAGCTGAATAAAGATTGTCTGACTGAGCACAGGGTGTCTCTCGCTTGAGCACCAGTTCTTTAAGGGCTTAATTCACTGACGTCTTCACAACCAACACTGCAGCAATTGATTCTATTAACCAAAGTGAGGAGCTAGAAACAGAATAAAAAAAGGAAGCATGTCGCCAAATGAGCCCTTTGTGTTTTATATACGGTATTAGAAAGCAGAGACTGGATAAAACGTGATGAATGGATTCATTTAAACTAGAGAAATGATATGAATTTTTTGACTAGGAGCTTTAAATTCTTAATTCCCAGTTCAGTCAAAAGGTCAAACTGAACATGAGCTCTTGTGAAACAACCACAAATTGAACTACAAAGGAGCTGAAAGGTAGTGGGCAGAAATTGCCTCAGAGATGGAGTGAGGGATTCAGTGGTAGTTCAGACAGTACTCTTCTCCCTCCTTGTCTCTTGACAGTCTGTGAACTCCCTGAAGGACTGGAACTGAAAGTTTAATTTATGAAAATTAAATTATGCTGGGCAAGAAGCTGCATTTCTCCCCACTATCCCCAACAATTTCAGGGTCTTTTGGGGGATGGACGGGGTTATTAATTATGAATGACAGCTGACTGCCAATGTTTCCAGCTATGCTCTGCAAAGGGGTTTTCAGTGAAAATCACCGGCCTACAATTAGCATTGGGAAAACTTGCTTGGGTAGCACAAAAATGGATCCAAAACTTGGTGTGTTCTTTGAACCTGAACTGGAATTATCTGGGGATTCAAAACACCCTGGTCACATTTCTAAACGTACTAAAGCGTATTGTTAGCACTTTCGGGCAGAGACCATCTTTTTGTTCTGAGTTTGTACAGCACCGAGCACAAAGGGGTCCTGCTCCATACCTGGGGCTCCCAGGTGCTACCACCATATGAATAATAATACTTTAAATGTCTTTGAACTGCCTGATCATAATTAGGACCAAAAGCAAAAGGGACAAAATCTAATTTAATCTATTCCATCTATCTAACCTAAATGTTTACACTACCCCAATCATCCCGGCATCTGAGCGCCACCAGTGGTTGCGCTTTCTACCAGTTTGAGAGATTCTAGTATAATAGAAATCTCTCTCTGGCCAGTAAAATCTTTCAAATGAATAGAAACATTTTAAGTGTGACCGGTGTAAATGTTACAAAAGGGGCTTTTCTTTCCAGCCCAGGAAAAAGCCCTAGAAATCACCTGCTCGCATGAGATTCACATCACAGTTTGGCAGGCCAATGATATCTGGATGCCTTAGGTGAGGTTTGGCTGAGTATCTGAGCTTCTTAGTGCCTGGTAAACCAAACGGTTGAGTCTTCTGGCATTCACCCATCCCTAGCTGTTAGCAATGGTTCATGTAAGGACCAGATGGTAGACAGGGGATGGATCACTTGCTGATTACCTGTTCTGTTCACTCCCTCTGAAGCACCTGGCTCTGGCCACTGTCAGAAGACAGGATACTGGGCTAGATGGATCATTGGTCTGACCCAGCATAGCCGTTCTTATGTTCACATGGAAAAAGCAAATTACCTTCTCCAATTCCCACTGACTTCAATCAGAGGGAGATTAGGTCCTAAACGTGGGACTTCATCCAGCAGTCAGGAGAGAACCAAACCAAATGCTATACAATGCTTTTATAGACCGTGCTTCCACCAACATGGCTTGAGCACACCTCTTATTAGAACCCATTAGGCTCTCCAATCTCTTGGATCAATGCAGTAGGCAGTGTTGGAAGGGTGGCACAATTTAGTTTCAATTGAGGGAATAGGAAAGGTTAATCTGTCATTGGTTGCTTACAGGAAATCAGATCAAAGTAGCCTGAAGGAATCCACTGAGCCTCAAAGCACCTGGAGAACTCATCTTCTCTCTCAGCTATGTTATCCTGGGTTGTTATGTAATACAAGGCTGTGTAATAGTTAGAAATGTATGTGTGTGTGTGCGCCTGACTAAATCTGATCACTTTCCAGTCTGAATTTTCTCTTAGACCCATGAAAAAGCACTGTTCTTCCATTTCAAGACACACTGGAAGGCAGTCGCCCTTAGCTTCTATTAATCTTGCCACTATAAATCCCCCCTCCTAATCCCTCACTAAAAAATATCTAAATCATGGATGAACACTATTTTCCTCTAGGATATACCAGGGGTTGATTTCTCCTTAGTATGAGCATTCAGTAACTATCTACAATATTTTGTTCCTCTTTGGACATCCATAGAGAACTAATCCAAAAGCGTCGCTCCCTCAGCAACTCGTTCTTTGTACTGTGTACTGTACATTTTGACACTTCACCAAGGAAAGGCAATGGTACTTGTGCTGCTACTATGTGATTCAGGGGGATTAGTGTCGGGAGAGCCTAGGCCAGATACTAAGTGACTAGTTCATGGCTGTGGAGTGGTACAGAAGAAGCATCTCCCTGTAAATCCTGTTATAACCCACCCTTCTCCCTTGGTTTCAAATGAAGGATACAAAATAAATGCTGTCCCATCAGGAAAGGCAAAATAGAGCTTTGGTGGTTTAGGCTTGCGTTCTGTTGGCAGTGGGACCATCTGCCCACCTTTCCTAGAGATGGACGGTGACCCGAGCACAGTGGCATAGTTTCGCACTATTAGGGGCTTTGTATGGCCCTTTGCTTTCATTGCAGCCTTCTCTTCCTCTCTAAAGTGAATAGGAATAAACGAATTGTCTGTCTCTGAAACATTCCAAATTCACGAGGCCAGGGGGCGAGGCCCTGAGCTGGCATGAACAGGTGTGGCTCTATTGATTTCATTGCTTTATACCAGCTGAGGGTCTGGCCCTCTGCATTTATTTTGAAATTACTACTGTACAAGTCAGGCTTTTTAAAAAAAAAAATTTGACACCTGTGTCAAGAAAGGGCCCTGCCCACTTTTCTTTTTAGAGAATCTTACTAGTTTCCCCCCGCCCCCCTCTCTCTCTCTGTTTGAAAGTAGTGAGTTTACTGCTTCTGAAAGATGAAAAGAAATTCATCCACAAAACAAATAACACACAATGAGATACAGTGCAAGCGGCTGCTGAGCCTCTCCACTCACTAACGTGCTTCATCCCTGCCCTGGGGGGGGGGGGGGGGACAGCTCTAGAAGTGAGAGGGACGTTCAATCACAAGGGCTCTTTCAGTCAGTTCTTGGCCTCTCTATTGGGACTACCACAAAGGGCATCCTTCAGTGCCAATTTTCTGTCATGTGGATATCTAGCCAATGGGAACCAGATGAGAGACTGGTCACCAACTAGCCATCTGATGGTAACAACTACCAGCCTGGCAATAGAGACATGAAAAGTTCATTCCTCACTAGCAATTCTCTGAACCACCCATTCCTTCTTTTTATAGCACTCTATTGTCTAGGGTTACCATTCGTCCGGATTTACCCGGACATGTCCTCCTTTTCGTGCTAAAAATAGCGTCCGGGGGGAATTTGTAAAGCACTCACAATGTCCAGGATTTCCCCCCTCCCCCGGCAGAGCAGAGCTGGGAGGGCTGCAGGAAAGTCCCGGGCTGGACTCCGGAGCAGCTTCCTCCTCCCACCCCCCCCCTCCCTCCCTGCATTCTGAGCCGGCCGGCAGCTCCTCCTCCTGCAGCCCGGTCCGGCAGCATTGTGCAGGGCCAGGGACCGGGTTTTGTTGTGCTGGGGAGCTCAGCCATGTGTCCGGCTGGCACAGAGCCCAACACCCTGTTCTGAGCAGCAGGGTAAGGGGGCCAGGGAGGTTCTGGAGGGGGCAGTCAAGAAACGGGGGGGGGGGCTTTTTGGGGGGAGTGGAAAAAGTTTTGGGCAGTCAGGGTACAGGTAGGGGGTAGGGTCCTGGGGGGCAGTTGGGGGGAGTCTTAGGAGGGGGCAGTTAGGGGACAAGGAACAGGGAGTCTTAGGTAGGGGGTGGGGTTCTGGAGGGCAGTTAGGAGCAGGGGTCCCAGGAGGGGGCAGTCAGAGGACAAGGAGCGGGGGGGTAGGGGGCTGGGAGTTCTGGGGGGGAGCTGTCAGGGGGTAGAAGTGGGGAGAGGGATCGCAGCAGTCAGGGGACAGGGAGCAGAGGGGTTTAGATGGGTTGGGAGTTCTGGGGGGGGGCTGTCAGGGGGTGGGGAGTGGTTGGATGGGGCGTGGGAGTCCCAGGGGTCTGTCTGGGGGTGGGGGTGTGGATAAGGGTTGGGGCAGTCAGGGGACAAGAGGCAAGTAGGCTTAGATAGGGAGTGGAGTCCTGGGGGGCAGTTAGGGGCAGGGGTCCCAGGAGGGGGCAGTCAGGGGACAAGGAACGGGGGGAGGGTTGGGGGTTCTGGGGGGGCGGGAAGTGGGAGGGGCAGGGGCGGGGCTAGGGCGGGGCTCCTCCCGTCCTCTTTTTTGCTTGTTGAAATATGGTAACCCTACTATTGTCTATAGTTTTAATTTTCTTTTTGGCCCTCAGTGATGTAATACTCTATACTCTTGAAGGTAATATTCTATTCCCCTACTGAATTCATCCCCTTCCGTTTTCTAATACTGATCATTTCCCCCCACCCTCCCTTTTCATTTCTAATAGGGTCTAAAAACAACTATCTTCTTGTGGTCAGGAAAGATCAAAGGGAACATTTCTCACAAATAGAAGCCTTAACCATAGTATCCTCAATCAATTCCAATTTGGGTAATTACAGATTGTGTCATCATAAATTCCCCCTGCAGTTTCAATTTCAAAAACTAGCCTTTTGCTTCCCCTCCTCTGACACGGTTGTGGGACGCAGATTGGAAATTATGTTCTATTCCAGAGATGGCTGAAATCTCTGTGGTCTTTAAAGCATTCTCAGGATGACAGGCACTAATTATATAATAAATTGTAGTGAAAAGTTATCTTCCAGAGAACCTTGCTGGGATTCTAGTCTTTCAATTCAAGTCAGCTACCTGGGAGTGAGGGCCTATAGCCCAAGGCCAATACAGAGTGGTATGACAGATAAACAAACACAACTCTTTAAAATGCGTATTTCCTTGAAACCAGAAGTTAATCAGACAAGAGAAACCTGTCAGCCAAAAACACTTTTAGAGATATGAGCCCTCATGCTTCAGTGTAAACCAGACACTAACTGAGATGGATTAGGAACAAACTTCTCCTGTGGGTAGATTATTCCATAATTGTCCCTTATGGGGTTGCCTTCCTATAAAAAAATCTATTGCTGGCCACTGCTGGAGACATGATATTGAACAAGACTGACCATAGATCTGATCTGGCATGGACTTTCCTATGTTCCTATCCCACCACTTAGTCTTTTCCCACCCATGCCTTAGGCTTTAGCCTTGGTCATTGGAGATGCTTACATATGTCGGCACATTTCTCTCAGCTTCTGCCTGGCTTCAGGGCACGGGTCATGCTGATGGTCAACATTTATCACTTCCTGCATAGGTTTGAATTTAGGGGAACCTGCAAAAGTAAATGTTGAGACGAAGACTAAAAGCAGCCAGTCTCCTAAACAGTCCCTCTTACTGCCCTTGCCCTGAGAATCTGTGCAAAGGGTTGGGGGAGCTGAGATTACATTAACCCCCTTTTCACCATGGACAAGTTGTATCTATTTGAAAGCTATATTAATTCCACCCCAAAAAATAATAATAAAAGCTTGTCTCTGAATGGCCATAGTACCCTTTTCAGCCCCTGCTCCATCCCATCTACACGCTACTGTAATTAAAGCCATCTGAAAAATGGGAATATTTTTCATGAAAATGTTCTCTCCTTTTTCATCAGAAAATTTATGAGCAGTTGTACCTGTAATGGAATAAAGCAGAAGTCAGTATATGCAATACACACATGGGAACACTAGAAGGGGTTCCGGGAAGAAGCCTTGAAGGGAAAAAAGTAGAATACCAAAATGGAACACAATGCTACATTCATTTGAATAAAAAGATCCTGACGATTGCTTGTTTAGATGGGGGGAGAAAAGATGATCCCGGAGTTAGGATGCTAGCCAGGAAATCAGGAGATGTGGGATCAGTTCCTTGCTCTGCTACAGATCTCCTGTATGAGCTTGGACAAGTCACTTAGCCTTTCTGTGCCTTACTTCTCCATCCGTAAAATGGAGAGAATAGCACTGACCTATCTCACAGAGGCATTGGGTGGGTAAATAAATATGTTAAAAAAGATTGTAAGGCACTTAGTATAGTCATGGGAGCCATATATGTACCTAAGATAGATAGTTCAGGGCAAAACTTCACCCAGGCTGTATAGCATCTCCCATTGTTTGCTGGTATATTTGCCTGTGTAGACTGTAGTCAGGAGTGAAGCTGATATTAATAATGCAGATGAGGGATCCCCCACCCTGGCTATCACAAACTCCTATATGGGCCTTTCTTTTGGCTGAAGGTAAAGCACTTGCTATTCATGGTGAGGGTGAGACTTTCCCTAGGCATCGCGCTTACCTGGGGCCTTTGGTAGTTTGTTTTCTTTTGATGCGAGTGAGAAGGTGAGGCAGGACACAGAGACTTGGTGGATTAGTTGGATGGTGGAGGAAATAGGGATAGGCTTGCAGGTGCTGTGTGACACTGGGATTAAGCAGAAACCAGGGTTTAGAAGTTAAAACCAACCAACCAAGAACTTTCAAATGAAAATAGCTATGGAAATAATGACAGATGCCTCAGTTGTGTCACAATTCTTGTCAGCCTGATTCATAAACCCGGGGCTGGAGGAAGAAAGGAAAGATGTTCCTGGGGTTAAAGCACTGGACTGGGACTCAGGAGATCTGGGCTCAATTCCCCAATTTCATAGCCTTTTGCATGACCTTGGGCAAGTCACTCAATCTCTCTTTGCCTCATCTGTAAAATGGGGTTATGGTTATACTTTCTTCTCCATGCCCTTTGCCTGTCTTGTCTATGTAGCCTGGGAACTCTTCTTTGTTCACAGCTTAGCACAGTAGGGTCCCACACTTGGTTGGAGCCCTTAATAATAATGAATTTAGTACAGTGCATAGTACTAAAGAGGAGGGAAATCTATTTACTGTGGACAGAGGAGGGCACTAGGACTGAGGAATCCTGGGTTCTTTTCCTAGCTCTGCCATAAATTTCTCAGTGCCTCAGTTCCCCCTCTCTGTAAAATGGATACCTTCATGGAATATTGTGAGAATTCATTAGCATGCGTAAAGCCCCTTTGAGATCCTTGTAAGAAAAGGCACACTTATACAGGCAAACTATTATGCTTATTTATTTTATTTCCCATAAGAAGGATACAATTGTATCACAGCCTTCAAAAACCTGGATACTGTTTTCTATCCCCACCTCTTTTTTTGGGTGCTTGTGCCATTAATTCAGCAGCCTCCTCCTGGTTCTTGGGACATAGCAGCTGACCTGCCTCCAAAAACTTTCTGGTAACCTCATCGGAACTACATCCTGAGGGGGAAAAAAATTAGAGGTCTCTTCCTGTTAATGCCGTCTTCTATCAATAAATCAGAGTTTCTCCCTAAGATAACAAGTGCATAGAAACGTTAATATGCTTTCTCCTCAAGAGCTGATAATGATGTGATTTGAAAAGTTCGACATATCGGATCAGTACAGAGAATTGTCTCTCTCAGATGCTTAGCTGGTGGGTCTTGCTCACATGCTTGGGATCACCATTTTAGGGAGTGGGAATGAAGTTTTCCCCAGGTCAGATTGGCAGGGGGGGGGGTTCACCTTCCTCTAGCATGCGGATGAGGGGAGTGTTTGCTTACTAGGCTCATCTGGGCACACTCACCATATCGGTTCTCTGCCATTGCAGGGGCCTCTGGCATTGATGCATTTAGCTCCCTCCCATTCTCTGCCTGTGGCACAAAATAGTTTACTCTCCAGAGGGCTGTAAGACTTCTGTCTAATCCAGGTGATTGGGCTCAGTGCAAGAGTGACTAGGTGTGGGTAGTGGTCTGATGTGCAGGAGGTCAGATTAGATGATCTGTGGATCCCTTCTGGCCTTAAACTCTATGACTGACAACTATGTAGAAAGTTACCTGAATTGCTGTATCTGCTCAAAGGCATTGAACAAATGTAAAGATAACTGGGTTGAATGAATATCTAAGGGCTTCTCCATGCTAGGGTCACAGGCACACTTGCTACAATCATATTTTAACATGGTTAATGGGAGCAAGGGGTTACCATAAAGGTTCTAGCACAGTTTCCCAGACCAGGGGCAGGTTCCATTGTGGTGACTGCTGTGTTCTATCGATGTAGCGAAAGAAAACTAAAGGTAACTGAGATGTCCTTACCAGTAACAGAATCAATCATCGCCTTCATCTTCAGCTTGAGGAGTTCGCTCAGCAGGTGGACTGACCTTCGCTGGAACTTGAGGAGTATTTGTTGATTTTCTGCTGAAGGAGACAGATAGCTGGGCTCTGACATTGTGCCTTTGGGGATAGATTTCCTCACTGTATGGCTCTTGTAGGTAGTGCTAGAGAAAGATGATTCCATGGTGGAGACTAAATGGACAACAGGACAGTACTCTCCAGTGATGGCTTTCCTCTGTGTCGTAACTGTTAGCTCCTCCCATGTGAACTCGAAGAGGTTCTTGACCCCTCGTGGCACATGGATGTCCAGTTTATGGCATAATGCAAGCACCTGGATGATTTGGGCCAGCATTTCCGGTGCTGTCACTTTAAACTTTTCATATAACTTGGCTTCACTCCTTTTGGCACTCATATCACCCATGTAGCTATTTCACTTGTGGGTATTTCATTTGATGTGATCTATGGGAAAACAGATGATGAAACAAAATCTATCTTCCATCATAGGCCTATGCTGCAGACAAGGAGACCAAAAGGAATGTGTTTCACTGGAATAATAGTAAAAAGTGCTAGTAATGGGTAAATTTGAATAATAATAATTGTTTACTGTTGAAGGTATTAATTGAGCCTGGTGGACTGCGAAGTGGATTAGCTTTGCAAATGGATCGCTTCCCCCAGTACTGAAATGAAGCTACCTCTGTTGGAATGTGGCAGTTGTTTAACCCCACACAGGAATTTCAGACTGTTTTCTTGTTGGTTCAAGCATGCCCCGGGTGTGCATGAGTTTACAGTTTAAGTTGGACACGTCAAAACAAGGGATGGGGTAAAGCATGGGAGAGAACAAAGGGTAGAAAGGTGAAAGATAATAACGGATATCTATAACTGCTATGTACTTGTCTTGTTTTGACTTTTTAAAATTAATGTATTCAAATTTATGGACAGTGGGCCAAATCCTGATGCACTAGAGCTACTCTGGATTTGGCATCTAAAAGTTAATGTTTTGCATGCTACAAGTATCTTCGATAAATCAGCTTGACTTACATTAGTATTAATGAGAACAGAATCTAGTGCAATGTCTCAGCTGAAGGACAAAGTGAACGGGAATATCATATGCAGCTGAAACAGCAAAGGGAATTTAAATGTATATGAGATATAAAAACAGTTCTCTGAATATGTGTCATTGGTGGTACCAGGTCTCAGAGGCTGTCAGACTGCAATGCTTGTCATAAACATACAGACTACTTCTATAGGTGATTTTGACAACCCCTGTTCTGTATACATGAGGCTACACCAGGTTCTCTTAATTGAGTATATGAGTATTTGTTTGGCCAGTACTATGTATTTGATGCCCGATCTAACTCTCTGTGCATATTTAGATCAACTGAAAAATAGGGTTTGATTTTCATAGTTGAGGTATGCAACTGTAGATGCAAAATGCATGCACAGCTGTATCCCTAATTTGCATAGACAGTTGCTATACCTGTATGCAGAAATCATATAGATTTTGCATGCACGTTTATTTAATTAGCTTATTGCATGCACAAATATTTGTTTAATCATAGTACTGGCCTTTGAAATATTGGGTGCACAATTGGATGCTAAACTATCTGATGCACTGAATATCATTTATTTATTTTTCGGCCTGCTTTTCAAAGTTATTACCTTCTGACAGCTTTTTGGTGGTATAGGAAGTAAGCTCGCTGCTATAGTTCCTGCTGCACAGATATGCACCTCAGAGAATCAGTTCCCAAAGTTAGGTACTCTTGTTGGCAGCCCCAGCAGAGATGCTGAGAACTGTATGGGTCCTGGAGCCTGAATTACAGATACAGAAGTGGGCAAGGAGGCAAAGAATACCAGAAGAGGAGAAGATGATAAAGATTTTAGGCCATTAAGAAGCAAGAAGGTGAGCACACCTCTTCAACATGAACATGCCGACCTTACCACGTTGATGACAGTGGAGTCCAGGGCAAAGACTGGGTTTCAAGAGACCAAAATGCAACTGATTATAAGGCCACCATCACCTTGTACTTTCCCATTAATTAATTAGTGAATTTATAAAGGTGGCTATTGCAAGGTATATCTGTGCCACAAATTAAACCATTGAGTGAGTTAGTGGCAGAGCACAAGTCTGGTCTCCTGTCTAGATCAGACTACCATCATGGAACTAAAGATATTTTAAACTTTCCAGAGTGGTAGTGGTTACTTTTATCCCAAATATAGTTGCAGGTGCCTCAGTGTGTAAGATCAATTACATTTGGGTTAATTAGGAAAAGGAAGCAAATTTTCTTAATTACAAAGTAAACTTTCAGCTGGAACTAATGAAGTGTCAGTCTGATTTTTATGAAAGTTCAAATTTCTATGGCTGGCTAGGGGCTAGCCAATCCAGACATCGGCATGCAAATTGACTCCTGATGAATTTTTACATTCATTTTAATTTCTGTTCTGCCATTTTTACTATATAAGATGGGAAATCTGTACCCTTTGCCTTCAGTTATTCTACTTTATTCCAAGTCTAGCTTTTCAGGCAAGTTTTCAGAACCAAACCCAGAACATTACAGTTCCCAGTCACATATACCCAAGAATCAGAAAGGTCCAGAAAACAGGAAACCTGAGTGGAATGGGGATGGTGGAAAGCTTTATGTCAGTGATTAAAATGGGAGGCAAAAGAGGAACATAGAACAGGAACAGATGTGAATGTAGTTCAAAGGAAACAATAACAAACAACCTGTTATTCAAGTTGAGGCCAACATTTAAAACATTCTGGCTGCTGTTTTGCAGGAATCTGCTCAAATCCAATTAAATCTCTGCTTCTACGCCAAATTATGATTTACATTTGCTGATTTACATAGTGCCTTTAAAGGAAGCATTGTCTAGTAGTAGACTAAGCTCAGACCTGGGAGACAAGAGACCTGAGTTCAAGTCTCTGCTCTACCACAGACTCTTTGTGCGACTTTGAATGATAGACACAGTGTGCTACAATTTCACCTCATCTGTAAAGTAGGGACAGCACCACTCCGCTACTTCAGAACAGTGATGAGAGTCTTGATTCGTGAATATCTGCAAAGTGTTGAGACCCTAGGAGGAAAGTAGTAGTGCAAACATATCACTCAGAAAGATTAAAAAAAACCTGCATGCAGGAATTGCTTCACCCACTGCAGAAATGCAGCTACTTCTGGTGTGGAATCCAATAGCAGTGTAAAAGTGTATAGCAACACTGCACACCAGCGTAGGACAATAAATAAATACTAGTGTGGTGTTTAAACTACACGGGCCAGCTCCTGATGGAATTTGAGTAGGATTAACACCCTAATAAGCCATATTGCTTGGGTCATTTAAAACTGAATTGGACAAAGCACCGAAGTCTGGGCTGGAGGAGACACTCCTACCGTGGAGGATGAATGGACTAGATGGCATACTACTGCAGATCTATTATAGCACTCACATCTGCTTTTCCACTTTAAAAGAATGTTAAATGTCCAACACATGAGGCATTTTGCTACTTTCTAGCTGCCATATCTTTATGTGGGCTCACCTTATACCTTTAGGCTAAGATTTTTAAAGAGGCCCAAGGGAGTTAGGTACCTAAATCCCATTAAAATTTAGCAAGAGTTGGGTGCCTGGCACCTTTAAGCTCCTTTATAAACCCACCCTTTATACCTAACCACACAAGATATTTAGGGTCAGATTGTGATAGATATGCAGAAATATCCACTAGTGAGCTCACATGCACAAGTCCAATGCCAAATTATTCAAGCCATTTAGACAAGGAAATCTGCATTGGGCCTCTAAACATCATGTTTATTAGCTCTAATTGTGTCTTGTGTTTTAACCATGACATAACCTTTTTCCAACCTGGGTGATTTGCTCACTTAGCTACAACCAACTGTTGGTTTTCCTAAACTACTTTTTTTTTTTTTGTACTCTGGATGTGGGTTTGATTCAATTTTGATCAGAACACAAGTCTACTACAAACACTAAGTACAATTTAGCATCTAGTTAATGAACACCAGAGATTTTATTTGTCAATAAGTAATGACAAAACATAGTTTCAAAATGGGAACCAATAGTAGATTAGAACTTTTTGCAGTAAAATATCTTGATTTTCTTACCTTGATCATTTAAGATGCATCAAACCCACAGCTTTAAATGCACCTACTCTTGATTAAAAAAACAACAACCCCCTAAAAGGTATTCCAAACATAAATGTTGCTATTATAAGCTATATTAGTTGTCAAAGAGAACAGAACAGGCGATTTGCTCCAAGTTCTACATTCTAAAACTTGAACATTTACGTCACAATAGGTCAGAACCCTACAGTATAAACCATTTGGTTGGTACAGAGAATTGCTCACCTACGTTTCAAAACTACTCTGGCCTAAAATTTAAGAGGAATTTAAGAATGTGCACAATGGGCTTAGGCTTCAATTGATTCTGCGAGAGGAGAAGAGTTCTCCCCCTAGCTTGATTGGTAAATTGACAAGCAGTAAATTAGGGGAAAAGAGAGCCTCAGAATGATATAGGAGTACAGTATTAGTATGGCTTAGTGGCCAGGATATAGGACTGGGAATCAGGAACTCCCAAATCCTCCTCCTCCTCGGCTGGTGGTTCTTTGTGGCCTTGAACATGTCACGTAACTGGTCTCAATTTCCCTTCTCATAAAATGGAGATGGTAATATTTACTTCCCTACCTCCTGAAGGTGTTATTAGTTAATATTTGTAAAGGACTTTGACACCTGAATCTCTGATCAAAAGCCGATTGTGTTTTTCAACAGATTCCATTACCATACTTTCTAGCTACCATTACATTCTTTAAATGATATGTTAACATTTCTAGGCTAAAAGCAAGAGGTCCTGTGGCACCTTTAAGACTTCTGTTAGTCTTAAAGGTGCCACAGGACCCTCTGTTGCTTTTTACAGATTCAGACTAACACGGCTACCTCTCGGTTACTTGATTTCTAGGGTGGCAAACCATTCTCCCCTCCCTCAGACCCTGAAGCTGTTTGTTTATAAGAGGAATCTAGGTTATTTATTCCAGGGGCACAGTCCTGGTGACATCGTATAGCTGAGCTATTTGCTACACAAGTTCAACCATGCATTAGTTCTAAAGTTTGCAAGATTTAACTTCAGCCTGATGTCTGTGAATTCCACAACTGATGGCACTCCATTGAGACTACCCTGCCTGTTTCACGTTCAGCTCTGGGTTCCATCTGCAGGTGTTATTGTTGAATGCAGCTGTCTAAATGTAGAAATGGCTGTGTGCTAGCCCGAAGATCCTGAGCTATACATTGTTCAGTGTATCATTTGGGATAATTGTTATGGGTTCTGTAATAGTCTGTCAATGTACTGGAGATACATACAGATAATTCCTCAATGCTACTGGGAAGGGAATGGTACATAAATTGCTCACATGGATGAAAGCAATTGCAATGAGTTGTTACTGCCATCTGGTGGACATTAACTTTGACACATAAACCAGAGAGATCAGAGCTGAAAAACATTCATTTTTGTTGTGCCACCCATCACTATAAAGAATTAAACTTTGACTGTCAGTAAAAGTGGCCAGATTTAGAACATTTTCCTCTCATTTTACTTCTTGTTTTGAGGTCTTTAAAAAGATATTCATGGTTATATGTTTTTGTTTTGCACGAAGGAGAGGTGACTGGATGGCCCAAACAATTATTATCAAAGAACTGTTTGCTTCTAGTTTGCTGCTTCAAATTCATTCACATTGGGAGAAACTCAGAGGATGAAAGGGATATGCGGATAGACGTCCCCTCTCAACCCTTAAAAATTGGTCCAGGTGAGGGTTGAAACATCAGTGAGGAAGGCACAGAAGTTTGCACTGTTAGCTGAGCTGTACACACTGGGTGGATTAAACTTTTCATTCTGCAGCACCTTTTACAAGCACTAAATCTATTAAATAGAAATATGAAACTAAAGTTACTTTGGCACTCCTGACCCTATTGGTAAAATAGGGATACTATTACTTACCAACCTTTGCAAAGCACTCTGAGACCCTAGGATGAAAAGCACTATTACACGAGTAAAAACACTGACCGTCTCCATGCCCACTTCAGTGTTTGCTGCCATGCTTATCACTTTGATAGTATTTACAAGGTTAAGTGACAGTGGCAATCTGGGAAATTTCATTTCAAATTTACTCTTCTATCTTGGTGTCCTTGGATAAGCTTTCAAAATACCAACTCCAACAATCCAAACTGGCCCCTGAAATCAGAATTTATTTTTTCTAAATATCAAATACCACCCACTGTCTATTTAGCTAACTGAAGTGTAGTAGTAGCAGCGTGCATATCAATTTGGTTATACTACAATTACTGCAATAGCACATAGAAGTAATGTCAGTATGTTGGTAAATGGGTTAAACATAAAATAAAGCCACATACCTAGCAAGAAAAATTGTATTTTGGAAACACTGATATATCAGATCTGTTTAAGCTATTAAGATGGTAGTATCAAGTACCAAGGCTTCTGCTTGAACCGTGTGTTTATGATTGGTCTACCCCTTCATGTGGATATTATATATTGATTTATGCAGTGCATCTCAAGCTTTGAAGTGCTTTACAGAATTACAGATTATATACACATCTCCGGAATGCAGCAGGCATAACAACAACATGAGGAACCCGACACAACTATTTAGGGATAGGAAGTGAACTACCCTAGCCAGTAAAGTCAACAGGTGACATTAGGTAGGCAAATAAGTTTCTCATAAAAAAATATATAAAGGTTTTGTATTTAACACCAGACGGTTTAATTAGCAAACTGGAGTAACTGGCTGAATGTTGTTTCTTTAGAAGTATTTGACCATATTATCATTGGACTTGATTTTCAGTTTGTCAGAGTAGTCTCAATTTGACACTTCTTAGAAGTTAGCTCTTATAACAACGTCCCTTTCGGGGTGGGGGTGGGGAGTTCATTGAAAAAGGACTAAAACAAGCTTTATCTATTTAAAATAACATCTCTATTCATAAATTTCAAAACAGGGGCAAAATGCAGGAAAATGACAAAGAATAGGGTTATAGGGTAAAGAAGAAGTGTCAGATATCACAATTAAATACCACCATCAGAAACTTATCCTTTTAATACAATACAGCACTGATGAAGCAAATGTGTGGCTGTTGTGTGATACAGTTCAGACAGCATTACTTCACATGACAGACTTCTTTCATTAATAAGATATCTACTTACAGGAACCTTATTTCCCCAAAATATGGGAAAAATAGGTGAATGCTAAGAACATAATTCTATTTTACTTATTTAAGTTAAGATTCTTGCTTGTGCTTTTGATAAGCTCAAGTCATTTGTTTGTAGTAAGACAACATGTCATCTAGACTTTGGTAAACTGGTTGCTGATCCTCCGAACTGTTGCAGTTATTCTGCATCGATGGAAACTGCTTGTTCTGTGTTGACTCCTGTCCCAGTTTCTCATGAGAGGATCCAAGCTTGTTCCAACTCTGGCTTTGGTGGTTATTGGCTCTCTTTTGACAAACAAAGTAATTGGAAGGTGGTGCAAATTCCGGATCTCGTTCATCTGCACATTTCTTTGACCATTGTCCAAAAGTAAATTCTATTAGATAGGAAAAACATGGAATTTATTCTTCAATGTTTAACAGAAATGGAAAACTGAATTGTTTGAAATGGAAATTCACGTTCTAAATGAGATCATAGCAGTACGAACCCAAAGATATTAAAAAATGACAATTATGCTAGGGTAGTCAACAAGATCAGAATGTGCTATAATTTGCGATGGTGCTTATTTCATTACAATGGTAGGCATTTTAACTTCCATTACAGTCAATCAGTTCCCATGACAAATTTTTAAAAGTAGCTATGAAATGATGTGACGACCGCTCAAGTTCATGATAAATACGTTTTACTTTGAAGATGACCTGAACAGCTTTTTACCCCATTTACAGTGGTACAGGAACCTATCAACTGATTATAAGCTCCTGGGGGCAGGTGCTGTGGATTTGTACAATGTATAGCAAAAAGGGGCTCTAGTTCTGAAGACGGCTTTTTTACACTAATCCAATACAAATGTTAACTGTAGCAAACAAAGGTTTCTAAACAGACCAAGGAACTGCATATCTTACACTGCTTTTGGTGCTACAAATTGATTTACAAAATCACTGACTTGTAACTATCTTTTCAAATTTTATTTGTAATTTAGGTCTACACACTATTTGTAGTTCTCAACCAGGGGTAGAAGGCCACCTGGGGGCCGTGAGCAGGTTTCAGGGAGACCCCCAAAATAAACCAGAGTGCAGGGTCGGCATTAGACTCGTTGGGATTCAGGACAGAAAGCAAGAGCCCAAGCCGCGCGGGACTGAAGCCAAAGCCTGAGCAACTTAGCTTTGTGGAGCTCCCTGTGGTGTGGGGCCATAGACAATTGTCCTGCTTGCTACCTCCTAGCGCCAGCCCTGGCTTTTAATCTACTGGATATGCAGAAAAACAGTTGTTGTGGAACAGGTAGGCCGTGGAGGTTTTTTATAGCATGTTGGGGGGGGAGGGCCTCAGAAAGAAAAAGGTTCAGAACCCCGTTGTAGAGTACCATTTATATTAGTAGTACACCTCTACCTCGATATAACACGACTTCGGATATAATGCGGTAAAGCAGTGCTCCTGGGAGGGGGGCAGGGCTGTGCACTCTGGTGGATTAAAGCAAGTTCGATAGAATGAGGTTTCACCTATAACGTGGTAAGATTTTTTGGCTCCCGAGGACAGCGTTATATCGAGGTAGAAGTGTATTGCGATAGTATAGAATCATAGAAATGCAGGACTGGAATGGACCTCGATAAGTCATCTAGTCTAATCCCCTTCACTGAGGCAGGAATAAATATTATCTATACCAGTGGTTCTCAACCAGGGGTCCGGGACCCCCTGGGGGGCAGTGAGCAGGTTTCAGGGGGTCCTCCATGCAGGACTAGCATTAAACTTGCTAGGGCCCAGGGCAGAAAGCTGAAGCTCCACCACCTGGGACTGAAGCCAAAGCCTGAGCAACTTAGCTTCGCAGGGTCCCCTGTGGCATGAGGCCCCGAGCAATTGCCTGCTTGCTACCCCCTAACGCTGGCCCTGGCTTTTATATGCAGAAAAAACAGTTGTTGTGACACAGGTGGGCAGTGAAGTTTTTATAGCATGCTGTGGAGGCTTCAAAAGAAAAAGATTGTGAACCCCTGAGCTATACCATCCCTGACAGGTGTTTTGCCTAAACCTGTTCCTAAAAACCTCCACTGAGAGGGATTCCTCAACCTCCTAAGGTAATTTTTTCCAGTGCTTAACTATCCTGACACTTAATGTCTAATCTAAATCTCCCTTATTGCAATTTAAGCCCATTACTTCTTGCATCTAGGAGTCCCAGTCATAGCCCATGTCTCCATTGTAGTAGGTGCTGTACAAACACAGACTAAAAAGAGATACCCCCACAAGTATGAACGCAGGAGGCTTAACTAACCCCTCTCCCCCCTGCCCCCCAAGTTATAGAAGGTGACAAAGTTTTTGTCTGGCACTCTGAGGTCCTTACAATCTAACTACAAAGACAGCCCAGAGAATAATGACAAGAGATCATGTTGGCTAAGGGCAGGATGACAGGGAAGGTGGGAGACGCACAAGTAATCAATAGGCGGGGAATACTGTAGACTGCACATTTATATGATTAATATATGTCTTGTTTATTTTTATTTAACAACCAGGTTCCAGAATGTGAAGCGAGAGGCCTGAATGCTCAGGTGCCTAATTCCCTATTTTAGGTACCTAAGACCTAGTTTTGGCTCCAATGTGATGCACAAAACTGCTGCCTAAACCCGTGTGACAGAATGTATAAATGCTGAACAGGTATCTAAGGGGTTAAAGAGCTGCTGTGGGCAAGGCTGGCCCCACTCCTCCGGCCCCATCAATCATGTCAAGGGTGGAATAAAGGGCTTAAAAACATGAAGTTCCCAACAGTTGCTGGGCAGTCTGGGAGAGAGCAGATGGCAGCTCTACAGCTCCTAAAGAAGCCTTCTGGGAACAGCTCAGGGAGCCCCCCACCCTGTGCCTACAAGGAGACGACAACCTAAGGTGCCTCTCTCTCCCCATTCATTGTATATAAGCCTAAGTGCCTAACTCAAACTTTGTAAATCCCAGTGTTGTTTCAGTGGTTTTCTAGCGCCTAGAGGTCAGGCGTTGTGTCACAATATTCCTTTGGTGCACTCTGGCCAGAGTGCCTGAGATTAGATTAATGGCAGGGAGTGAGATGAAAGGAGTGAGTTTTGAGAAAGGATTTGAAGGACAGCAAAGTCACTTGGCATTCAGGAAAAGGAAGATGCTTCCAAGTGTAACCACAGCATGAATAAAGGCACGGGCAGAGTGGAGGCACACATACATTAATGATTGAGATATAAAGTTAGTTACTTTCTTCAGAGCACTTCCGTTCACTTTTAAGAAAAAGTTTGGCCAGTTAAACTAAGTTTACCCCTATGCGCTGTAGTAGGGTTGATGTTACCTCGTAACCAGAAGGCCAAAAGTCAAATATTTTTATTGAGTATAAATTAATATGGTGGTCCTAACTACATCACTTAACTCTTGACAATTTGATACAAATTGCTGTAGCCACATATTTAACTATACCTTATTATGAGGGAGGGCCCTCTCTTCAATTCCAAATTTACTACTTTCTACTACACACACACACACACACACACACTTATCTTGCATTAAGTTCAAACTACTTGTCCACACCTTCAAGATCTGTCCAACGTTGCCTACATCTCTCTCACTGCTTCCTCTCTTTTTCCCCTTTTCCTATCTTCTTACATGCACCATCCTTCACAAGAATCACAGAACAGCCTCCACTCAGTGTGTGCCAACAGCCTTTCTGCTTTTCCTTCAAATCCTTCCCTCAAAATTCACTTCTACGATGAAGTATTTTAGGGAAAGTGACCTCGCACTACTCCATTTGCCTCCATGGTGTCTGTTTATGTAATTTGGTGCAATACTCTACTTACTCAAGCATTTAGAGCTTAGGCTCTTCTGTGTGACACATCCTGCCCATCCATACCACATAGTGTCAGGTTACAGCAATTATTTTTGCATATCAGGATAGGTTATAAACTAAAAAAATTCACACTTCAACCTTCCTCCATCAGTATCTTTGTACGGAACGCAATAACCTGTGTGAAAACTATGTTATGTTACAGCAGCTGCTCATGTCATGGTCAAAGCTGTCAATCTCTTTCTAGGGCTCACCAAAAAGTAATGACAATGTAAATTTAAAAGGGAAGGGGAAAGGGAAAGTATATTACTTTACTTCTCAGCTTCATAATGTATAAAAATGACAGTAGTTCTGATCCCATTAACAAACAGTGTTTTTGACTATACCATGCTACGTTCATAGTTCAGTTGTCTTACCTTTCCCTTTATCCCACTCTCGAACATAGGGCACACCAGCCTTTGTATCTTTTCTCTCCTGAATGATGACCTCCACTTTTCTACTTTCTGCAACTCTTGGGGCCACAGGGGCTTCTGGTTCAGCTGGTAGTGGCCCAATAACTTCTTCCTCTTCTTTTGAAAAAGGGAAAAGAAATTTGTTATTAACAGGATATAGGTTTATTTTTCAAATATTATAGGATGAATACATGACAAGAGCTACTCCACATTCAGACTGATAATGTCTACAGCAGTTATCTAATTAGAATGAAATGCATCTGACTGGGGAGGTGTTTTTTGTTGATTTGTTTTTAATTTACTGTGCATTAGTTCAGAAGCCATTGTGGATAAGCCAGATAATCTAGAAATGAATCTATGACCCTTCATTAGCTTTTCAGCATAAAAGAAGAGATTGCTGAAAATGTATTGCCTAATAACATAGGAATAGGTTGAGTGTTCTACTGATGATGGGAAATTAGGAAAGAGTGAAAACATTACTCGCACATATCTCCACTTTAGTGATCTTATTCTGCTCTGTAAGAATAATGCAGAACTAGTATATCAATGTTAAGTATTTCCAAAGCACTTTACATTTAAGCACTCTCTCATTACTGAGAGGTGGAAAGTACTAATTCTATTTTACAGATGAGGAAGCAGATAGTGTGATTCAATACCATAGATGGCGCCAGTGTAGAGCTGGGATTAGAACTCAAAAATTCATATCTGCAAGTTGTAAAATGAGGCCACATTCCCTTTATATGATTTCTGACATTCACCTTTTTCAGAGCTTGTAATTTGAGTGTTGCCTCTAATTTGAGTTTCATCCACACAAAAACCCTTAATTTGAGTGTGGTTGCTGACCCATAGAATATCAGGGTTGGAAGGGACCTCAGGAGGTCATCTAGTCCAACCCCCTGCTCAAAACAGGACCAATTCCCAACTAAATCATCCCAGCCAGGGCTTTGTCAAGCCTGACCTTAAAAACCTCTAAGGAAGGAGATTCCACCACCTCCCTAGGTAACCCATTCCAGTGCTTCACACCCTCCTCGTGAAAAAGTTTTTCCTAATATCCAACCTAAACCTCCCCCACTGCAACCTGAGACCATTACTCCTTGTTCTGTCATCTAGTACCACTGAGAACAGTCTAGAGATCCATCCTCTTTGGAACCCCCTTTCAGATAGTTGAAAGCAGCTATCAAATCCCCCCTCATTCTTTTCTTCTGCGGACTAAACAATCTCAGTTCCCTCAGCCTCTCCTCATAAGTCATGTGCTCCAGCCCCCTAATCATTTTTGTTGCCCTCCGCTGGACTCTTTCCAATTTTTCCACATCCTTCTTGTAATGTGGGGCCCAAAACTGGACACAGTACTCCAGATGAGGCCTCACCAATGTCGAATAGAGGGGAATGTTCACGTCCCTCGATCTGCTGGCAATGCCGCTACTTATACAGCCCAAAATGTCGTTAGCCTTCTTGGCAACAAGGGCACACTGTTGACTCATATCCAGCTTCTCGTACACTATAACCCCTGGGTCCTTTTCTGCAGAACTGCTTCCTAGCCATTCGGTCCCTAGTCTGTAACAGTGAATGGGATTCTTCCGTCCTAAGTGCAGGACTCTGCACTTGTCTTTGTTGAACCTCATCAGGTTTCTTTTGGTCCAATCCTCTAATTTGTCTAGGTCCCTCTGTATCCTATCCCTACCCTCCAGCGTATCTACCACTCCTCCCACTTCAGTGTCATCTGCAAACTTGCTGAGAATGCAGTCCACGTCATCCTCCAGATCATTAATGAAGATATTGAACAAAACCGGCCCCAGGACTGACCCTTGGGGCACTCCGCTTGATACTGACTGCCAACTAGACATGGAGCCATTGATCACTACCCGTTGAGCCCGACCATCTAGCCAGCTTTCTATCCACCTTACAGTCCATTCATCCAGCCCATACTACTTTAACTTGCCGGCAAGAATACTGTGGGAGACCGTATCAAAAGCTTTGCTAAAGTCAAGGAATAACACGTCCACTGCTTTCCCTTCATCCACAGAGCTAGGTATCCCGTCATAGAAGGCAATTAGGTTAGTCAGGCATGACTTGCCCTTGGTGAATCCATGCTGACTGTTCCTGATCACTTTCCTCTCCTCTAAGTGCTTCAGAATTGATTCCTTAAGGACCTGCTCCATGATTTTTCCAGGGACTGAGGTGAGGCTGACTGGCCTATAGTTCCCCGGATCCTCCTCCTTCCCTTTTTTAAAGATGGGCACTACATTAGCCTTTTTTCCAGTCATCCGGGACCTCCCCCGATCGCCATGAGTTTTCAAAGATAATGGCCAATGGCTCTGCAATCACATCCGCCATCAGAGGGTCTAGACTAAAGGTTGAGTTGACACAACATAGCCACGAACACAACCACTTTGTGTAGCTTGAGTGTGATTTCACAGTGTGGCCACTCTCACTCAAGTGGATTAATTTAAGTATAGATACCTCAAGTTAACTCTGCAGTAAAGACATACACTCAATTGTGTAGCATTATTTAATCCCATCGTGCTCACCCACAGACTGCTGTTACTAGAGGGTATTCTTTTTTGTACCACCAAGTTACAAATAAGCTTTCGAATGTGTCCATTTGTACATACTGAACCTTTTACTTAAAACAACTCTCACAAAAGTCACATGGCAGAAGGGGTTTTTCTGCATACATAAATTAAGCTATAGGCTTAATGGCAAATGTATGCCTCCGATAGCTGTGCACAGTCATCTGAATACAGATTCTGGCCCTTAATTGCCACCTGCAATCATTTTAATTTTATGAATATACAGTATCTGACATTCCCTACAAGATAGCTCTACACAAATTGCTTGTATTTCTTCATAGCCAATTAATTGAGGTATCATTTTTATCCTCGCTCATTAAAAAAAAAAAAAATCATTCCAAGCTAGAGTTGCATATATTTAAATGGTGACCTGCATAATTCTTCCTGGCAGGTGTGAACCTAAAATGCAGCACAATGCACACAACACTCTCCTCTCCACAGGAAGAACTATTTTTAGTACATATGATTTTATACCTATGTGCAATTAATTTCAACTGTTAATTTTTTCAAAGCCACAATTTAATATATTCAAAATATATAATGTTGATATTCAAAACACAGATATTCAATCTGAGCAGAATCCTTTTTCACGATACTGAGGGAGAATGATTGTTTTAAAACAAAGATACTTGTTACAGACCATACCTTCATTTTCCAGTTTGTTTGCTTCTTCCTCTAGTCCATCTTCTCTTAGTCTCTTTATCTTTCTTGCTTTAAGTTTAGAAAGTCTTGTTTTCAGAACTGCCTTTCGTTTTTCCTTTAAATGTTCACGTTTAGTCCTTTGATCTGTGGTCTTAGCAGTAACCGAAAATGTTCATTAGTTAATCCTGTATTTGGTTATAATCAACTGTGCATCTCCTTCAATTATACCCAGAAATGAACTGATTATCAGCTGCATTGTCTCAATGGGGAGGAAAATGACCCCATTCCTTGAATCCAAACTTGCACACACTACCAGGCATAATACTTACTACCATTGGTTTAAGCTGTGAACATAGTACAGTAAAATTTGGCTAAGTATGCCAAACAAAACATATCTCTGTTCTAAATAGCTTGCTTTAGAGAGGCATGTGGAAGAGATGTAAAGATACTGAGCCATGGCTGTGTATTTATCAAGACTGCACATGTACAATTATTGCAACTGTGCATGCAAGAGGCTTTCTGAAGTCTAAATATCCATTAATTGACACAACTATAGTAAATACATGTATAAGGGAACACTTTCTTACATGCAGACTTCAGGTTACTTCCACTGAAAAATTATTTCTAAATATTATGCCTTTCAGCATCAAAGATCATGAGTGGACAATTACAGGTGTCGATGCTCTGCAGTTCAACATCTTACACAAGTAGTTTTGGTTTTACTACTATTTGCCAACATATTTACTACATGGTATACAGTGCAAGGTTCCAAAATAATATATAAAGATGGGGAGCCAAGGCTGTTCCCAGCACAGGCTACGGATCTACTATGAGCTTCATACCTGCTCTCTTAGCATTTCCAAAGTCTCCATTTGCTTATTTCTCTGTGCTCTATCACGAGCAAAGGCAAAGTAGCCAACACCAAGTTGTCTGGCCTCTGAAAGGAAGAATTTTCAACAGTTAGATTTCATCAGATTTACAGCTGCAGCAGCCTTGAAAGCACCAGGATATAAGTTATTGGAGAAAGACTCATTAGGTCATCTTGCCCATTGCCCTTCCCGACAATAGCATTAGAGTGTTATGTCCAGTCTAGTTTTAATTGACTCATGTGATGACGCTTCCCAGCAACTTCTCTTAGGAGACCAGGAGGTTTTTTCCTGATTTATTTTTTCTGTCAGTAGATGAATGCATGCTATCCCTTTGTAAATTAAGTGGCTATTTCTAACACAGTTTAACAAGGTGAGAATATATTTCTACTGGAGTAGTTTTTATACTTCATGTTAAATTACACCTTCTTCCTCTAAAAAACATCTTACAGTGAAGGTAAACCATACAAAGGAATGAATATTAACCATTTTCTCTAATGTCCTCATAATGTATGGGTCCCACAGGTTTCTTTAGGGCCTCTTCTTCCTCTCTTTCCCATTGCTGCCGCTGAAGTTCTCGTCTCATATCTTCAGACAATAGAGTCTTCTCCTCAATGCCGTGTCTAGTAAAAAACAAAACCCAAACAAATGTAAAGGTTCTTTGGTATTGAACAATGAAAGTATGACAACAGCTAAGCCATTTTTAATTACTCATCAGAAGTGTGGACTTGGTTTGCAGAACACTAACAGAAGGCACCAAGATACTACAGTCGTGAGCACAGTATGAGAATTCATAGTACATTACAGAATACAGTAGGGAGGAAAGGATAGGATACCACATCTGGCACAGCACAATAAAATAATTCTAATTAATTAAAGATCCTTAAGAAGAAGTTGAGACCATTTTCACAGGCATTGTGAAGTCACTAATAACTGAAAATAGAAGAGAAGTGGGCCATGACCAGTGCTCAACAGAATAGTCACCAAAAGTAGAATAACAACAACACTTTCACTAAAGTGAAGTGAATACAAAAACGTGAACAGCATTTATTTAATGTAAAATAACGAAACATTTAAATGAGGAACATCAGCAGCTGAGGGAGAAAATACTTTTAAGTTTTCCCTTGGGAGGCAGAAACAGTTCTCTCCCTCATAATCTAGCTAGGCTAGAGCAAAATATGATTGCAGACCACTTATCTAGGTGAATACAGAGAATGTACTTCTTCATTCTGTTTTGAATTATAAAGAACAGGCTGCAGAATTTTCAAGGAGGAAAGCTTACAATTCAATAATATAAGTGCTCAATTATGGCACATTTCATTCCAATATAATTTGCACTTCTGCCATTAGTTTTATCAGAATAGCTGTAATTAACTATACAACTGGAGTTCTAACAAATTCACTCAGAACGTTATGTATTTGACTTTATTAAAAGCCTTGAAATCAGATCATCCAGGACAAAAATATATATATCTGCTGGGATTCTTTAGGTTTAGGGCACATTAAAATACAACTTCTACAGAAGGACCATAGTTTAAAAAAAATTAGTCAAGTATCCAATAGGCTGCTAAATTAATTTAATAAACTTTTGTTTGTAGGGCAAATATGAGTCAATGCTCTACAGTGAAGTTTGTGGATTTCATTAGCATTTTCCATGAGAATCTAAGCTTTAGTAAAGTTTATAAAAATTCTGTGTATTTAAGTTTGGCATACATGGCCTCAACTCAGGCACCATTTAAAACGTGAATATGCCACACACTTTTCAGAGGATTAATTCAGTTGCCAGTGAAATAAAATAGCTTAGGACAAATGCATGTGTTCACAGAGGAAGTTTTGATAAAACCACCACCACACAAAATATTATAACATTCTAAACACACTGGATAAGGGTGAGTAGAAGTTGATAAATTAAAGAAATCTTTTTTTTTTTAAATCAAATTAAATACAGGTTTATTTTTAAAAAACAAACATTTAAAATTAAATTTGATTTTTTTAAAAATTGTCAATCTAATGTTAAGGCCCACACTTATTTTAAACTATTAAAATCATTTAGATTAAATACAAAAAATAATACTAAGCAGTACATGTTTGCTGCTAAATTTTAAAGAAAGTCAGACTATGGAACTGGACCCAGAGTTTGCTGAATTGCTAAACTAGTTTTTGACATCAGTTTACTCTTCTACAGGTGCAGAGAGAATAGTTTCTTTATTTCAGTTTTTTCAAACTAGTTTCAGTTCAATGACTAGCTAATTCAAAAATAAAGAAACCAATTGGAGTTGAAAAAGCAGAAAAGCTTGTTTTTCTCTTCCAATCTATGAATATAAACTTTATGTGAGAGGATGAGATCTCCTAGTTCTAAAATCTTGAAGGACATGGCAACTAGAAACAATTAGTTCAATACATTAACTATAAATACTACTTACTTTGTTTACTAAAGCAGTTAGTTTTAAATACAAGACATGTTTTAATAAGCTTACTTTGTTTCTTATGTATCCAGAATTTTTAAAGTAGAATTCTGAAATTGCTGCTTTTGTGCATTTAACTGAATTCCAATTTCCATCCAAATGCAACTGACACAAATCACAAGTAGAAAATTAATTTAGTAATTAAGAAATGCATGATTCAGCATTTTCTAACATAATACAAATGTAAAAATAAATCTGAATAAATAAGTTTGGCTATGTAATTGCTTAAATAAATGTGTACAGATGGTGTATCTTCCTAGTTACCAAACAGTAGCACCAAATTCAGTGTAAAGGCTGATTTGCAAAGCATCATGTTTTAATGGTTACCAACAGTGATGACTGGTGTGTGTGTGTGTTGCCTTCCTGCAGCCTTTTAACATAATTTAAAAGTACAAATGCAAAACCATGATTCAAATTGGTGATTTAAATCAAGGTTTCCTGCTTGTTGATTTAAATCCACCATGCACTGAATATTCTCATCTTTTTTTGATACATTGGACCAAATTCTGCAGTTACACCAATGTCAAAGACTTTGATAGCTTCAATGACATTAATCTGGTTATACCACTCTGCCAAGTGTGTGTATAAACTCTTTTCCTCCCATAAAACACATAATGAAATCTATGAAATCTTGTGGGAAAAAATACTTGCTTTAGAGAAGCCATACCTTTTCCCTTGAAGTTCTTTATCCATTTTAAGAAGATTTGGCAAATCCTTCTTCATACAGCGTCTAGATCGGCCTAAGGAATCCACATAATCAACCCTGCAATGGAAGTAAAAAGAATTTCACACAATTTATATTCTCAGATTTATAGAACTCTTATCCAAAGGATAAAAAAATTAACTGAATACTTTCCATAGAGAATATTCACATTCAGGGTGCTAAAGTTACCTCCATCCTAACAGTTAATAGGCCCAGTTTAACAAATATTTTTAAACAGGATTCCTGACAGATTGATCACATTGATATATTTTATTCAATCTCATTTTGAGCCAACTGTCTTCCTTCATGATAAGACAGTTTGAAAACGGTTTACAAGTTACAATGTCACATAGCTCCCAAGTCAAAATAACATTGCAAGCATAATATTTGCTTCCTGTGGTGAAAATAATGATGCAGCACTGACTTCTCACACAAATATTAAATTGCTACAGTATAATGCAATTATCAGTCTATGGCTCATTTACTAAGAGCTTCAGTGATCATTCAACTGGTTTAACAAAAGCCTAGGAAATCAAGCAGAACGTTGTTCCTTTGAAGCTCCCTTTACATAGTGTGCTTTATGTAAAGCGATTTATCATAGTGAATGCTCCACTTAAAACTGTGGGGAGAATAAGAAACAGAGGTACTTATTGTCCACCAATGCTACAAAGAGTTCTTTAGCATCAAGCAGTTCTAGTTATACTGTTTTAGGAAACTCGAGACACACAGCCGACAAAGCATCGCTGAACCAGAGTACAAAATAGTCCCAAGATACTAAACTTTTAAAGATTTATTCTTTCATTAAGTTATGCTTTTAAAATAAACGTTAAGGGCACTGAAGGTATGTCTGCACTACAATTAGATACCCATGGCTGGCCCGTGCCAGCTGACACAGGTTTGCAGGGCTTGGGCCAATGAGCTGTTTAACTGTGGTGCAGACGTTCAGGCTCGGGCTGGAGCCTGTGCTCTAGGACCCTGCAAGGGGAGAGGGTTCCCGAGCACGGGCTCCAACTCGAGCCCAAACTTCTGCACTGCAATTAAACAGCCTCTTAGCCCAAGCCCAAGTCAGCTGCCATGGACCAGCTGTGGGTCTAACTGTAGTGTAGACATACCCTTAGAGCTTAGTATTAGTGCCATTTAACGATAATCTGTGACCTCTGGTCACACAGTATACACATGGCTGGAGAATAATTAGTAGTATGTATTAATCCTATGGTACTGCCCAAAGGCCTCCAATGAGATTGGAGCCCCATTGTGCAGGGTGTTGAGACAATAATGTTCCTGGAGGCTTATCAGTAAATAATTAGAATGGTCTTTTTCATTTTCTTGAGGTGGGGTGAAGCCAAGTACTGAAAAAGTATATGGAAGGTGAACACACTGGCTTACATTTATGATATTTAAACTTGATAAGGGCACAGAATAACTTGACAATTTCATCTCAGACATAGTAGTATACTAGTACCACATATTTCTATCTGTTCAGGTTTACAGCTTTTTAATTCTTCACTATGGGCCCACTATCCCCATACGCTGTAAGAAACAAAATGACATTATCTCCTATCTTAAACTAATACATTGAAAAACTGGAATTCTACTTTTCAGACTAGTTATTGTTGTTCAAAGCTGATTACAGGAGTAAAACTTCCATCTGCATACATTGTTTTCTTTATGAACAGACAGGAAAAAAAATACCTAACTAGCTAGGTTTCATAATTATTTACAGTATCTTTGCTGAAAGACTATTGGTTACCTGAAACTTAACTACAGAAGGGTTTTTATGGGTAGTTTAAATTCTGGAGCTTAAAGAAATGTTGGTAAAGCACTATCTTCTTCCATATAGAGAAAATCTGTACATACAGTAATGCCAGAAACCCAAAACTACTGCTGACTTTGAAAGACGTGATCGGAGGAAATAATTACTTGAAAGGGAGCAGGGTTGTTTCAGTAAAAATTAGTCTAGTTAAATAATGCTTTCATGCAGGACACACCAGATGTACAGTCTGCATCGATAAGAGGATCAGAACTCCCATAACTTCAGCAGGAAAACGTATGAGCCCTTTTAATATCATTCTTATTTATAGCACATTTTCTTGATCAATACATCTCAAAACCCTGGGTACTTAAAACAGCATCTTATTGTGGGTCATCAGTTTAAAATTCATAGTTGTGGAAGGAAAAGTTACTTGCAAATTTGTTAGCAGTTTGAGAAACTTTGAACTTCTGGATCTCTTTCTGGAAGATCAAAGCTTTTCCCTTTTCAATTTAAAAAGGCTCAGTTTAAATTAATTACCTTATGCACTAGATAAGAATGATTTAGCTCTCATACAGCCCAGCCTCCCCCACACACAGAAACTCCTAGAATTCCCAAGTCCAGCTGCACTAAGCAAGTCAATGTTGTTGAGAGACGAGACAAAGTAAGGGGAAATAATGTGCTCCGTAAGGCATATAAATTATGTATTCTAATACCTATTGCATTCTCCTCTTTAATATAATGGCATTAAAAGAAAAATAACTGGTAGATTACCTAGTTTAACATTTTGTCTCAGTGATCTCAAGCGTAAAAAAAAACCAAAAAAACAAGAACCCTATGAAGCGAATTTTTAACTATTTGATTTTCAAACGGCTGCATAGGTACCAGACCCCAAAATCTTATTTGTGAATAGGACTGGCGTCTAAACATCCCATTCCTCACTTTGAAAATGTAACCCTATTTTAGAAAGGAGGTCTATCTACATAATCTGGTCTATATAATGGAAGTCTTCCCTCAACTAGTTCATAAAGATCAATAATGCCTGCATGGTTATCCATCCAACGGAAAGAGTTGGATTTGAGGAGGTATCTTCACACGATTACATGCTCTTAGTTTTGACATAAGAAGAGAGACTATAATTGCACTTAGATAAAACAACTCAAAATTTTACATAGATTTAAAAAACAAATTAATCTTAAACTATACACAAATAACCTATTCTACCTGGAGTCTTTCCTGCAGGGTGAGAAGACAAATGTGGAAAAATGCTTCTTAAAGGGAAAGAATGTTATAATCACAAGTGATGGACTCGTATCAGCCAGAATGATTCCTTATTCAAGATGTTTTATAAAACTAGACTAAATGCACATGAGATTATCAAAAAAATAAAAACAGATTTGTCAGACTTGTTCTGTCCATACGGTATTACCGACCATTCTTCATTTGGGTCCTGTGGGGGTGGTATTTCTATTTCAGGTAGTGACTTCTCTTCATCTTCCTCCTGTTCTGATGCCTTTCTAGCAGCTTCACTCTCACGCAGATCTTGTATTTCTCTCCGTTTGTCTATGATCTTCTGAGTGAAATCCACAAGGTACAAATCCTCAGTTTCTTCATCTAGGGCAGAAAAATCAATTCTTAGATAACAGGCATCAAAAGAACAACTGAGCAAGGAATCAATATGGAATAGCCACAATCAGTTTCACAGCTGCCAACAATGCCCTTGACTATACTATCAGACAATGCTTTAATCTCATCTAGTGTCAAGAAAATTCAGCTATATGTAAACTTTCTTTATTTAAAGCAATTAATTATATATACACCCCAGAAAAAAGTTCACAGCAACTGTGATGATACCATCTTTAAAAAAATATATCTTTATGCTAATTAACAGTTACAATACTAATTCAAGTCCTAACATGAAAATGAAACTGGCAGTAACAGATTTAACATTGCTAATTTTATTAAAGAGAAAGAATAAAATAGTTCTTTGACAAGTAAACTGTGAATATGAAAGAGATGAATGGGTACAGCAGGCTACTACATTCAATAGTTCAGTTACCAATGATGGTGTTCATAGAGGACAATTACTTAAGACTGAATTTAATATAAGGTCCACTTTGCATGTAGAATGCACCTAAGCAGTCACTTGAGTTCTCTTTCCAAAAGGGAGAAGAATGATGAGACTACATTTTATATGATGGAGCTTGCACATAGAAACTAGTGAAAGTGATAGCACTGAAGGATTAAATTGAATTGAGCCTTTTTACTATTAACTGTCACATCACACAAAGGATGGATGTGTGCTGAGAGGAAAGTGGAAGTATGTATATTTATTAGAGATTGTTAAAGCTGGGAGGTGAGAAGTCAAACCCTACTAGCTACTGGCATTCACATATGGACCAGCCAGTCACCACCTCTCTTTCCCAAGTTAAACTCTTCATATAGTGAAAAGGAAGCATGCAGAAGCATAGATAAAAGCCAAGGATGTCAAAATGACAAAGTAACTTTACTTTTCTAGAGTTCTATACTAAGAAACCAGAATATATTTCTCTCGCTTGATGATCAAGCCAAATGATTCCCACATTTCTTTCCTAGGGCAGACTGTCCTTCAAAAAGTAATATTCTTTGCTTAGCACTAGCTTTTCTCTCTCAGCAAAAATAATCTTTATCAATCAGCTTGTACACTGTGCCTCCAAAAAGCTTATTTAGTGTAAAAGCTACATTTATTGATTAACAGAAGTACTGTATTTTATAACACAACAGCTGTCAACAATGAGACAGTTAAGGTGGCCAGCTTCTAAAGTGACCAAATAAAAGCAAGGTTTTTAAAATATATACTGGTTTTATGCAGGTTTTGTTCACCTGGAAAGTCTCCTTTTGTCATCTTCTCATACAGCTTTGCTTTCTCTTCCAGTTTCTGCCTAAAGAAAAAGCAGGTTATATTTATAGTATGATTCCAAGTACATCACAAACAGAAAAGTCTTTCAGTATTTAGACTGCAATGGAATAAATGTTTGATATTTTCCCTTAGAGATGAACTGCAAGAATTTTTACCAAACAATGGCTTAGGGGACACTGCAGGAAAAGCACCATTTTTCTTATACTGCTGAAGGTATCAGTGAAGTTATCAACCATAGCAAGTGGAATCGTAGAACCCAGAATTCAAATCTTAACAGCTAAGCAAAGGAGGAATTTTGTTTTAAACGGTAACTGACATTTCTACGAACATACAGATTCCTGATTAGTCTGTATTGTGAACGATTTTTAATAAAAAGTAACATAGTTCACCTTCAATGAAATGATCAAATAGGTAGCAACATGTAATGTAAGTATTGTATATCTCTGTAATTACAATTATCTAGATGACAGACCAAGATAAACTGTAAATCAGCCCAGAACCTCTCTATGGTAATTACTTTAAGGCAACAAGATATGGAGCACAGTGTACAAGGTATGAGATACTACTGCATGAGACACAAGACATGAGATACCATTTGCCGGGAACGGCGAACTGTGGCCACTGGGAGTTGCAAGCGGCCATGCCTGCAGACAGTTAATGTAAACATTGTCTCGCGGTTGCCCACCACTGATCTAAATGGACACAGAAACCAGAAAGAATATCTTAAAACTAGCTCCTGGAATGGTTTACACCTATGTATTCATAAGAGATGGAGAATTTATAGCAGAGAACCAGCAGATGTCACATTTTAAAAGTATATTTTAATTGTACAACTAACCAACTCAGGTCATTGACCTGTAATTTTCCTCAAAAACATATATCTTATTAAATAGGTAAGAGAGAGTTTTCTGCAAAACTTATAAATACGTATTCTTTGGAGCACAAAATACTGATTGTGGTGTTTGTATCCATGCTTTTACTGAAATGGAAGAAAATGCTTTAAAAGAAAATCTATACTCTGTCAAATTTCTGTGGATACAATAATGTAAGTGTAGATGTCTCACAGTGCAGCGAGTGAAGAGACATTAACAAGCAATGAACCAGTTGCATCCCAGTGAAAACTGAATAGCTGCCACTTTTACTTGCATTATGCTATTTGCATGATTTATTTTATGCAATTTGTTACAAGTGTAAAAAAATTCTACAAAGCGTTTGGTTCCTCTTATTTATTTGTATTACTGTAACTTAAAAATTACCTCGCTTTCTCTAACGTTTGATCTTCTTCTATCTTCTGCTCAACATCTTTCTCAGCTCGACTTGAAACCCCTGTGTTCTGCTTATTCCAAATGTTTGGTTTCTGTGGAACATAGGTTTTTAAAACACAGGATTTCAACCTTATTTGACCATTAAAAAAAATAAAAATAAAAAAAGAAAGGCTCTGGAGTTATTTATCTGCTTAAACATTCTTTGTATAATCCTGATGCTGTGATGTGGAAAGTAGCAGATGTGTCTTAAATTTATGACAGCACAGGAAGGAGAACCAACAAAGGGGTTAACATAAATTAATGATTTTTTATTTAAAAATTTGGAACACAAATTTTATTCTTGAGCAGCTATAGATAAAGATAATAGTTGCTTACTGGACAATATTACTAAAGGAAAAGCAAATCTAAAAATAATTCATATTGTTCTTGGAAGTGAAGATTATCAGGAAGAATGATGCCAAAGACTTAGTGTGAGAAGTACTGATACAAGTATAGTGTACAGTATCTCTCATATGCCAAGAGAATTTGGGTTCTTAATTAGATATGGTCAACAAAAATAACTTTTATAAAGCTTCATATACCTTAGTCACTGACCTTTTCATACAGAATTACATAGCCTGTTATGGGACTGATATTTTTCAGGGTTATAACCTGACCATTTTCTTCAAAATGACACCTAATTCTGATCTGTTTGCATAATTCTTCCAGATGTCTATTTCTAGTTCTACACATAACATAGTAACAAGTCTAACTTTTAGCATGTAAAGGCAAAAATGCTGCATGGTCTTCAAACATAGCAATAATACTTCAGTCTACAACAAGATAGCCACAAGATCACACAAATTCATTTGGTCTGAATGTTAAAACTAAATCTGAACATGACTGAAAAGTCAGGTTTATGAAATATGTTATTTTAGAAAAATGAACAGAGGTTTTATTGCAGTAGAGATTGAAGTATGAGATTGCAGTGCATCGGATATTATTTTCCCCAATATAAATGAATAGGAGCTGATGGCAGGGCATTTTCCAAGAAGGTTCATTGTCTCTGGAAAGTGCTTTCCTAGTCCAACTGATCATGGATTTGTCAAAATTCAAAGATCATTTTTTCTTACTGGCATTTAAGGAGGTTGGGGCTCACAGGTGGGTAGAGTACATAGATTAAGAGATTATTTAAATGCAGCTTTGCAATATAATTGAATGGTGAGTTTTGTTTTTTGAGAGAGAGACTCAACTGGAAATGAGTCAATAGAAATTTGATTATAAAGCCATCACAACCTTTGTCCTACAACTGGAAATGAAACACTGTATTAACTTTTTAGATTTTCTAATGGCTTGTTCTTCAATTCTGGGAGATGCCTAGAAAAACTGAAAGAAAAACAGAAAAATAACGAGTAATGATGGATATTTTATTTCTACCTTGTTTGTTGTTTGGGGTTTTACAGAGAGTCCAGCATCTTTCAGAAGTTTTTCCTTCTTGAATTCTTCTTGCTTTCGGAAGAGTTCAGCCTTTAAATCTACCAACTACATCAGCCACAATAAAAAACAACAAAAGTCATTTTAACAAAATAATTAGGGAACTTCTAGTGTCTTATGTGAGAAATCAAGAGTTTACACCTGTAATAAAATAAACTGATTGCATTTCTGATGTAGAAAATAGGAGCAGTGATTTGAATAGGAAGAACTTTGTGATATTTGCAACAATATGTAATCTAAAATAATGAGACAGTACATAATTTATGATTAGGTGGTTAAATAAGTTAATTAAAAGCTTCTATTACTGATCCTTCACTCCAAAATGGAATATCTGCAGGAACAAAATGGGCATAATCCCATACAAATACCAACCAAAGACTGTAATAAACTAACAATAGTTTGTTTTTAATTTAAAAAGTAACCCCTAAGGAGATTTGCTGGCAAGCAAAACTTTCCTTTTTACCCAAAAAAAAAAAAAAAATTAGCTGATAGACATTAGTCTTTTCAAAAAGTACCTTCTCTTCCCTGCTGCTTTTAGACTTTCTTTTTTATAAATATGAATATGTAACTCCGATTGGTATTAATCATCACCACAAATGTTAGTTATCAAGGCCCACATTCTCAAAGGTATTTAGGTACCTAATACCCATTGACTTAAATGGGAGGTAGGTGTCTAAATATCTTTGAGAATCTGGGCCCATGAAACTTCACTCAGCAGGTGCATTGCTTTGGAACAGTTGCCTTCAGGAGTCTGGGAGTCCCTTTTTAAAACAACCAACCAACAAAACATTTATGATCTGATGGCTTCTTCAGTCAGTCCTACAGTAAACTGATTTCTACAAGAAATTTAACCAGGCTGTTGGTTGCCCTTGATATTAAAATTTTCCACAAACACAATGGTGCTAATCATCCAAGCTTTTCCTGAACTGTCAGAAGTGCTAATGCAAAAGTTCATTAAATGCATGTTTTGGATACAACCCTATTTATTTTAATTGCTGTGTTTCAATTAAGTTGCTAGATTATACTGAGACACAAAACGCTGATGGAGCATTAATAAAAATAATGGAGTGAAACTATCAAAGACTTCAATGAATCAATGAGAGATGCTTAGACTACAAACAAAAGTATATCACAGAAAATAAATGAACAGCAAAATGCCACCTTATTTCATGTTATGTTTGAGGTCTGACAACCTCTTAGGTATGAATGAAGTTACCTACTGCTTTCATATTTGGGACTTTTGTAGAAACTTAGCCTCCCATGAAGGATGCTCCATAAACAAATGTTTAATAGGAATGTCTCACTTAACCAACCTTAATTCCATTTAAACATACCCTTAACAGCAAGGGAATATATCAAGCTATGGGAAATCATAGAATCATAGATTATAGGACTGGAAGGGACCTCGAGAGGTCATCGAGTCCAGTCCCCTGCCCGCATGGCAGGACCAAATACTGTCTAGACCATCCCTGATAGACATTTATCTAACCTACTCTTAAATATCTCCAGAGATGGAGATTCCACAACCTCCCTAGGCAATTTGTTCCAGTGTTTAACCACCCTGACAGTTAGGAACTTTTTCCTAATGTCCAACCTAGACCTCCCTTGCTGCAGTTTAAACCCATTGTTTCTGGTTCTATCCTTAGAGGCTAAGGTGAACAAGTTCTCTCCCTCCTCCTCATGACACCCTTTTAGATACCTGAAAACTGCTATCATGTCCCCTCTCAGTCTTCTCTTCTCCAAACTAAACAAACCCAGTTCTTTCAGCCTTCCTTCATAGGTCATGTTCTCAAGACCTTTAATCATTCTTGTTGTTCTTCTTTGGACCCTTTCCAATTTCTCCACATCTTTTTTAAAATGCGGCGCCCAGAACTGGACACAATACTCCAGCTGAGGCCTAACCAGAGCAGAGTAGAGCGGAAGAATGACTTCTCTTGTCTTGCTCACAACACACCTGTTAATGCATCCCAGAATCATGTTTGCTTTTTTTGCAACAGCATCACACTGTTGACTCATATTTAGCTTGTGGTCCACTATAACCCCTAGATCCCTTTCTACCGTACTCCTTCCTAGACAGTCTTTTCCCATTCTGTATGTGTGAAATTGATTTTTCCTTCCTAAGTGGAGGAATCACTTAACTGTACCCCAATGTCCACAGAAGACATTTCCAATGACAGTCAGAGACTATGCATCTTCACAAAACCTCCTTCTGCCTCCAAAAACAATCAGGAAATACATTCACATTCATCTCCTTCACAAAATACAAACCCTAAATATAGCCTGAGTAACATTAGCAAATTCAGCACTGACATAGGTGCACAGGTAAAGTGTTCAGTGTACTGTATTTGAAGGGGAAAGTGTAAGGTCACAGGGCTACAACTGCCATGCCAAAGCACAGCAGCATCCCATAGAAAGACACACTGAGATATTTGGAAAAAAGGTATTAAGTGCAAACTATTCATTTTTTACATTAGGATTTATTTTTTATTAATAGGGTTGAGGTGTTGGGGGTGAGGCAAGAGACAATACCCCATGTTTACTCAGCGGCATTTTGTTTTCTGATGAAGGTTGGAGAAAGACTATTCTTAGATTATGTTGAACCTTCTGTATTTAGACCAACCCAAGGATTATATAACTTTGTGGGTATGTAACAGGGCACACAGACCATTTTACAGCTCTTAAGGGAACCCTCATTGTCCAGTAGCACCTCATCCCTGTTTCAAACAATAAACACACTCAATAGGTAGAGGAAAATAAAGATCACCAGCTGGGATATACAAGGCACAGCTGTTTCTCCTATTCTACATGGGGTATAAAGTAGCTGTGTTCTCACCAGGACCCAATTCTGGTGAAGAGATGAATGCTACAATTCTAATATGTATCCTCTCAGAAAGAGGTGCTACCTGGGTAGGAGGAAAGAATTCCTAGAGGGCTCTTAAAAACTGAGTAAGTACAAGTTTTGCTTAATTTAATTTGTGTTGCATGTAAGTGTGATTACCAACTACAATAAAATAGCTCAGAGATACAAAACCATTTAATTTATCTGTCATGAGCTACAAACCAACTGAATAAAACCCCAAGGGAACTTTCCAGGAGGAACTAAAACTGATGTGAATGGCCTTCTGTTCTTGCATGAACCTTGAACATCTTATAAATCAAGGGTAGGCAATCTGCGGCACACGATCTGATTTTCAGTGGCACTCACATTACCCAGGTCCTGGCCACCCGTCTGGGGGGCTCTGCATTTTAATTTAATTTTAAATGAAGCTTCTTAAACATTTTAAAAACCTTATTTACTTTACATATAACAATAGGTTAGTTATATATTCTAGACATATAGAAAGAGACCTTCTAAAAACATTAAAATGTATTCCTGGCACATGAAACCTTAAATTAGAGTGAATAAATGAAGTCTCAGCACACCACTTCTGAAAGGTTACCGACCCGTTATAAATGGTTCTAAAATCCTTTACTGTTGCTGTAGTACATCAGAAAGTAGGAGCTTTTTATATTTGGCCTTCTGGACATCCCACAAATGTTTACACCTTGGTAACACCTTGTGGTGTTGTCTTATTATGCCATGATGATGCACCACACCACTTTAATCTCTGTGTCTTCACCTAGCAGAATCCCTGTATCTACGGCCTCCAGCCAGGTGGAGGGTTGCCATTCACATACCCTGGCGAAAAGGGGATGAGCTGGAGCGGTACAATCACAACACGACGGCATTTCCTGCGCTGTGCAGAGCCTTGGCTGCGATGCGCTCACAGCGCTAGGAGGAGCGAGGCCAGGCTTGTAGGGCGGTGAGCAGCTAGACCCAGCTACCCTGCTCGCCCCAGGGGGTGGGTTTCTTCAGCACCTTGGGGGAGGAGAGCGAGTATAGTCTCCCCTTCCTCTGCCCACCCCCCGCGGGTCCATTCCCCAGGTGGGGTAGGGGGAATCTGTCTGGAGAACGGAGCTGGGGGGCAGCGGGAACCAGCCTAGGACATGGGGCTATCGGGGGAAGAGGCCAGACACCTACCCGCCCGGCTGCCCCCACCCTGGCCGGCAGTACTCACCGAGGCGACCGTGACCTCCAGTGGCTTCTTCCTACGGTCCATGGCGCCTCTGCGCCGGGACACGGGAAACAGGTTACGGCGCACAGAGCTGGCCCGTAAACAACACAGTGCCCGGCCCCGCGTTAGCCGCCATCTTGCCGTAAAGCGCAGCTGAGCGGAGACAGCCAGAATGATTGCGACAGTGCCGTCAAGCGCGAATGGGCGGGTGGTGGGTTCTCCGGCGCCATGATGGGGAGGTCAGCGTGCGTAGCAGGTGCGGCGGGCGTTGCTGTGGCCTAGGCCCGCGGGGTTGGGGAGCAGCCCTCAGCCCTGCCCAGCTGTCCGCGCCGCTGCTGCCGCCTTGTACAGGGATCCGCGACTGTCCTGTAACTCTTTCCCCCGGGCAGAGCCGCCCGAGCGCCGCGCCCCGCAGCCTGAGGGCGGGGGAGTCGCCGCGGTCCCAGTCCCGGCGCAGCGCCCTCGTTACGGTGACCGCGCCGCGGCGCCCTCCCGGGAGAGCCGCTTTCCTCCGTGCGCAGTGGCGCTGCCGGGAGCCGCGCGCTAAAGCCAGTAGGGACAGTGCCGCGGGGAGCCGTGAGCAGCGGACAGGGGCTGCCCACTGAGATCAGGAGATTGGTTTTTTTAAGTTGGGGTCTCTTTATTTGCCTCTGGGTTTTGAGCCCTCAGCGGTCACAGGGTCATTCCCAAGCTTTTCTCTGCAGCCTGGAAGGCAAGACGCTTACGTTAATAATAATAATTAATTAATTAAAAAACCCCTGAAATCTCAGATCTCAAAATCACTTAACTCCAGGGCTTGGGGTTTAGAGAAAAACAATCAAATACTGTGAGAGAGGCAATTGATAAGGGTGGGGAGGGGTTGTATGGTTTTTCTTTTTGCCCCTCATTAGCTAATAATCCAGTGCCCTTTTTGCAATGGCCACTCATTTGTGTGACAAGTGTAATGATTGATATTTAACAGCCATATTTTGACTTTACCTGCCAAGTGCGTGTGCATGCGCGCGTGCTCTCTCTCTCTCTCTCTCATATATATCCCTGATCTATTCACATGGTGAAGTGCCACACACAGGAACTTACACTGCTTGAATTACAGTATACATGATTTCCAATATTTAAGAATGAAATGCTATGTTGGAGTAATGATCATCCCCTAAGTGAATCAGACGTATTGTTGTCCACTAAAAATTTCAGTGAATCCCTACTGTGTGCAGCATAAGAGGAAAAAGAGTAATTTAGAGGGGCACTGGCAACTTGAAATCTAGTCAATTTCAAAAGTATGGGGTATGTTCCTTATTGTCTCTCTTCCTGAGTCTATCTGCCAATTTGGGAGGTTTACATTTTTTTTCCTATTTAAAAAATGATTTATCTCTTCTCTTTTGTTGCATGAGACCTTGTAGTCCTTTTGGGTGATATTCCTACAACAACTACATAACAGAAGGTGGTGGTGGTTGTTGTTTTTTAGTTGATTGTAACGCTTCAGAAAAATTCCTGGTTCTATCATATATTGATTACCAAATCCCTGATCCTGTAGTGGGCTCTGTTAGGGTGGAACACTGGGCCTGAATCAAGCCCCATTAACTTAATTGAAACTTAATAGCTTCAATGGGGATCTTTGTGCATCCCTGGAGCCCCACTGTGGCCATGAAGTAATGGGATTCAGTGCAGGTGAAAGCGTCTGAATTCACAGAACTGGATTTGGGCCTAAACCAGGATATTGGTCTTAGTGGATTAGGCATTCGTTTTGCAGTACCTACACTTATCTGCAACAAGAAAAGAAGACTATCTATACCCTACAGCAGTCAATATGCGAGTGACAATGAGAAATAAATGAGATTTAAAATGTCTCATTGAATCCGACTACAACAACCTTTATCACAGTGGTTCTCAACCAGGGTTACATCAACTCATCTAGATATTTGTCTAGTTTTACAACTGGCTACATAAAAAGTATTAGCAAGTCAGTACGAATTAACATTTCATGCAGACAATGACTTGTTTATACTGCTCTATATACTGTACACTGAAATGCAAGTACGTTTATATTCCAATTGACTTTTTTATCAATTATATGGTAAAAACAAGTCAGCATTTTCAGTAATAGTGTGCTGTGACACTTTAGTATTTTTATGTTCAATTTTGTAAGTAAGTAGTTTTTAAGTGAGGTGAAAGACAGTACAGACTCCTGAAAGGGGTACTGTACAGTAGTCTGGAAAGGTTCAGAGCCACTGCTTTAACACACAGCTTTAAAATCTGCCTAAAAAATACTCCCATTTTGGATTAACTCCTTCCCTCCCTGAGAGTGAGCTTTTTGGCATATCTGTTCAAATAGCCACAGGACCAGCTCTGCACTTTGTCTTGTTCAGATAGATAAATCAAGTTATATTTCTCTTTTGGGAGAGAGAGAAAAAACTGAGGTCCCATCTGCTCTAGTCTGCTTGGCCATTAAGGATGCCTTTCATGTAAGACTGGGGGTTGTCCACTGGTACTTATGGATGCTCAACATCTGTCAGGAATCGGACTGTTTTTAAAGGTTGGCAATACTGTACAACCTGAATTAGTGGAATGTCATGAAGGGGGTGGAGTGGGGGGGCAGGAGATGGAGAATAAGTTTGAATAATCAAGGTTTTTAGATAACTGAAGGAATTTTTGATGTAATTAGTAATGTTGGGAGACATAAAGTTGTTTCATATGAGAAGGCATTTGGGGTAGTCTAGGTTCTGCTATATATACAGCATTTTATTATTGTATTATTTCCACAAAGTCCAAGTGTCATAGTTGTGGGGAATACAAATAGTTTTTTCCTTGTGGCAAACACATACACAAAGCATGAGCCAAGGCTCTATGGCCAGGGGTTGTAACAAACTTGTATCCTCTGTGGATCAGCACAGAGGGTACCTGTAATGCACATTCACCTGTGGATTACAATCTCTCTGAGCTGTGATGGGTAAGGGATCTGATACACAATGTATTGGGTATTCAGGGTTCCAGCTATAACCCATGGAAGTCAAATGGGTTCTTTCCATTGACTTAGTGGTTTTTGGATCAGACCTAGAAATGGACATAACAGGAGGAAAGGAAGAACAACTCTGATAGTTCTCAGTTGGCTTGATTCCAATTTCCTTATTTGTGTTGAGTCGCTCCTTACTCCACTCATGTTCCCACTAAAGAAGTGGGACCATTTGTGGCAGTAGATATTACTCTGTGTGAGTAGAGGAATAGGAATGTGTAAATCTCATTACAGTGGAACAGAAAAAAGTAAGATACTAGAACATTGTAGCCTTTATTATGTATGACAGTTGTCATTAAACATTACATCTAGAATTTAATTTTGATGTCTCCAGCGTTTGTGTTTGGATCTGGGAATTTGGTTCAGGCCCATATCTATTTAAGTGTATTTAGATGCATTTATGGAAAAAATCAATAAATCATCCTATTTTTAGATACTCGGGGAATTTAATACAGTATGTCTGTATTCTAAGAGATAAGTGAATAAATATGGAATTCTGAAAGAGCAAATTGAATAAAGCTGACTGGACTCACTTATGGTTCATTAACAGAAAACTAAAGTTGCAGGGACAGAAGCAGAAAATTGTGGCCATAATATCTGCAAAGTTGGCCTCCTTCAGGCTGTGGGGGAGGAAGAAAAGTGAGCATTGCTGGAAAATAGGGAAAAAGCAGTTTCTCTCCCCCCCCCCCGCCCCTTCTCATTTTAGTAAAATATAACTGCTACAAATCACACCAGGACATGCATATACATGCACCCCACCCACAGTCAAATTGTTAAAGATAAATTGCCCTTAACCTGAACTGAGTTCAGGTTCTCACTTTTTAGTAACCTATCCATCTCTCCATATCTTTTCTGGAATGGGGAATTCTCCACTTGAGATCCCCTAACTCTTGCAGCACAATGCGTCACTTACATAGAAGTCCTCACGTGGTCTACTTGCAGGTGCCATTCTCATGCAAACTTCTAAGCCTTACATAACTATTTTAGGAAAGAAGCTACAGAAGAACTGTATCCAGGTGAAACTGCAGGAGGAATTTTAGTAGTTACCTAAAATGGAATTTTGGCCAGGACTCCAGTGCTCCCACATCTGCTCTTGCAAAAAGTGTAGTGGAATCTTCAATACTGGGAGTGGAAAAGGCCTTGGTTTGCCATCTCTGCAATATGTTGTGGAGCAAGTCAATCAATTTCATTCTTTTATACTGTATAATTTATGGACTCAAGCTATGAGATAACCATTAGCCAGCATTCCCTTCCTCAATTAACATCAGGAAGACCAACAGGCAGTAATGAAAACTTACGCAGATATGTGATTGTTGAGCTCACAATGGCTGCAGGATTGGTCTGCATACAAGCGCTGTTTTAGGTGTGTGATTCATTGCTCTGTAGTGTGCATTCAGACAGATGATTTAAAAAGCACTCTATAAATGTCAATTCAATAGTCCCATTCTTGCTGTCTAAGAACTGACAAGCTTTTACACATGGTTTCCTCAAGAAGGCTTGATGTTAACCTCAACCTACTGGGGACTGTCTGAGTTTAGTCTCTGGCATACAAGCAATTTATCAAGGGTTTTCACGTGTATATGGTGGTTGTGGGCACCGGGGGGGGGGACTAAAATAAGAACAGCTCTGTGAACTTTTGTGAAGCAAAACCAGATGAACCAGATTAATTAAAAAAAAAAAGTGATGAATTTTTCAAATTCAATGTAGCTGTCTTCTTCACATTTCTGATAAGAAATTCTATGTTAAGTCTAAATAAACTAGCTTTTATAACCTAAGACTGTTTGATGGCCATGAATCCCTTAGGAATAATTGATTCAGTATGTCTCATTAGTATGCTGTTCATTTTAGCATAAAAGAGGCCTAATTGTGTTTACTTCCACGTAGCTGCATCAACACAGGAGCTTGTTTATTATTTTTGGTGAAGATAATGCTCGTAGTGGATCACATTAAAGGAAATTTAAAAATAAAGTCAGTGGGAGCTAAGGAGTTCCAGCACCTTGCAGGATTCAACCCAGAATCCTGCGCGATCTTAAAATTGGCCATATGCAAAGTTAGGATTTTTTTGTATCCACTAAAATTAGAATATGTGGTGTTAAAAAATAAGTTGTGATTTTGAGTCTGATGCTTATACCATAGCTGCTAGGAACAGTGAAGCCTCAAAATACAATAAAACCTGTCTCTTTTGCATCTTTGTTTTAAAAAAACGTGCTTAAGATTCAAGTTACGGACAGGTAACAAACACACACTTTATAAACCCAAGGTCTCTGGTCTCGCACACCACCGTCTCCCACAACATCTCATCTCATGTACCATACACAACTTCTTTTAGGTGAGAGAAATTCCTCATGGAATTTTCAAGCTTTTTTTCCATTCATGTTCAAGTTGCTCTTAGGAAGCAATCTGTGCCACGTCAACATGCACCTTTTAAAAGTGGGTATGACGCTCCGAGGTGTAATCCAGACCAGTGAGGGGCTGTGTCCCCAGTTGCCCTGCAACCTGGGGTACCTCCCTATGCTTTTCTGCTGTACCTCCCACCCTGGGCTCCTCCCGATCAGCTTAACAGCATGGAGGTCCCACCCTGAGTTCTGTTTGCCCACAGCTCTGACTCCAGCAGCCTGTCAACAAACACCAACCGCACTCTGGCTTCCAGCAGCCTTGGTTACTACTTACAGGGTGAGCCCAAATCACTCCCAGTCCCGGACTTCCCCCCCAGAAGCCTGTGTTTTGCACTGTCCAGCCTTCTCCTGATATTAGGTCCATTAGATATTAGGTCCATTGCCCCTTTAAGGAGATCAACATACAACAGTCTGCTACCTTAAAGGAAGTTACCCAAACAATTCACAACACTAGATTAGTTTCAATTAAAGAAAAGTTTATTTAACTACAGAGAGCTAGATTTTAAGTGAATACAAGTAAAGAGGCATTAAAGTCAGAAATGTTTACAAGAAAAATGAAGATAAAAAACTTAAACTAGCTTTGGTTCAGAGTGAAGGCCATTACCACGTTTTCAGTACATTGCTGATCAAACTCTCAGGTCCGGATCTCCTCCCAAAGTCTTAGTCTTCTTAGGAGACAGAGAGATGGGTATGGTGTGATAATTTGGCATATTTTTGCCCCTCACATTTATAGTTCAGTCACCCTTTGAAATGCATTTTCCTGAGAGTGACCCCTAGATAAGAGTAATGAGACATGGGGTGTGGTGGGGGAGAGGTTTTTTGCTGTTTGCTAAGATGCAGATCCGTTTGTTCTTGCCCCCTTCCTTGCCAAAGAATGGCCACTTGATAGGTGACAGTCCATCAGCTTTGACACCTGGCTAGAGGCATCAACTTGTCCTTTGTCTTTGAGAAGCAGTTTACCCACTCCCAGACTTGTCTGGTAAACACACTTCAGTCATGATTTCAGCATAGGTTAATAACTTTGTCTAATGTTGCTAAATATACTTCACCATGACCTTAATGACCAAGTTGTTTTTCAAATGATACCTTACAAGGCATATTTTGTACAAAGATTATCACAATAGTGTGTTGGGTATGAATACAGGAGTGCATTTCGTCACAGTGGGGCATAAGAGTTTTCCCACTTTCTACTGACAACCTCTCTATACAACCAAAGGCAACCACAGCTCATTTTTAAGAAGGTTTTGTGGTAGTCCCATAGATTAAAGAACATCATGGCACAAATAGAGTTCTAACTTGTTCTGTATCTCATGATTCCATGCTACTTCCTAATCAATATTTTTAGTGAATTTTATGTTGTAGAAACTGCCAATTGCTACATGTTGCTAATGTGCATTACACTGCATTTGAACTAGAAGTGGTCTTCTACTTGTACTGAATACATTTGGGGATGCATTAGGGTAGTCGTTGAAAACCGGAGGTTTTCTACTAAGATGGGCTCTTGAGGCTTGATCCTGCTTCTGTTGAAGTCATTGGGAGTTTTGCCATGGACTTCAGTGGAAGCAGAATTAGATCCTTATTCATATCTGATTGTATTTGGATACATTCCCACCATCATAGCAAAGGGAGAGAAGGAGGAGCAATTGGATTACAAAGTGAAGAATGAGCGGGGCCGCCCAGAGGGGGGCAATTTGCCCCAGGCCCCACAGGGACCCCCACAAGAATATAGTATTCTATGGTATTGCAACTATCTCTTTTATGGAAGGGGTCCCCGAAATTGCTTTGCCCCAGGCCCCCTGAGTCCTCTGGGCGGTCCTGAGAATGAGGTTCACAACACATCAAAGGAAGGAACTACATTTGATCCCCCAAACCTACAAATCTCTGTGGTTCACCTGAAGTAGAATCTGGAACTCTGGATTGTAGCGTTGTGGTTGTGGCAGTGTCAAGAATGTCTCCAGTAAAAATTAAGCTGTCCCCTTCACTGGTCAAAACTGCATCTGCAGATTAGAAGTAAGGTGGGATGGATGTTCATTTAATAAAGAATGTCTCTTGTCTTTTAATTAAAAAAAGACATTTTATTTTCAGTTTGATACAATCATCCGTAGATGGACATGGGTTCTGAATGAGAGTGACTATATGTTTATTTATACACTACTACTTTTGTTGTCTGAGTCTAGGTAGAAACCCAAAACCTCTGTTCAGGAGTAGCACATAAGCACTGTGTGTCTGTAACTTCTCCCTGGTAGATAAGTGCCTGCCTGAACCTTCAGCACTAGGGTAAAAGGATGCTGCTATGGAGTCCTTGGGCTTCTTTCTGCTCGTAGACTATTTGGAGAGCGGACAACATAAGTATGTTATAGTTCCCAAGTTGTTTAGTGCTAAATTGAAATGAGCTGTCTTAACTAGCCTTTAACTCTCTAGTTTAAAAAAAAACAAGAACCCCCCCTGCATTTTACATACACGTTTATAATGCACTTAGTTAAGACAGCCACAGGGTATGTCCTAAGTTTGTCTATCTCTACATATGAGAGAGGGTAACTTTTTATCCAGAAGGACCCTGAAGCACTTTATAAAATACATAGAAGTGAACTGTATTTCTCCATCACTGCAACGCCGCTAGAAAGCAACAGTTTAACAGCGTGCAACAATTTTGATAGGAAATGAGAATACCATATAGAATAGAAACCAGAGGAGGAATGTAATTCAATTGTAATTTTCCTAGTAAACTTGTGTTGATATCCTTAATCTTTTATTTTTAATATTTTTGGTGGGTTCTTTGGTGAACATGGGAATATTGACCTCTACTTAAAGCACCTAAGCATGTTTTTAAGTCTCATTGGAGTCAAAGGTCCTTAACTAAGCCTGGGGTTATGTCCACGCTCAAGTGCTTTCATCACCTGGGCCCTGAAGAAGCAGGGGAAAATATCACAGTACACAGCTATATATTTTGTTTTAAAATTAAACACTCTTCACCCCACTGATAAGCATTCTCTAAGCCATTCAAATATTTTGTATCATGTACCCCTTTATTCTGCCATCATCAGTGACTTTTGTACCACAGGAAATAAAGGAACTTTAAGGAACTGCTCAACTTCTTGAAACTTGCTGGTCCATCCGTCCTTCCTCTCTCCAGCCATCTGTTTCTTTTGCTTTGGACAGGTGAAGTTGCTCCATCCCCGCAGCAAAATTTGGTCTGGGTGCTTCACAATCAGGTTTTCACATACATCAGAGAATTTTCATGCCTTTGCAAGCACTGATGGAACTGCCTGCACATAAATGTCTAGCCCTATAAATGAAGCTGGATTTCCAATTCCAGCTGCACATCTACAAGCCACTTTACAGACTTGCAGTTCTCTGTCTCTCCTGCACTGGGATGCCGGGCTGGAGGAAAAGCCGCCGCCTTTAGCTGCAGAGAATGCAGCATGGAGGTAAGGCTGGAGAGGAATACTACCGACTAAGTGGAGAGTCTAATGCTTTGTAATCTTGGGGCAGCAATGGGAAGAGAGGATCCAGTGTTGCTTTTTTTTTTTTTTTTAATTATCATGGATGATTCAGCCAACTCCAAATCTCTCTCCCAAAGCCTTTGCATACTGAGTATTAAAAATATAATTCAGATTGAGCTTTCTTAACAAAAAAAATGGGGGCAGCACAACATTTCTTCCAATCAAATTATCTTTCCAAAGAAATCCTTGGTGAAGCCCAATTCCAATCTCTGTTACGCTGGTGAAAATCCAGAGGAACTCGAACTCCTGTTATACCAGTGTCTCTAAAATCAGAACCTGGCCTAAAAATGTAGCGTTACACTGTTGAAGTGTAGATGTTAAGTGGCAGTGACAGGATGATCTCAAATGGCTTGAAACTTTAAAAGATGTTTCTTTCCAAAGATGCTGTTTTCGAACTTCAAAGTTTAAACCCTGTTATTTTACATTCCTCCAGTGACATCCTCAGGGTGATGTTACCAGCTGTGTCTATAGCACTGGCACTGCCTGTGACATGATTCTGTTTCTATCCCATTGTGTTTGATAGAATTATTTTTATACCAGAAGGTTCATGGCAGCCTGCCCACAAGGTGGCAGGAATATGGGTCCTATAGAATGTCCCTTGGCCTCTTTCAATGGAACACTATTAGGCATTTACTAGCCCTGGTACAATGCCTCTGAACTGCTATTAGGGCATTAAAAATATAAATAGCTGAGAAGTGATAAATATATATTGAACCTGAAATGGGTACATGGGCAAGATTGCAGTGAACTGAAAAGTAGCAGATTCTGTTCTGGGAATCTGAGCAAACTAGCCTGAGGTTGTCTTTTGCTTTTGAGGCTGGAAATTCCTTTTAAAAATACATACAGTGCACTTAAAAAAAAACCCTCCTTAAAATGTTTTTTTTCTCTTGCCATGTCAGTTATATCAACAATTGTTGACAGGAGCTTTGATGGCTAGTGCATAAGCATTATTCTGCACAATTTCTGCTTACGGAGGGTTTAGTTCTTGATGCTCAGTAAAGAGGAAGTGGACTGGCCTAATTAATCAGCCTGTGGCTCCACATTTGTGATGGGATTCCTTGATGCACGGAAGTGATAAAATCAGGGTATTTGCCAGAGAAATACCATGCCCACAGGATTATCTATCTTGCTACCCATGGTAGCAAACATGGCTAACTGGCAACTATTATTTGGTTCAAGAACTTGCTGTTAACCTGTATATGTTTCTACATTAGAAAACATTTTAGAAATGTAGGACTTTTCATAGTGGATCAAATCATTGGTCAGTCTAGTTTAGGATCATCTCTACATCAGAGGTAAATAGCTGATCACTTAGAAGAACATGCCCCTTTGTCTTCCCCCTTCCCTTCCAACATCCGTGCACCTTGAAATTTCAAGTGGCTAGGTATATTGTTTGAGGCTTGATCTGCTCATTTATTATAGCCTATGTAAACATTTTCTCAATTAGACATTTTATAGCACATTGTGGGAAGGAGGAGGAATTAGGTTTTTTTTTTTTTAGACTCCAAACGTATCAGCTGCTTTAACACCTACTGTTGAGATTATCAAATAAATAAAGTAAAACTAACCTAGAAAAAAGGGGTCTACCTGTTGTGAAGAAAAAGGGCCAGCTGTAGGTGGTCAAAGGCTCATTCCTGGTTTCCATCTGCAGCAACAGCATGGAGGTTAATCGCCCCCTTTGGTAACTTGCGCTCTCTCTCAGTACAGTAGATGGCAGTACAGGCCTATTAGATCAGCACAGCACTCTTAGGAGAATTTACTCTACATCAATGAGAACATCTCTACCTTCCCATAGCCCATCCTCTCTCAAACTGCTACATTATGAGAAATAAATGGTGTTGATCTTTTATTTCCATAGTACTATAGAAATAAAATAATACTGGAAGTATGGCAAGAGAAGATCTCAAAAATGTGAGAGGGACTAACTGGTTCGGATGATGGGCTACAGTACCTTTACTATAGGTTGCCACTACCAATTCAGCATGGGTCAGTAGGAGCTAAAAGTCATTACCCCTTGGTGGTGCTTTGGTAGCCTATGTGAAATGAGCCAGTGATCGGAAGACAAGTGCTTACATCTCCAATCACTCCCATAATTGGCAGCAATTGACACCCTTGTCACTATCACAACTGACACTGGCAGTCTCTGCAGCAAGGCTAACGACCAAAGAGACATGGAGACTGAATTTCTCTCTCCCCCAGGGGTAACCCCACTAGAGCAGAATTGAGGCACATCAGTGAGACAGTTTGCGGGAAGCTAGCTCTGCTCCTGCCTGAGCTATTCCTTTTCTGTCACTGGATTGGAGCGCTCCAATCTCCAGGACTGTCACTCCAGCACTAAATTGGCTTAAAATCAAAACCCAGAAGGCACAAAAATGTCTGTGTAGCTGGCGGGCAAAGGAAATTCAAAGTAGGATTATTAATACTCTCTTAGGAATTGAAGTGAGGAACGAAACTGACCCAGGCTCTCCGCCCCTGGGGAGCTTACAAGTATATGTTGCATGCTATCACCGGTCCAATACAGAGGAGCAGAATGAGACAGAATTGTCATATTTCAGAGGGGATGAAAATTACATTGGGTTAAGGTCCATGCTGGATCAATGCCAAGAAATGACTCTACTAAACTAAGGATCCACAAAGACTTTAAAGTCCAATATTCTGCAGAACATCAGAGCAGGATATTATGAGTGTCAGTAGAAGGCTGAGGGTAACCTCAGTTCTCTCACTCCATCATAACACTTTGTTTTCACTCCAGTTGCGTTGAGGTATTAGAACATGAAATCACATCATCCTGATTACTGCTTTGCTTCCCATCCTCTCCAGACATACACACCACTTCCAATATGATTTTAGTCATTCTCTTGAACTAACTTCAAGCTCCCCCCCATTTTTGAAATGGTTTGATATGTTCATATAAAATTCTAACCACTAGTGAGATACTGAGAGCTAAAATCTATGTCAGAATGAAAGGGGTACAGAAGTACTGATGGATCAGTGCATATAGTTTCCGGACTAGTACATTTGTCTAACCACTTCTGGACTGGCAATCAGAAAAAGAAAAGTACCTTAGTGGATTGGGGTAGAGGTGCCTAAACTCCAGGCTACAGAGTGTCTCTCTCTCTCTCTCTCTCTCTCTCTCTCTCACTGGCCTAATGACTATTTACCCACAGTGGAACAGTCAGTGGATGCATGCACATGAGAGAGACTCTGTAGCCTGGTGGTAAGGGCACCTGCCTGGGAGATAGGAGATCTAGGGTCCAGCCCTCTGAGCCAATCATTCTTGAATTATTTCAGAGTAGCAGCTGTGTTAGTCTGCATCCGCAAAAAGAACAGGAGTACTTGTGGCACCTTAGAGACTAACAAATGTATTTGAGCATAAGCTTATATATAACCTTCAAGTCAGCGGCACTGCTGTGGGTACCCGCATGGCCCCACAGTATGCCAACATTTTTATGGCTGACTTAGGGGACGAGAGCTAAGGAAGCATTGTTCTAACGTCCCTACTCTACTTGCGCTACATTGATGACATCTTCATCATCTGGACCCATGGAAAAGAAGCCATCAAGGAATTCCACCATGATTTTAACAATTTCCATCCCACCATCAACCTCAGCCTAGACCAATCCACGCAAGCGGTCCATTTCCTAGACACTACTGTGCTAATAAGCAATGGTCACATAAACACCACCCTATACCGGAAACCTACTGACCACTATACTTACCTACATGCCTCCAGCTTCCATCCAGGACAAACCACATGATCCATTGTCTACTGCCAAGCTCTAAGATACAACCGCATTTGCTCCAATCCCTCAGACAGAGGTAAACATCTACAAGAGCTCTATCAAGCATTCTTAAAACTACAATACCCACCTGCTGAAGTGAAAAAACAGATTGACAGAGCCAGAAGAGTACCCAGAAGTCACCTACTACAGGACAGGCCCAACAAAGAAAATAACAGAATGCCACTAGCCGTCACCTTCAGCCCCCAACTAAAAGCTCTCCAGCGCATCATCAAAGATCTACAATCTATCCTGAAAGATGATCCCTCACTCTCACAGATTTTGGGAGACAGGCAAGTCCTCGCTTATAGACAGCCTCCCAACCCGAAGCAAATACTCACCAGCAACCATACACCATACAACATAAACACTAACCCAGGAACCTATCCTTGCAACAAAGCCCGATGCCAACTCTGTCCACATATCTATTCAAGGGACACCATCATAGGACCTAATCACATCAACCACACCATCAGGGGCTCGTTCACCTGCACATCTACCAACGTGATATATGCCATCATGTGCCAGCAATGCCCCTCTGCCATACAAATTGGCCAAACCGGACAATCTCTACGCAAAAGAATAAATGGACACAAATCTGACATCAGGAATCATAACATTCAAAAACCAGTGGGAGAATACTTCAACCTCTCTAACCACTCAGTGACAGACTTGAAGGTGGCAATTTTGCAACAAAAAAACTTCAAAAACAGACTCCAAAGAGAGACTGCTGAACTTGAATTAATATGCAAATTAGATACAATTAACTTAGGTTTGAACAGAGACTGAGAATGATTGGGTCATTACACTAATTGAATCTATTTTCCCATGTTAAGTATCCTCACACCTTCTATGGGTCATCTTGATTATCACTTCAAAAGTGGTTTTTTTTCCCTCCTGCTGATGATAGCTCATCTCAATTGATTGGCCTCTTACAGTTGGTATGGCTACTTCCACTGTTTCATGTTCTCCGTATGTATAAATATCTTCTTTCTGTGTGTTCCATTCTATGCATCCGATGAAGTAGGTTGTAGCCCATGAAAGCTTATGCTCAAATAAATTTGTTAGTCTCTAAGGTGCCACAAGTACTCCTATTCTTGAATTAATCATCCACAGTGGAACAGCTTCAACAGAAGCGTCTCTGAGAGCCCCACATCAGTATATCCCACAGGACAGTGGTTAAAGCACTCTGCTGAGAGAGGATTTGAGCAGGGTCTCCCACCTTTCTCCCACTTGGGCAGAAGGGGAAATTAACCCGGCTCTCCCTCATCCCAGGTGAGCACTCGAGCCACTGGGCTAAAAGTTATAAGGTGGGTGGCACCATCTCCTTCTCCTGCCGTTGTGCGCAGATGCCGAAACTCATTTGTACAAGCCATTTCTAAGGCACTTGAGCCCCCTGACTCCAGGAGACAGGTGCCTGTTTGTGGATACCTAGGCAGAGAGAGGTGCCTCCCTGCAGCCCTGGCTCAGGTGCTTATCTCAAAGAGAGGGGTGAGGCTTAAGACACTATTCTCTTGTCAGCATCTCCCATGGCTATCTTAGGCAGTTCCTTGTCTAGTGCGGTGGCTTTTGTGGATTGCATTCTAAGGCCCCTATCTCTCTCTCTGTTCTTTGTATAGGGAGGCTAAGAGCTTAACTCCGGCTTTGGGGATCACGGTGGTGTGCCTGTGATTCTTCTTCAGCGTTGTGACGCCTACGTCCTTTTGTGGATCGGAGACAAAATGTTTTAATATCCGCTGTTAATGGAGGTGGCTGCCTTTATATAAGATGCAAGATCTGACGTTGCTTACTGTGAAGTGTATGGTAAATACACCAATCATTATCACTCCAATAGCTCAGTAGGCAGAGTGGCCAAGGTGTCCATTGTCCTCACCACTGAGTTTTTAATGACGTCTCAGGAAGGAGTCTGTATGTTCTCGGCCTGGCTGTTGTTCGTAAGGAGGCCTAGGAGCTGCTGCGAATTGGGTCACCATGTGGAAGTGTCACAGGCATTAGAATGCTCCCAGAAGATGATCGAGATCCAGCTGAGGAACGTCTTTACTTGCAGGGCTGGCAGCCCAGAGAAACATGCCAATTGGGAGAGTGGCTCAGCAGGTGTAGAACAGACGTGCTCAGCAAGGGCTTATTCCCCCTCAAGTGAAAATGTTTATAAAGCTGAGATCAAACGAAAAAAATCACGTACTAACGGGAAACTTTCCCAGACTGGGGTTCAGCCAAGTCATAGAGCTGAAGGCCAGAAGGGCCCACCAGATCATCTAGTGTGACCTCCTGTATATCACAAGCTACCAACACCATTTGGCACCTACTCACTAAACCCAACAACCTATGACCTGAGTGTGGAGTGCTGACTTCTCATATGCAATGCCCCTCGCTTTTGCAATTAGCTGATTTATGGAACTTCCCCCGAGCACCTGTGCAAGAAGAAGCTGAGTTGAGGTGAAACCCTTATGTACTAGGTAGCCGTTAATGCCGCTGAACCTTGTAAAAATCTGCATCGCTGGAGGGAAATGCTGTATAATTGTACAGGGAGCTTGACAACTGTGGTAAACCCATTTTTAGTTGTATGTTTTACAATGGATATAATTGCACCCATCAGCAAGGGCCAAATGTGGACTGGTGTAAGCAGGTGCAACTTCTTTCCTGTCCCCATGTCTGAATGTGAGGTTGAAAGTGGATGGGGGAGAGAGAGAAGGAGATAGGAGGAGTTAATAGCGAAGAAGGGGGATATTGAAAGGATTGCGTGAGGAAGATGTCGACTGGCAACCTTGTGACTGTTCCAAACAGAAAAACAACTGGACCAGTAACTGTTGTCCCCTACATTATATAATTACAGGCAAACGTTAATGGTGTTAAGCAATTGTGTCAGCAACTAGTGCTTCAAGCGCTTTGCTGACTACTTGGAATAGGAGACTTTATAGACTAACATGGTCAGTCACCTCAGTGTATTGAATTACTAGAATCTGCCTCAGCAGACCTGAAATCAATACACAGCAGCTGCATTGGAGCTGTGCGCACAACACTATTATAAACAATACAGTGTTAGCAGGAAAAAAGACAGTCCTCTCTGGCTTGCTTAAACACTGATGTTTTCAAGTAAGCATTGACCAAGACACAGGCTCCTCTGGCTTTGCCTTGCTCTCCGCCATAGTCCTACAGGCCCATAACCTTTAGTGTCCGTGAATAATTGGAAGTAAGACGTGTGGAACTTCTGCAATGCTGTACTGCAGTCGTCAGCTGTCGGGGGACAAGATTACATTGAAGTGGGAAACAGCATTGCAGAACAAATCCTGTTAAGACTCTCTAATAGATCCCAGGGTGTTATCCTGTTGGAATGGCTCAGCAGAATCCAAACAGCTCTGCTGCTGTAAGGTCTGTAGTGTAGACATAGCATGTCTGTAGACATGTTTGAAGACACCATCAGCCCTGGCCACAAGTGTTGATCGACTACAGACAGGCCGTGTGATAATGAGAAGAGGCTGAGCTGACAGAGTGTTTTTCAGGAATAAGCAAAGATATCTGTGTGTGGTTGGTTGGTTAAAAACAACAACAACAAAAACAAATCAACCCACTCTGACTTTCACTCTGTTTTGACCCTGGCTGGCAGGCAGCCTTCTTGCTTCAACAGCAAGAACCCTTTTTGGGTCCTTATCTTGCAAGACCCTCATGGTATGGACACACTGGAGAGTACCCATGAACTGATCTTAGCCCTTTGCTGCTCATGCTATAGTTCTCCTGTACAGCGGGGATGGTGCTGTGTGTGTGTGTGCGTGAAATAACTTACCTCTTGCTGAAGGCAACTTAACTGTTGCTGTGCCCTCTGGAAACACAGCAGGCAAATGGATATGTTTCCACTTCCATCCTGTAGGAACAAAGGGTGATGATGATTATATCCTGATTCAATTGCTTGGGGACACATTTCTTGAACCCATAGTGGTTTCCTATGGTTTGTTGTGGGTGCTTGTGAACAAAGCTTATACTTGTGCATAAACTCTCGGTAATGCAAGATGATTCTGTACTTTACACAAGTATCTTGGATGGATAAGGTTTTCTCAGCCACAGTTGAAAGGCACAAAATGTAGATTTGGTTTAGAGGGGGGGGGAAAAAAGCTTCAATAGGAATGTCTTCATGAAACTACTCTTTAAAATTCCAGCGAACCCTGTATGCATTCCCCAGCAGTGTTTGCAACCCAAGCATTGCAGCAGTGTGATTGTGTATGAGAACCTAACAATGAAACATAGGCTTTGTCTACACTTAAAACTTACACCAGCATAGCTCTGTTGGTCAGGGGTGTGAAAAAGCCTCACTCCCTACCGACACAGCTATGCCAACAAAACCCCCAGTGTAGATGCAGCTATGTTGACAGAAGACTCAGGGAGGTAGTGTTCCTACACTGGCAGCAAAGCTCCCTCACTTGGTATAAACTGCCTCTATACTGGGGTGCTCCGCCGGTACAGGGTCCGCAGCATAGACATAGCCCCACTCTACACAAATGTGAAACTGACTAGTGTATTATTGTCCATGCTGAGTGAAGTGCAAAATGTAAATAACCTGCATCAGTAAGTAAATTTTGTATCAATCTTGCATGTTGTCAGTAACAAAATGAAGGTGATTTGATATTTACAGTGATTTTTAGCTGGTAGTATTACCTTTCAAGGTATGTGATTTACACAGCAAATGTGAATCACTGCTTTAGATGAACCAGTTGGTTTTTTTTCAAGGCACAGCCCCACATAGGAGGGAGTTGTAACAATAGCCACTGAAATAAATTGATTCTGACCCCCTGTTCTGTAACAAGGGTATTAACCTTTTGTAACCATGACCCTTTAACATATACACAGAACTTATTTTGAGACAAGCCTTGGAAGGTTTTGACAAAGAGGAAGGAGCTGGGAATTCCACTGTGGTGCCTCTTACCTGACCTCATATATGCTGATGACATAATACTCTTTGCTACCACCCCTGCTGCAATGCAACAAATGTTGTAGTCTTTGAAAACAGTTAGTGAGGAATATGAACTATTTCTGAATGCGACAAAACAAAATGCATGTATGGTGACATGACTAACAAAAATGAGACGCATGCAGACATCACAATTAATGGACAAGCTGTAGAGGCAGTACATGAATTTAATTATCTGGCTCATATATATCCAATCAAGGAGGCTGGGTTCCAAAGAAATCAGAAGAAGTAGGGATGACTTCTCAGATATGGCCTCCTTTAAGAAAGTGTGGGGTGGAAAATGTGGCATCTTGAAATTGGTGAAAAGCCTAATTTTTTTCCATAGTGATTTATGGCTTTGAATCATGGGAAGTTAATGCTGCTGACAAGAAGAAAACTGAAGCTTTTGAAATGTGGTGCTGGTGAAGACTCCTGCATATCTCCTGGACTGAAAAATATATGAATGCTGATGTTTGAAATATTATGGGAGAGAAGCAGACCCTGATGTTGGAGATCAACAGATGCAAACTTTTGTCACGTTATGTGTAGAAATAGAAATAATCTTGTGAAAGTTTATTATCGAAGGAGTGGTAGAGGGTCATTGTAGTAGGGAATGACCAGCAAGGAGATGGACGGATCATTTGCAGATCACTGGAAGGTCAGTTGCTGAGTGCTCGAAGTTAGCAATCGTGAAGGCTTCTGAAAATTCTGCTGTGATGTTACCTATATTTGGACTTACTTACTTTTAACAAGGACTCATTTCACGTGGCTGGGGCCTGGAAATAAACATTTTCTTAATACAGCAGAGTGGAGGCAGATTGCTGCATGACAAACTTCTGGAGAGACCCTGCTTTACTCAGACACAAAGCTTCCTGGAGTTCTGGGGAACATGACTAATCCATCACTCTGTAAAGATGCAGGGTGCACTTCCTCTCCATCCCCACCTAGCCGAACTAGCCAATGAAGGAGTAGCCTCACCTGACTGAGCCTCTCCTGGTGAGATTTTCACTCAAATTTTTCAAATGAGATTGGCTTGGGGGATAACAATCCAAACTCCATGGAGCTTATCTGAAATGAAGCTTTGATTGTGTCCTTCTGTCAGCCTCAGCGCCATGAACTTGGCTATAACTGTCTACGCAGGCCTTCCAGCTGCACAGCACAAGCTCCCAATGCCATGCACAAAGAACAGCCCTTCTCAGCAAAACAGCTTGTACCACTATGAGGACTTCCTGGCTTTTATGCTGTGTCTTGCGGTCTGCCTGGGTCCTCCTTTAGCAAGGAGGGGAAGCACCAGGCAAGTGTGAAGGCACACAAGGATATATTCAGTACCATCAGCAGCTGACATGAACTAGTCACCAGGTCCCGGTGCATGTCATCCAGGAGAAATCATTTGTCTGACAACAACCCTTGCAGTATGTTGTACCCAGCTGTAGCGTGCACTTACAAGTCAATGCCACCTGTTAGGCTTATGTCAGTGTCATCGCAGTACCCAGGCCGACCTTATTCTTTCAGCTAGGTATTCTAAAAATGCAGCACTGATTCTAGAGGCCATGTGGGCAGAACACAGCTCAAGAGATGTATCCAATCAGCACTTCTCAAAATTTCCATTTGCCTAAAAAATCCCTCTGTGACCAGTTGGTGGTGGTTGCCAGTGAAAGGATAGAACCTTCTACCACCAGGCTGGGGCACTGATTCAGTACTGACTCAGAGGGAAGATTTTTGAGGAAAAGCCAGAATGAAGCAAAAATGTTAGTGGCTCAATAGGTAGCAGTTTCCTATTCAAGCACTGACACATTGATTTCAGGGGAACAGTGTTACGCTCACATTGGACGCGTTTGCAAATCCCAGCCTAGTAGCATTGGTACTTTAATTGTAATGACTATCGCACCTACAATTGTAAAACTCATAAGGTACTAGTTGAAAATATTGCTCTGCCTCTTGTATCTGTACAGTATTTATTTCCTTGGCACTCAACTGTTTTAAAAGGTAGACACTTGTCATCTTCATGTTCACCCTTTCAAACAGCACATTTCTGAAAACTCTCATTGACTTCAGAGGGAGCAGAGTTGGGCCACCATGGACCATTTTTGAAAATCCTTTCCTAATACTGCACTTTTCCTGTGAATATTTTTGAGCAGCCCATAAATGCTGAATAAGCCTCACAACAGCCCTGTGAGGTAAGTAAGTATTGTACCCAATTAACAGATGGAGAGACTAAGGCACCAAAAGGTTAAGCACTTGCCTAGGTCAATAGTGGAGCCAGAATATAATGCCACAGTTCAGAACTCCACTTCCATGTTTTAACTACTAGAAAACATTGTCTCCTTTCATTAGCATTTATTTTGGTGTGATACTGGTCTTTCTAACCTTTTTGTTGTCAGCTAGAACATTTGGTGTGCATCTGCAAGTTAGGGTGACGTTCACTGATCAAATTCAGTGAAAGAATTCTGATTTACTAGAGCTCCCCAAGTTATCACGTACTTTTGCACCCAAACTACGGAGGATTGTTAAAAGCAAACTGCTGCACGCTGTCACATTCACTGTAAAGAAGCCAAGAGATTTCTGCATGTCAGATTTCCAGCTGGTGACAAGAGGGGGATTCATCGCTACAGTATAATTCCAGTTATCTGTAGAACTCAGATGTGGATACCCAAAGACCATTTTTGCAGATCACGGCTGCATGCGGATCCAAATTTTATACCCAAAGCACTGCAAATCTGCGGATCATTGTTGCGGATCACAGACTGGATGCAGATCCAAAATTTGTAGGGCTCTAATTATCTGAATCCACAGTGTGTTCCTTTGTAGCACTATGTTAGGTTACAGCCCTTCCATCCATCCGAACGCCTGGTTAGCGAAAAGTTTCCACTCCCCCCCCCCCCGCCCCAGTACATTTGGACAAACGGGAGTTTACTGTATTGGGGTTGCAGTCTAGCTATTCCTCCAGTAGCAGGTCAGACAAGAAATGTACCCCTCCCCTTCATCATCATGTGATTCCACATAACCACCCCATCCTCTGTAATCTTCACTGCTGTGCTGCCACTAGTGGATGTGCCAGAGTTTGAGAGATAGCGGTGTGGTTACTGCCAGCTGATGTTCATCATGAAATGTCCCTTAGAACTGGCTACGGTGAAAAAGAGAGGCAAGCTGCACACCTTTGCTTACAGACGATACTAGCTGATTTTCTAAAATATATATCTTCAGTTGCCAGCATCTAGATATATTTCCCACTTGGGGATGATGGATAGCTCCAGGAGTTAGAAATTATTGGCAAAGGGAGCAATGTTTGTGGTAATTCACTGCATCACCATGTTGGGAACTTGGGTTCAGTTCCTGGGCTTGACTGCTTACTGCCTAAGGCTTCAGTCCCGCAACCATTTACGCATGTGCTTAACTTTAGACATGTGAGTAGTCCTATTGAATTCAATAGGATTACTCATGTGAGTAAAATTAAGCATGTGCTTAAATGTTTGCAGGATCAAGGCCTAAGTCTGCAGGAACTGATGATGTCACTCTTCTTTGAAAAGAGGGGGACAGTCTTGTGTTCACCACCACTCGCTCCTCAGGCCCATACAGGTGTGACATTCAAAAGGAATCCTCTTCAGCCAGGGGATGGTAGCTGCAGCACTGGTTCCTTGAGGAGGCAGGGGGATTAAAGTGTCTGTGTGTGAAAGTCCTTCACGTTTCACAAGGATGCAGAGGAATGTTGCTAATTGGTTTGGCGGTGGGCTATGTTATCCATCCACCTTATGTTGCCCTTAAAACAATTGGCTTCCACACTACACATTATAAACATTGCTCAGCTCCGAGATCTAACCAAACGATGGTGGGTGAAGTTACTGCTACCTCAGCAGCAATCATGGGTCTCCTAGCTGCAGACTTGGATCACTTGATGATTACCTGTTCTGTTCTTTCCCTCTGGCATTGGCCACTGTCAGAAGACAGGATACTAGGCTAGATGGACCTTTGGTCTGACCCAGTATGGCTGTTCTTATGTTCTCTTTTCCCTTTCTTACCCAAAGGGAAAACAAAACTGCAATTCCTTTCTCCTACCTCCCCCTAGCTAAGCTGAAATAGACAGGCACCCTAGGTTACTGTGTCCCCATAGTGCTGCAGCTGTCCCAACCATCCAAAGTGGGCCAGATGGGACAGCTCTCTGTAACACAAACTGGCTGATCTACTGCACCCTACCTTCTGGGGTCTGAGGGAGAATTTGGTCCATAATCTTATAAGGTTACAACTGCCATTACACACATTAAAATAGCTACCACCGTGAAGGCAGAGATATACATGAAGGCCTACCAGTGCTTGTAAAAGGCCTGACAAAGAACAAAAAGCCTGCCAGTCACTACTAAGAAATGTTGCCCTCAGGAAATTAAAAACGTGAACATCGTGGCATACACAATAAATGTCTCCTTTGTAACTGCATATTCAAGAATGAACGAAACTCTGGCATCCTTAAAAAAATAAAAATAAATAAATAAATCAGAGGTGGTTTTCAACCATCCCCCAATTTTTTAAATACTTGTGAATAGTCATTACAATTGGAACAAAATATATAAACGTTGGTCCAAGTCATGCAACTTTACATAAGTAGTTTCAAATATGTAGTCCTACTCACATGAGCAAAGTGTTACATACAGGCATGTTAGCAGGATTGGGACATAGGTGTAGAATCAGGGCTTTAGAGACAATTTTTGGATATGTCTTCACTGCAAAGTGAAGGTGTTACTGTAGCACAGGTAAGCACAGCTGGACTGACTTTAATTAAGCTAGCACAGGTAACAGTAAGAGTAAAGACATGGTGACATAGGCTAGCAACAAGAGTATGTACCCAGGGTCCCTGATGGACTCATGCTTGGGTTGCTAGCTTGTGTCGCTACATCTTTGCTACTATTGTTTCCTGTGCTAACTTGTTTAAAGCTAGCATGGGTATGCCTAATTGTGCTACCATCACACCTTTGTGGTAAAGACACACACAACATGTCAGATTAAAGGGATACATTCAATTTAGTTATTTATCAAACTTCTTTCCCTGTGTTACTAATAACTTCTTAGTTTATGAGGTGAAAGAATTTTGAGTGTCCTATTTACTGGTCACTCTTTGTGCTCCTCATTTACTCTTTGAATTTTGTTCAGCTCAGACCGTGAAAATCGACGTTTCACTTTTTGTTTATAGACAGTTTCACTTTCAGGGTTTGAGTTTCAGACATGCTAGGAAATGCTTATGTTCAAAATCAATTATATTAATTAATCATGCAAATATTTCTCTTGGTCTCAGGTTTTCATTATAAAATGTAAATGTTGAACAATATTTAAAGGGACACCATCAACTTAAAATCAGTCTGATTGATTTGTAACCTACCATTGTTACAAGTGATGCCTCAGATTAGAGAAAAAGAGAACAGAAAAATATTTTTCCTTTAAAAGATCTGTTTACATTGTGCATTTGATAACACACGGTAAAACAGACAGCCCCCTGTTGTTTATGTGGGTTTTCACACTGCAGCAGGGGAGAGAAAATAATGGAGAAAAAATAAGAAAATGTGCAGGTAAAGCCAGGAAAATTCGCAGGAGCGAACTAGGAAGCAGGTGTAGTTCCTTTAACTACTTTTAACTCGCTTATTCAGATGGACTAGATTGCAAGCTGACAGTGTCCATTGAAATGGTTTGATCAGAGAGAAAATACCTAATTAAAATAGCGTGTGATGGGGGTTTGTTTTTTGGTCTGACACCTCTGGAATCGCGGGGGGGCTGAATAATCTGCAACGTGTGCTCTTCGACGACCTGATGACACACACCTGCGATGGGCTGAGACGGCAGTAGCCTCATTTGTGCTCCCCAGATTGGGTAGCTGGGTATGTTTTCCCTCTCTCAGTTGACAAACAAACCAGGCGATGATACAATTATCAAAGGCAAAACTCAGAGGCATCGCTCCCTATAATCGTGCGAGCTGCGGCTGGTGTAATCAGCTCAGTATAGCCTCTCTGGCAGCGGAGACTGGTTTCAGGCCCTCAGTCGCAGCTCCCGTTTAGACACAAATGGTCCATGCGCTTCCCACGGAGAGACCAAAGCGCTCTTTGTCTCTTCCTCCCTCCCCCGGCCCCCCTTGGAATTCTCCGGGGTGCACCCTCCTGCGATGCACAGGGCTCCCCAAATTAACCCCCCTGCACGGGGCAGAAGAAAATCACGCCCAACCCTGGGGGAAAGGCTCATCCGGCTGCTCTTACCTGCTCAGCTGTGGGAAACAGAGTGACTCGGATACAGCCTGGAGCCGGACTGTACTACCTCGGGCACCTCCTGCCGGGAATCGCAGCCCCGGCGGCACGCAGCTAGGATCTCCCCGCAGGACAGCCCCCGCGCCCCCCCGGGGGGACCCGGTAGCAGCTCGTGCGCCCTTAGCCAGAGACTTCGCGAAGGGAGAAAGGAAATTAACTATAGTGTCGCTCCCCTGGCTTCTCCTGCCACTTAGTACGATCCCCACCCCCACGCTGGGAACCGCAGCTCCCGTGGCTACACTAAGGGCAGTAGAAAGCCACAGTCCCGTGCCATGGGCCAGGAGAGGATCGTCTGAAGCAGCACTAGCCAGGGGCACGGCGAGGTGTTTCCTTTGCCCCCCTCTCTCACTGCACCCCCCCTCCCCATCCTTGTTCCCGCACAAGCACTGATGGAGCACATTGCACATCAATGTCTAGCCTTGTAAAGCCCTCGGTCTCGCCGCTGCTCGCTGCGCTGTACCCACAGCACTTCTGGAGTGGGGGCGGGGGCCCTGTACAGACTTGCAGAAGAAGGAAAAAAAAGGCCCCCTCGCCTCCTCAGCAGGTTGCTCCGGTGCCGGGATGCCAGGCTGGAGGAAGAATCTGACCCTGTGTCTGCAGAGAATGCAGGAGGAAGGTAAGGCTGGCTACAGCACGAGGGGGGGAATGCTACGGGGGGGGGGGGGGTATTGCACTGCCCTGAGAAACTGCCTTGGAGTTTTTCATGGGGTTGCAAGGGCGGGGGGGTTGTCTGTTTCTTTGTCTCTGGAGGGATGCTTGAAAATGCAGCCTCTCTTTTGAGGCCCCTGTTTGAACTGCGTGTTTACAATTGTTCTGGTAGGGAAACCCCCCCCCCCCCCAAGAATACAAATCACTTTGAGCCCTGTTTGGTGATTACCTGTTTGCAAGGAACAGCAGCATAAATCAGATGTCTGATGCACTGGCTGAGGGGGTGAAATAGACCAAATGCCAATAAACTTTAAAGCAGCCCCTCTGTCCTCCATCCATCATTCTGGGTGTAAGATTGGCGGTGGTGCGCAGTTACTTGTGTTTTGAGTGTTGGGAGAAGAGATGAGAGAGGGGAAATTGAATATTTATTTTTGGCAGCAGAGTAGCATGCAGCATCTTGCATGTAACTTTCTAAAGCTGCTACTGCTTCCAAATGGCAATTATTCTCAGTGCTTAACTTCAAACAGGAATGTGGGTCTTGTGAATTTCACTGTGGTCCTGCAGGCTTACTACTACTCATATTATCTTTCATACTATTACTCACAGCATCTGGGAATTATGTTCTACAGTGTGACGTTAAATTAATGTTGGCTCTGCAGCTCATAAAAGTTGGAAGGAAACTCCCACAAGGTGGCAGAACCTAAAGAATGTTTAAAATCTTACACGCCAGTTTATTTTGGTTCATGGGGAGTATGTATGAATGGGGATGATAGTGTTGAGGACAGTACCTATGTCAGAAATGGAGTATAATTCTGTCTCGAGCCCATGACAGTGGTTTCAGGGAGTTAACCTGAGACAAGCTTTTAGGATCAGAGATGAGCAGGAATTCCTTTTCTGGTTGCCTTTGCAGCTTCTCCTTTCAATGTCGCCCCTCAGCTTCTTTGCTACAGTTGGTTAGCAGTGAGTTGTGGTGCAATGCAAAGCAGGGCTCAAGAATGATTTAAAGCATTACAGTTGCACCAAGTGAGTAATGCAAAAATCAAAGACTTTTCAACCCTGTTGGTTACCAGACATAGAAACAAATTTCACTGTTACCTGCTTTGTGACGTGTCAGGTTTGAATAGTTAAACTGATATATTTAGTGAGTCTTTTTTCTGATGCTACTTATCTCTTTCTTGCACTCTGTTTCAAGATAACAGCATATTGTTTTTAACCTCTTGAGTCCACTGCTTCCATGTACTTGGACTCCAGGCTCATTAAACTGAGAACTTAAATTCTGCTGAAAATCAGAGATTTTATTCTGTTAAAAAGCATCTTTTTCAACAAATCCATAGTGTCTTCAAACTAGTCCTTTAATGAAGTCACCATGGGATACAGTGCTATGTAACACTGGTCTGCAGTAATACATAGGGGTGCTCTTGCACCAATGGAGGTTTGGAGGCCAGTAATGCTTAAACAGTATTTACAATACTGAGCTCCTGAAGTACTAGCTGCATTGTTTTAACGTGATTGGATTTATTACTTTCTATGACTTTCACAGATATTTAATGGTTCTTCCTTCCTGTGTCTTTGAAATTGACTTCTCCCCCATTTGCCCCCCCTCCTCTGACACACAGCACTGCAGTGGGTTTCTTACCTGAGTATGCTGGTACATTATCCATATTCTTATAGGCTGTTTACCAGATTCCCCTGTAACATTGTCCTTAGTTCCTTGCACAGCTCAAGAGCAGTTCGTCTTTGGAAGTTATGACTTAACTACTGTCTGATTAATCATCTGAAAGAAGAAATCTTGCAGGATAGGGATCATGACAAGCTGGTTTGATGTGTAGAGGACAAGCTATGTGTATGGCAATGGACTAGCGGTGAGGGCATGCAGGGAAGAGCTCTCCTTCCCTTTTCTACCGGGTATTTTCTTTTTTTACAATGCTAAGTAGTTAGCTGTTCATATTTCAGTGTGAGACTCTGTTCCTCTTCTATGGGGAAAACAGAGATGGGCCCAGTTTAAAATTTTGTGGTACTAATATTTTAACTGACACAGTACAATGTATAACTAAGCTCCAGAGAAAGTTTCACATCTCGTCTTGTATAACAGCATCCTGAAAACAGGATTTTGTTCAGATTTTTTTTTTTTTTTGGACAAGCCAAACTCCAATCATCCTTTTAATAATATTATTTTCTAGTTATCCTTTTTCTGAACAAATTATCTCTGCCTGTTGTCTCTTTGTGATTGTTCAAATGTGGCATTTTCAGTTCAGCCATCCCACGCCTAGGAGCGACAGCACTGCAAGAGCAACACACACTCACCACGCAGTGTGTAAATTTTGCACGTCGCCCTGAGTTTCCAAAGGAAATGTTCTGCTAGTCATCTAAAGGAGTATATTTAAGTCTATGAAAATAAATGGTCCGTTTTGGTTACTCCATTTTGCTGCAATGGGCATCACTTGCTACTTTCAGCCATTCTATACAAGAGTGGGAGCTTCATTAATCGAGAACGGTGTTCAAAGGGTCAAGCGCATTAAGTAACATAGTTAAAATACATAAAATTCACACGGGCTATGCTGAAATGTGGCATTCATTCATATTTTAAGCAAAACCCAATCACGGGTATTTTCTTTATACACTTGTTTTGCTGTAAAAAGGCTATAGTTTGGCGTATATGATCGCAGGAGAAAGCACAAAACGGTTGTGATCATGAATAAATTCTCATTCTCCATCAAAAAAGAGTTCCATGGTATGTACAATTGTTGGTGGTTGTTTTTTTTTAATTCGGAGGAAGAATTGACATTAATGACTTTAAAAAAAGTTGAATGTTGCCAGTAAGATTCCACGTTACCCTTACCCCCAACACACATGCTATGTAAACAGCCTTGTTCTTTCCAAGTCAAGGACCAGTTCCTGTGACTACTTCCTTATTCACATGAAAAGGTCCATCAATGTGCTTTGGATCTGGCCCATAATGGCACTGAAGTCAATGGAAAGACTCCCATTAACTTCAGTAGCTTTGGGTCAAGCCATATTGCATAAGTACTGCTCAGCTGACTGTTTGCAGGGTCTGGCTTGAAGACTGGAAATTCCCTGGTAAGGCAGCCACACAAACAAATCTACCTTGCCTGCATGCTTTATAATCATGTCCTTAATTACACACTTTGTACTCATGCTTTATAATCATGTCCTTAATTACAGTATCACACAGTAAGATACAATTCCCTTATTATAGTTTATTATATTGGATTATTTGCCAAATAGTACCACATAAATTATAAACTGATAAAGGTTGGAGCAATATTATGTGTCGCTGAGTTTCTAACAATCATGATAACTCAAGAACGGCAGAATGAAATATATCGTGTTCATTCTACTCATCACTGGTTAGTTGTCAGGCCACTTCTTGCAGTCCTGTTGGAGAAAACTATCCTGCTGATTTCAGTGGCTTGTGAATGAAGCCTATGCGAAGACTGCAGGTTATGGCCCACAATGCTTGTAAGTAGGATTTAACTACCTGATGCTGCAGTTCTTAATGGGAATTTAGCTTGAGTAAGGACTGCAGGACTGGGCCCTTATTCATGGTTTTCTCAGCATGTCAGTAGTGGAAAAAAATAAAGGCCACATTCTGATTTCAGGGTTGTGCATACATATGGGTGGGTGGGAGAGTTCCCATTGATTTCAGTACCTGTAAGCAACCAAGGGCAGAGTGTGGCCATATAGACATAGCCCTAAGTCTTATCTACTGAATAAGACATTTTTGTCATAACAAGTATGAGCAATATAATATCTATGTAGTCACTCTCATATCTAGACACCATTACACAATCCTTAGATGTGATTCATATACTACTGGGGACAAGTATAGGGTTTGATTATAAAGGTGTAGGTCACTAATATAGGACCAAATCATGAAATCTTCACTGTGGAAAAACTCCCACTGACTTCAATGACATTTTGTTTGAGGAAGGACTTTAAGGTTTGGCCTTTAATTTGTACATTACAAAGCCCAGTGTGGTGATTTCCCCCTCCCCCTTGGAATACTACATGAGGAGTGATACAGAGGGATTATAAAATCTAAAGTGAGTTACTGACTCCTCACATGTGAATCGACTGGGGAAGATAAAAGAATAAATTTGTAACAAGTTAAAACTGTTCTTGAAAAGTCGAAATGTTACAGGATTATGTCGCTGCTGTTTATTTCCGTCCACTGCAGCCAGTCAGTTTGTGTGGCTCCATGCTGGTTACCTAGGAAACAGCTGTAGCAGTGTACGATGTAATTTTATTGGCTGTGTGGTCACGCTGATTGCTAGGGTTGTGGGCAGAGGTTTCCCATGGTAGAGCCGTGCGTGTGCAGCCCAGGAAGAGGACATGCTCAATGATGTGTTTTGATTTGTAAAATGAAAGAAAAAACATGGAAATTATGGGATAAAATTTTACTTACATACCTGGCAGTGGGATAATCCATGCTAAATATCAATGGGTTAAACTTGACATAGTAAGTGGGGAATCTGGACGTAGTTTTCGACTGTTTACAAGGGGTGTTTTTCATGATTTTGATGGAAGTGTTTAAATTTACATTTGAAATGTAACAGCATCTATAGGTTGAAGATCTCAGCTGCTGCCGCTGGGCTATAAAAATCTAGTCCAGATTCTGCCCTCAGTTACATCCATAAATGATGGCAATTTTTTTCAGAACTGTGAAATGATATGATCCTGTCGAGAACTGGGGTTCTAGCTATGTACGCTAACATCTCAAAGTGCAGTGCCCCAGTAAGTCAAGGACGGGGAATTTGTGAATCTCACAATTAACTTGTCAGAAAATACACAGATTTTTGAGGGACTTCATAAAAATGGCATCTGTATATAAATATGTAATACATGAGACTGTAAAAACAGAATAAAATATAAAAAGAATCCTGCAAATGGAAAAGAACTTGCATTATTTTTTAATGTGCTTGTTCACTTACTCCTGAAGGCCCCAATACTGCGAACTCTTACACACATGCTTAACTTGAAATCAGTTGTACTATTCGCCTGTTTAAATTAGTGTGGGTAGGATCAGGACCTAACTCAGTAACTCACAATACATCTCCTACTTATTAAAGAGAATTAGCAAGGTTTTACTATAATTGCATTTAAATAGCAGGCTGATGCTATGCAGTTTTAGCGTGGTGTCTTGCTTTAAAGAATCCCCGTGTTTGAACCTACAGCAATATGGTTTAATATCTTATTGGCACCTTTTTAATAAAGAAGTTCTGCTGGATTGCAGTAGTTACAAATAGTAAGTGTTTGGGTGCTGAAAGGCTGAAAAGACTTTACGGCTGTCTGTAGATACAGTGTCTCTCCTAATATATTTCTAGATACACTGCAAAGTTAGGTGCTGGTATCTAAGCTTTGCTAGAGATGAGGAGCTGCACACATAGTGCTTAGAAATTTATGGGCCGCAGTTTGTTGGCAATACTAATTATACAGGCCACTGCTTTTAAACAAAATGTTCAAATAGAGGTTCTGACCTCCAACAACGTATGGTAGGGAATTAGAATGGGCTTTAAGTCTGTGGTAGTAATGCTTAAAGGACAATGTTCATTCATCAAACTGATAGGACAGGCAGAGCAAATCCTACTAGACCGTGATGGGTTCTTTTTCTTTCATTAAAATGTCGATGTGGATTCGGCACCACTTAAAATTAGGGACAAACAGCTGTGACATCAGTGTGTTTTGGGTAAGCGCTTCCTGGGACCCCTCCTCCAACTCTCTGTCACCCTGTGCCTGTTTCAGGTGTGGCGTTTGGTCCCTGACTTTGCCATAACAGTCAACCCTTATGGCAAAGTCTTAATAGGGATTAAACATGGGATTCTGAAAAATGGCTCTAAAAACCTATAGAATTTGATTTAAAAAAATAGTTTATAACTGTCTTTTTGAACAAGGCTACAGAATTCTCCAACATGGCTATAATTTTGCGTTCACTTGGATGGGCTATTATTATATAGGTCTTTCCAGAAAAGCGGCTTTTCATGAGCAGTGATAAAATCATAATACTGGCACAATACTATGTGCAGCGGCATAGTGCTGGCTGCAATGACTTGGCACCATCTGACATCAGAGACCTCCGCTCTGCTTGTGCCATACTGCGGCAGTTGCAATCGGTGGAGACACTCAAGCTGGTTCAACCTTCCTCTCAAAGAGAGGAACCTGAGGGAAGAGTACTCTCCATGAGGGTCCTTCAGCTTTGGAAACTACTCTCGGGTTCGGGAATAACCTGGGTCTGTTGGCACTCAGAGCATGCTGCAAGGAGGGTAAAACTCTGAAAAAGCTTATGGGGAGTGAGGGGCTTCTTGATGGGAGCTGAGAATTTTGTGGGAGTGGGAAATGGGGGGGAGGGGTGGATTGAACATTGTTTATATAATTTATATCGGAGTTTCCAGTAGTTGCCTTTTTATAAATAGAAATTAATAACAGTAATCTAGCGTGGGTGCTCTGCAAATACGCCACGCTTCCAGCTGTTGGCACCCTGTCTTTTCCATTCCTGGGCTTGTTCTGAGAGGCTGCTGCTGATCATGCCAAATTACCACAAAGTTGTGGGCAGCTTATATGATGTGGCCCAATATCCAGAGGAGGTTCAGTGCTAATTTCACTGGCAAGCTAGGGATGTCCAAACCTGCTCTTGGAGGGAAGGATGACTCGCAGGATAGAGTCCTGTCCCTAGTGCCATTCACTTGTAGCTCAGAGTTTCAAATTCAGATTAGCATGTTAGTGACAAAACCACCTGAAGTCTGTCTGTGGCCTTAGTTCTTGAAGTCTGGCTCTCAGTGGAGAGGCACTGCCATTCATTGCTCATATTATACTTGTTTTGTGGGTGGATAGAGCCCTTTAGTTCCCAAGGGCTTAGAATCATAGAATATCAGAGTTGGAAGGGACCTCAGGAGGTCATCTAGTTCAACCCCCTGCTCAAAGCAGGACCAATCCCCAACTAAATCATCCCAGCCAGGGCTTTGTCAAGCCTGACATTAAAAACCTCTAAGGAAGGAGATTCCACCACCTCCCTAGGTAACCCATTCCAGAGCTTCACCACCCTTCTAGTGAAAAAGTTTTTCCTAATATCCAACCTAAACCTCCCCCCACTGCAACTTGAGACCATTACTCCTTGTTCTGTCATCTGGTACCACTGAGAACAGTCTAGATACATCCTCTTTGGAACCCCCTTTCAGATAGTTGAAAGCAGCTATCAAATCCCCCCTCATTCTTCTCTTCTGCAGACTAAATAATCCCAGTTCCCTCAGCCTCTCCTTATAAGTCATGTGCCCCAGCCCCCTAATCATTTTTGTTGCCCTCCGCTGGACTCTTTCCAATTTTTCCACATCCTTCTTGTAGTGTGGGGCCCAGAACTGGACACAGTACTCCAGATGAGGCCTCACCAATGTCGAATAGAGGGGAATGATCACATCCCTCGATCTGCTGGCAATGCCCCTACTTATACAGCCCAAAATGCCGTTGGCAACAAGGGCACACTGTTGACTCATATACAGCTTCTCGTCCACTGTAACCACTAGGTCCTTTTCTGCAGAACTGCTGCCTAGCCATTCGGTCCCTAGTCTGTAGCAGTGCATGGGATTCTTCCGTCCTAAGTGCAGGACTCTGCACTTGTCCTTGTTGAACCTCATCAGATTTCTTTTGGCCCAATTCTCTAATTTGTCTAGGTCCCTCTGTATCCTATCCCTACCTTCCAGCGTATCTACCACTCCTCCCAGTTCAGTGTCATCTGCAAACTTGCTGAGGGTGCAGTCCATGCCATCCTCCAGATCATTAATGAAGATACTGAACAAAATTGGCCCCAGGACCGACCCTTGGGGCACTCCGCTTGATACCGGCTGCCAACTAGACATGGAGCCATTGATCACTACCTGTTGAGCCCGAAGATCTAGCCAGCTTTCTGTCCACCTTATAGTCCATTCATTCAGCCCATACTACTTTAACTTGCCAGCAAGAATACCGTGGGAGACCGTATCAAAAGCTTTGCTAAAGTCAAGGAATAACATGTCCACTGCTTTCCCCTCACCCACAGAGCCAGGTATCTTGTCATAGAAGGCAATTAGGTTAGTCAGGCATGACTTACCCTTGGTGAATCCATGCTGACTGTTCCTGATCACTTTCCTCTCCTCTAAGTGCTTCAGAATTGATTCCTTGAGGACTTGCTCCATGATTTTTCCAGGGACTGAGGTGAAGCTGACTGGCCTGTAGTTCCCCGGATCCTCCTCCTTCCCTTTTTAAAAGATGGGCACCACATTAGCCTTTTTGCAGTCATCCGGGACCTCCTTACCTACATGGGGAAATTTCCTGGCATAGCTATACTATAATAGCTATAATAAAGCCGAGTATTTATGTTGGAATAAAGTCACTTTTTTATTCTAATATTGAGTGTCCACACAGAGACTCATCCTAGTATAACTATAATGGGATAATTATTCTGGTGTAGCTATGCCAGGGAACTTCCCCATATAGACAAGTCCTAAGACTGTCAACCAGGCAGGTTTTAGAGCACTAAATTCACTTAAACAGAGCCCTGGTCTTTAGAGGTTAAAGTCCAGTATGGTAACTTGTGACTGCAGTCCTAGTTCTTGAGCGTTAAAGGTTCCCACATCACATGCTATGTTAGGAAAAGTACATAAAGCATGACTTGGCATGTCCAGCAAACCATTGGGTTGGTTGCAGGGGAAGGAAAACTTATTTACTATAATCTTCCCTTAGTGGGTACAAACAACTGGCATGAATGTAATGGGAAATGGGAGAATGTGCTGAAGGGGAGGATAACCCCTGAATCATTAAGGGCCATTTTTTTCATATGAACTGAGCAACTCCAGTTCCCACTGACTTCCACTGGAGTTGCAGACACTAAGGCCATGTCTACACTACCAGCTAAATCGGCACTGCTGCGATCAATACAGCAGTATCGATTTAGCGGGTCTGCTGATAACACGCTAAGTCGATGGCAGAGCATTCTCCCATTGATGTCTGTACTCCACCTCCCCGAGAGGCAGAAGCTATGTCGATGGGAAAGTGTCTCCCATCTACATAGTGCGGTATAGACACAGCTGTCTGTAAGTCAACCTAATTTACATCGACTTCGGTTATGTAACGGAACTAGCATATCTTAGATCAACTTACACTAAGGGCTAGTCTACGCTAATGCTGTAACCCAGGCCTGCTGGGTGTGGTGCTCTGTCCCCCTCTAGTGGCACCTAAACCACCTAAAGATTGATGAGTTTGCTACAGCCTTGGCTAAGAGGCCTGTGGCTTTTAGCTCATACAGTAGAAGCTCATGCATTAGCTCCGGAGGTCCCAGGTTCAATCTTGCCCACCAACAACCGCTGTCTGTTGGCGTTACATTAACACTTCTGAAAATCAGGCCTTGGTTGTCTATAGACTGTGCTTCTCTCTCACCAACAGAAGTTGATCCAATAAAAGATATTACCTCACTCACTTTGTTTCTCTAATATCTTGGGACCACCAAGGTTACAATAACACTGCATATGCTTCTTAGACCCACATGCTGGGGAGAAATACAGATCTTATTACACCCATGTAAATCAGGAATAACTTTCCTGAAATTAATATAGCTATTGTGGATTTACACCAGTATAACTGAAATCAGAGTGAGTCCCAGCCTTGACTGAGGGTTATGATGAGAAACATTGTAAGGGAATAGATTCCACACTGGTGCACTGGTCCTTATAGAGGATGATAGGTTCTCTTCTTTCCGGCGCTTAAGTCAGCTGAATCTCATGCTGTGATAAAACAGTTTCTATTCAAAGGGTTTGCATTTTGTCCAATTATTTTTGATGTTCCTGTGGACTTGTTCTATAGAAAGAAAGAGTAATGAAGCTTTTTGTTTTAGAATTCATGTGTAATAATTTTTCCAGTCATCTTGCTTTGTCAGGGGAGTGAGCTACCTCCCCCACCCTTTTATTCTTGGAATATGAAGTAGTTTATATAGAAAAAAAGAAACATACACAGTTTGTAAGTTCATAATTATTTCCATTTTATCTATTTTTTCCCCTCTCATTAATGTTAGATATTCTTGGCATCCGGTAAGTACTGGCTCTGATTTTCCAGCCAGAATTGTCTTTGGCTCAAACTAAATTCACTGATTCCTATGACAGTGTTGAAAATGTTGCCTTCCAGCAGCGAATTCATTCAATCGAACATGCTTTCCGCTGACATGTTCAGCGTCAGGTGAGCCTGCACTGCATTTAAGCAGAAGGGGCTACTATGTGCTGTTTGAGTTCAAAGGAACGTTAGGGATCAGGATGCGATTAAATCCATGCATTACATGGAAGATGTCATTGACCCTGCCAACTTAATTGCTCCCTTCTGGTGAGCAGAGGGCAAAGATAATACAGCAGAAGACACTCTCCGAAGCTGCAAAATAAATTCAGTTGCACAGTCTTTAAGTTGTTGTGTTGTCCTGTTAAATAATGTACATTTTCTGTCAAACTATTCTATTGCTATAGTGACCAAAGTGTTACAGAGCTTCATTTTAGCAGTTATATTAACCTTGGTGTGCTCTTGGTTGCAGACGTTAGAAGATACTCTATATATTTATTTGGATTATAGATGCTGTCACCTTCTCTGCTAATGTGATGCTTTTAGTCATTTGAGTGACACTTCATTTCATCTGCACAAGGAAATAAGGGTCTCAGCTAATGTCTGAACACTGCCTGTGTAATGAAAAGGGGAGGAACTGCTCCCTACGTGGAATAATTAATTAGAATCGTAGGACTGGAAGGGACCTCGAGAGGTCATCTAGTCCAGTCCCCTGCACTCATGGCAGGACTAAGTATTATTTTAGACTATCCCTGACAGGTGTTTGTCTAACCTGCTCTTAAAAATCTATAATGACGGGGATCCTACAACCTCCCTAGGCAATTTATTCCAGTGCTTAACCACCCTGATAGTTAGGAAGTTTTTCCTAATGTCCAACCTAAACCGCCCTTGCTGCAATTTAAGCCCATTGCTTCTTATCCTATCCTCAGAGGTTAACGAGAACAATTTATCTTCCTCCTCCTTGTAACAACCTTTAATGTACTTGAAAACTGTTATCATGTCCCCTCTTAGTCTTCTCTTCTCCAGACTAAAAAAACCCAGTTTTTTCAATCTCTCCTCATAGGTCATGTTTTCTAGACCTTTAATCATTTTTGTTGCTCTTCTCTGGACTTTCTCCAATTTGTCCACATCTTTCCTGAAATGTGGCACCCAGAACTGGACACAATACTCCAGCTGAGGTCTAATTAGCACACAGTAGAGTGGAAGAATTACTTCTCATGTCTTGCTTACAACACTCCTGCTGATAGATCCCAGCATTATCCTTGTTTTTTGGCAACACTGTTGACTCATATATTTAACTTGTGATCCACTGTGACCCCCAGATCCCTTTCTGCAGTGCTCCTTCCTAGGCAGTCATTTCCCATTTTGTATGTCAGCTTTTGGAGATCAGTGGGAGATTTCAACTTGGATCCTATGTGAGATGAGTTGGGTGGGGGGGAGAAGGGAGAGGGGTTCAGCACAGTTTCTCAGATCTCTGTCAACATTTGTCCACACTGACTCTTTGGAGCAAGGAGGACTATATGATTATGCAGCATCTAGTGCAATGAGGCCCCTATTTGGGTTGAGGCCTCTTCCACAATACGGATAGAGAATATTAATCATTGCAACACCACATAGTTTAGCACCATTGGCAGCGTCTGCCCAGGAAAATCCCAGCAGTGGAAGATTAGAATGTTGTATGATACGGGGGAAGGCAGAATGGTAGAGTGGGATTTGGGGAATCTTGTGGAGGGCTTTCCTCTGTGCCTGTCTGTCTCTAGTGAAGCTTTAGCAAAACTATTGAGCAAAAAGGGGTAAAAGATAAAGCGCAACGAGAGCGCGAAACAAGGTGTCAGTGAGTGCAGCAAGTGTCACTGGAGATGGAGAGTTCCTATTGGGTACTTTGGGTGTGTCTGCATTGCAAAACCCTTCCCCCTGGGGCAGCAAGCTTCAGAGCCCTGGTCAACTGACTCGGGCTTGTGGGGCTTGCACTACAGGGCTAAAAATAGCGGTGTAGTTGTTCCCGCTCAGGCTCTGAGACCTACCCCATCTTGACAGGTTTCAGAGCCCGGGCTCCAGCCCATGTGGGAGCATCTACACTGCTATTTTCAGCTGTGTAACATGAGGCCTGTGAACCTGTAACGATGCTGCCCGGGGGAGCCGGCTGAGGTCATTCAATCAGGGTGAACTGCAAACAAACTGGGGCAGACAAACCCCAAACATTGGTGGATATTCCAATACTTAGATATACCAAGCCAGCACAAAACAGCTTCTATATTACCTCACTGGTTTCTCAGAAGTCCAAATAATGCAGTTCCCTTAAAGTGCCCAGCCTCAGGCCCAGGGCCGGCTCCAAGTGTTTTGCCGCCCTAAGCAAAAAATTTTTCCCGCGCCGCCCCGGCCCCACCCCAACTCCACCCCTTCCCCGCCCCATTCCAACCCCTTCCCCAAATCCCCGGCCCCCGCCTCCTCCCCCGGGCACGCAGCGTTTCCCCTCCTCCCCCTAGAAGCGGAGCGGCGGTGCGCTTGGGGGAGGAGGCGGAGGTGAGCTGGGGGGGGGAGAGGTTCCTCTGCGCCCCCCCCCCCCGGGTTACTTCCTGCGGCCCTCCCTGCGCCCACCACCGCCACAGCTCACCTCCACTCCGCCTGGTCCCCTGAGCGCGCCGCCGCTCCACTTCTCCCCCCTCCCTCCCAGGCTTGCCGCAAAACAGCTGATTCGTGCAGCAAGCCTGGGAGGAAGGGGGGAGAAGCGGAGCGGCGGCAGCACGCTCAGGGGGGCAGGTGGAGTGGAGGTGAGCTGCGGCGGTGGGGGGGCGGTTCCTCTGCTCCCCCCCCCAGGGTTACTTCCTGCGGCCATCCCTGCACTTCCCCCTCCTCCCCCCCACCGCCACAGCTTACCTCCGCTCAGGGCCGGCTCCCGGCTTTTTGCGCCCCCCCCCCCCCCAAAAAGGAGCTGGAGTGCCGCCCCAAGCACATGCTTGGAGCACTGGTGCCTAGAGCCGGCCCTGTCGACAAGGAGCCCAGCCATCACCAGAAATCAGAAGCCAAGTGAAGACTGCAAGTGTTGCTGTGAGTGAATGCATGACGTGATGGGGAGTTTAAAAAAAAAGAAAGAAAGAAACATACAGACCTGGGTCTAATTGAGGAAAAGAAAAGAGAATAATGTTGCTTTCATTACTGCCTCCAACCCACCAGGGCTGGCTCCAGGCACCAGCCGAGCAAGCTAGTGCTTGGGGCGGCAGATTCTATGGGGCGGCATTCCGCCCAATCCTAGGGCAGCACGGCCGCTTTTTTTGTTGTTGTTGTTCGCCGATCCGGCCTGTAGGGGGCGGCGGCGCGGAGGAGGGGAGCGCCCTGCTGGGAGCAGGCTGTGCACTCCGTCTGCCCCAGCCGGTGCCAGGTCTGTAGCAAGCCCGGCAGGGCAGCCTGTGTCCTTGCCTCCCCGCTGACCGGAGCGGCGCGGAGCCCTCCCAGCAGGTAGCGTGGCAGTCGGGGCGGCGTGGCGAGCGCCCTGCTGAAGCCCTGACTGCCCCTCTTCTCTCTCTCCCCCCGCTCTCTCCCCCTCCCCCCCGCTAGCCGGGGCACGTCTGCAGCGCAGGGAGTCCCCCTGCACCCTGGCTCTGGCCGCCCCGCAGGTTTTTTTTTTTTTCCTGCTTTGCCGCTCCAGCCGCGCCGCAGGTTTTTGTTTGTTTTGTTTTTTGCTTGGGGTGGCAAAAAAGCCAGAGCCGGCCCTGCTTGTCGACCTACAGGATGATTTTAAATAAGGAATGGTCTTTAGATCAAATGAAAGATCCAGGCTCGGAAGAGCAAATCTCAGAGCTAATGCTCTGTCCCAAGAAATATGAGTGAATCTCCAATGGAGCTGTTTGCATTGGGAGAAGATGAAAGACAAGAGCTGTTTTAACCCCGTAATGCAGAAATCAATAGCAGTTGCTAGAAAGTGAATGAGGATTAAAGAGAAATATTTTGGCTTTTCGGCCCTTTTTTAAACCAGCATTTGCAGCCAGCTTTTGGCTAAGTGAACGGTTTAAACGGATGATAAACACAGCAGCCAGGCTCCTTTTGAGTGAGTTGGAGGCTGCAGGTTGTGCCCCAGAGTGGGGTAGGAGAGCGCTGTGCTGCTTAGGTGCCATCCTTCAAATGAAACTTAAATTCAGGCCCACTGCAAATCCTGTGAAATTGTTCAGACAAGTGGAGGTATTAATCCTGATGGTTTGGGCCAGTTCCATTGTGGGTAATTATATTCTATCTCCCCTGCGATGTCAGTTGGATATGGTGTCCTTCTTCATTTCCCACCCTAAATTCTTGTCAAGTGCTGCCAGGATCTGTTAAATAGCTTCTGTGTTGCACCCCAGAACTGGCTGCATTTCAGTAGTGGACAAAGTGATCCATAAGTAGAAGGGGCATTTTAGTTAGTAGTTTAGCACAGGGGATTGGGAGTCAGGTCTCCAAGGTTCCCTTCCTGGCTTTGCCACTGACTGGCACCGAAGGAGGGTAGTTATGAACAAAAAAAGGTATGCCTTGATTTTCCAAGCTGTGTAGAACCCACATCTCCCATTGAAATTAGTGGGAACTGGCGGCAACTCTGAGAATCAGTTCACTAACCTTTTTCTGCCTCAATTTTCTCATCTGTAAAAGAGGGATAATGGCAGTCTTTGAAAAGTACTTTGATCACAGCGGATCTATAAGTGCAGTGTATTATTAAGGGTGTAATTTCATTACTGCATTTCATCTCTGTGTACAAAATGCTTGTAGCTGCATTGAACTTTTAGAAAAGAGTGGCCAGAGTGCAGTAGATAGTGGGTTACCGTTATTGGGGTAACAAATATTTTAGAATAACTACATGAGTTGCAGGAGTGGGAGCAAGCAGGTCCTTCTCCGGGTGTTCAGCAATTTTGATGCTATCTTTATTAAATCAATAAAACACTTTTAGAACCCATCGAATAAAAAGAGCAGAGTTTGATCCTACCATAGGGCCAAGTTTTGCCAACACATTCACACAACTTTTACTGTCTCCGGTGGAAATTACACATGGGGATGTGAAGGGCAGAACTTGGCCCATAGACACTATGGTCTAATAGTTCTCTTTGATTCTATCTCTTTCTCCACCTCACTCCCCATCCTGCCTGTGTAGGATTGAGACACCCCATTGTGCCCAGAGTTTGCAGTTTGTATTTTTCTTTTTCAGAAGGTCCTGAGAACAAAGGGCCACCTTATCTATCATTTTACTGAGTAAACCATTTTTTAGTGCCCTAAAAGTTACACTCTAAGTGTCTGTATTTTGGTCTTCTGACACATATATCCCATTTCCGACGATTCTGCCAAGCAATCAACTCCTGACAAATCAGGGGCTGTTAACAACTCTTCTGACCAACCCATAACTCTCGTTGCACAACTGCCTTGGGGTTTAAATTTGTCTTCTGCAGTGCTTTCTCTTAGCCTGTACTATCTGAGTTTCAGACATCCAGTGCAAGGATGATCAGCTGTTTCTTATTTATGTTGCTTTCTTTCCTCCCCCACTCCAATGTGCTGTCAAGGATGCTCGGTATTTATGGAGATGTTTTTTGAATGTCCATTATAATTTTGCTTTTGATACTCCCTGTCCCACTTTGATTGCATTGTCTGTTCGCTCCTCCAACATCACCATATTTATGAGGGGAGTTGGCAGGGAGCCGAGCCCAGAGTGGGAAGATAAGATCTACATTGTAGAAATTAGGCAGTAGCTGGAGCTCTCCTTGCTTCCTAGGACTCACTAGTGGATTGTAGTTCAAAGGTTTATCCACTGAAATATTTCCCTTGCAGCCCTCACTAGGAGCATAGCTGCCAGAAGTGGGTATACCATGGCCTCTTAAATAAAATCTGAGCATACTCCGTGGGCCTGCATATAAATCTCCCTTGCTCTGCCACTCCAGATGCCACCCTAACAGAGAAAGCAGTTTACGGTGGCGTGCTTGGGCAGTGAGTTTAGCTCAGGCACTGCACAGTAGTAATTCAGGGCAGACAAAATTGCAGCAAATGGCATCCACTTTATGGCTTTAAATAATTAAAAGAAGAAATTGTGCCTTCAGCAAGGGAGCAATTTGTGCCATTCTTTGCTATCCATCTGCTCCCCCAAATGCTAACTCCCATACAACATTGTTGTCCAGTGCAGCTGTGGTCTGTCATATATGGGGAATGGGCTGGCAGGAGTAAGAAGCACAATAAAAGGAGTGTTGCCTAGTGGTTTGATTATGAGTCAGGCAATCTGAGTTCTGATCCCAGCTCTGCCACTGACTTGCTGTGTGACCTTGGGCAAGTCATCTGTGTGGAACCTCTCTGGGCCTCTTTTCCAATCTGTAAAACGTGATGCGAGGTTTGTGAGCTTTGAGCTCCTTGGGTGAAAGATGGCAGATAAATACAAAGCAGTGTTGTTAACTATTGCCTGACTGCACAAAACCCATGCACTGTTGGAGGAGAGCAGGGAAATAGAACAGATTGGGGAGGGAGGGGGCAAATAGGACCCAGCTTTTCCGGAAGAGTGGAGCTCCAGCAGTGCTCTGTTATGCCAGTTATTTCCTATTTGAGGCTGCTGACTCGATGGGAACTGGGCATCTCGCTCCCTGCGACTCCTTTGGAAATCCCAACATTAAACTATTCAGCAGTGGGCATTAAGTGCCATTCCACTACTTGTGTGAATGAACTCTGCTGAATTACCCTGCTAGGAGGTCATTTGTGCTCAGGTACTAGAATGATCAGGTGTTTATAACATGCCCGTCTAATTAGAAATGGGAGACCGACCTCTTCAGCCAGTCAGTGTCAGACTTACATTAAAAGGGACCAGGGGGAAAGATGGCCTCCTTTGCTAAGGAACTCCCCTGTTTTAGTAAATGTAATTCTGGATTAAATTAGACCTGGCAGCAGAGGTCCTCTCCATAGCCAGAAAGCAAGTGTGTTGGGCAGCAGCAGTGCAGGTTTCCTCATGCTGTCGCCTGGTAATGTGGCCTCAAACCTGATCAGGAGACTTTTGGAGGATGGTTCAGCCTTCAGGACCAACTCAGTCCTTGTTGCCATGGCTCATGCTGGTGCCAGTTAATGGCAGTTATGACAGTGGCTTTTTCTGTGATGTGGACCCTTCTCCACTAGGAACTATGTTTTCAGACCATCAGTTAATTTCACTTAGGCCACAAAACAGCTCCCAGGTAGTCATGAGTTTTGGTTGCTATAGATTTGGGCTACATTTGAACCAGTGACTAAAGGCAAGTCTACACTACAAAATTAAGTTCACTTGAGTTATGTCGACGCACAGCCACTGCAGTAATTGAATCGGTTTTGCATGTCCACACTAGCTTCTTCTGTGGGTGGTGCATGTCCTCACCAGGATTGCTTGCATCAATTTAACTGTCAGTGTGGGAAATTCACCCCGGGGGGAGCTGACAGCCAAAACAGGCTGATGTAAGCAACACAGTGTCTACATTGACACTGCTTCGACCTAACTGCATTGACCTAAGTGCTACGCCTCTCCAGAGGTGGAGTTATTACGTCGGCATAGTGGGTGACCCAGGCTACATCTTCACTACAGGAGGGGGTCAATTTAAGATACGCAAATTCAGCTACGTGAATAACGTAGCTGAATTCGACGTATCGCAGCTGACTTACCCCGCTATAGGGACGGTGGCAAAATCGACCTCTGCGGCTTCCCATCAACGGCGCTTACTCCCACCCCCGCTGGTGGAGTAAGAGCGTCGATTCGGGGATCGATTGTCGCGTCCCAATGGGACGCGATAAATCGATCCCCGAGAGGTTGATTTCTACCCGCCGATTCAGGCGGGTAGTGTAGACCCAGCCTTACATCAGTGGGAGCAACGTTGTAGTGTAGACACTTACAGAGTTAGGTCGACGTAAGGCGGCTTATATCGACCCAACTCTGTAGTATAGACCAGGCCTAAGAAGTGAAAGATTCTGTGTCCTATTGCCAAACTGCTAAACCCCCTCTTCCTTCTCTGCTAGGAATTCCCCTTGTTAAAGATTTCAGAGTGGTAGCCGTGTTAGTCTGTATCAGCAAAAACAATAAGGAGTCCTTGTAAAGCAACCCCCATCCTTTCATGTATTTATACCTGCTCTGTATTTTTCACTTCACGCATCCGATGAAGTGGGTTCTAGCCCACGAAAGCTTATGCCCAAATACCTTTGTTAGTCTCTAAGGTGCCACAAGGACTCCTCATTGTTTTCCCTTGTTAAAGATTTACCATATGAGCGCTGCAGATTATCCTGTGATAAAATACTCCACAGAGCTGATCTGACAGACAGTTTATGAAGCCTGCTTTCTAGCAGCCTGTCACCTTGTAAACCTGCTGCTAGCCAGCTTAGTTGGTTAGCCAAGGGCATGATATTAAAATATTAGACAGTTCCGACATATTGTGTTAGCCAGGGCTGCATGTTGGAGGTAAAATAGCTCCTATCATGTAGCATAAATACCTTGATCTGTGGTAGTATGTCGTCGTGTTGACACAAGGTGGGTGAGGTAGTAAGTATCTTTTATTGGACCAGCTTCTGTTGGTGAGAGAGACAAGTTGTCGAGCTGCACAGAGCTCTTCTTCAGGTCTGGGCAAGGTGCTCAGAATGTTAAAGCTAAATACAAGGTGGAATAGATTGCTTAGAGTAAGCAGGTAAAATATGTTAACGACGATTCAAGGTGAAGTGGCCCATAAACGCCTCTGCAGGGGTTTGGTGGGTTACAGATTGTATCAAGCCAAATATACAGCATCTTTATTAAGACCATGATTTTTAATGTCTAGCAAAGTTATGAATTTATGCTCCTACGCTTGTTTTTGAAGGTGTTGTGTACGTTTCTTTTGAGGCTGAGGACTGAAATATCAAATATTGAGTGAGCACTGTGTGAAAAGTGTTCACCTACAGGTGACATGGTGCTTTTGTCATCTGTCCGTTTTCTGTGCGAGTTCATTCAAGAGAGTCGTGATTGTTTCTTGATCTCTATCCTGTGAGGAATTGGTCCCTAGGAGCATGTGGACAAGCATTAACTGAGCAAAAGGGCAGAATAACTTTTTGTGGGGGGAGGGGGGGAATTGGTGGGGTTTTAAAAAATGTTTTCTCTGTTTTTTACTAATTGGATTTCTGGATGTATTGGAGTTTAAGTTTAGAGTGGTGAATCAAAACAGTTTCGCAGCTAATTGTGATTGCTTTGCCTGAAGGTGAAATTGCCATATTTGTTATGTAAAATTCAGCTCGGCTCCAGTCAGAGTTATTCCCATTTTGCAGAGGAGGGAAATAAGAAGCCGAGATGCAAAGTGACTTGCCCAAGGTCACAAAAGAGTCAGTGGCAGAGTCAGGGAAAGCGTGTCCCGAATCCCAGCCCTTTGCATAACTCACAGCTGTCTCCCACTGGAGCTTAAGTCCACTCTTGTGTCTGATCACAAGTGAGCGAGCACCACAATAGAGGAGCCTAACCTGGTGTGTGCTTTCAGTGTCAGGAAGATGGTAAAACACCATCCTGCTGGGATAATGTTATTTCAGGGACTCATTGATTTCTTTTAGTAGGGGAAAGTGGGTTAAAATAAGGAGCTGTTGGAAAAGGAACAACCCCCTTGCGCTGTCATTAAATGCTAGTGATGGATTAACCTGAATGAGGGCTGCTGAAAGGGGAATTAGAGATGCTCCTTCACATCAGCCATTGCTCTTGACCAGTGGTTCTCAACCTCGGCCCACAATGTGTTATGTGGGCCACAGGTTGAGAACCACAGCGCCCTCCCTCCCCCCCCCCCCCAAGCTCCCCACAGTCCCCATGCCCAGTGCCCCACACTCAGAGACCCTTCCACAGAGTGGGGCCAGGAGCAGAGCCCTGGGCATGGGACCAGGCAGCTGGGACCCGCATCCCAGGGCCAGGCAGCCGGGACCTGCCGCGTGGGGCCGAGCAGCCTAAAACCTTGGTGAGCTGCAGCACCACCACAAACCCCTAGTTCCCAGCATGCCCCACCCCCTCACTGCCCAGAGTGCATCCCCTCCCCACAAACCTGCCCAGAGACCCACTCTCCTGCCCCCCTGCGACACTCACCAGCCCCCTGCTGGCAGGAGCGCTCCAGCAGGCTGCCAGACGCTGTCTCCTCCTCAGCCAGCCCCGCCCCCTTTCAGATCAGAGCCGCACATTTTGAATTTTTTTTTTTTTTTTTAGCACACAGCCAGGCCGCAGCTGTGTGCTAATTGGGCCGTGGGTTGAGAACTGCTGCTCTTGACTGTGTGCCATGCTTCTATCTACTGTACTCTGGGCAGAAGCAGGCGGCTTCAAGAGTCATCAGCATCAAGGAAACAAATCCTGATCCCGCTATATGGCTGGGAGGCAAAACTGAGGATACACGCTCTATATTTAGGGCTCATCGCAGCCCTTCTCTGGAACAGCTGTCTCCCACGCCGCGCTGAGCGCTCTTTCTGTATTGTAATGAAGACCAGGCAGCTAGGGCAAAGCTCTGGTACTGGGGAGGTCCCACCAGTGAGCTACTTGTCTGGGAATGTTTGAATTACCCAACAGCCATGGTTTTAATTTGACAAATCCCTCTGGCTCTCTCTGTGTCTCCAACTTATGCCCTTGCTCTTCTGCTCCTCTCCACCATGGTATCAGTGCTGGGTGCCCGACTGCGTTCAGAGCATGGAGTGAGCACGAAGAGTGTTCAAGCAAGAACGGAGAGAGCGGAGGTGGAGGGGTGCTGGTAATTCTGGGAAGCATCCGAAGGCCGGTGCAGAAGCACTTACCAGCGGCACGAGGCATGAGAGGAGCAGTAATTGAAAGCTGGGCAAAAGGTTAATGTCAGAGTTTATTAATAAAAATGGAGATGAGGCAGATTCCTAATGGGCAAAGGGATCTCAAGTGACTATGCAAATAGGACTCAATTACGAGGATCCTGTCCTGTGGAAGACGCAGACATCCAAGAAGAGCTCAGACAGGCTTGTTGCGCAGAGAAACCACATTCTTACTGCTTCCCAGGGGCTATGTTTTTTCTCAAATTAATGCAGCGTAAGGTTCCCTCAGCTTCCTTCTCGGGACATAGGGTGTTAGTGTCCTGGTTTCAGCTGGGTTAATTACATTGGGCCATGTCACTCCCTTCACCTCTGCCGGGGGAATTGGAGGAATTCGATTGCTGCCTCTGTACCCTAGTCCCCATCTTCCCTCTTCCCCAAGGTAAGTCCCTCTGATGGGGCATCATCCATAGGAAGGAGTGAAAGAGAAGGGGGCAGGTGGACAGCTACTGTCTGGCTTCTTACCCTGTCAAGCTCCCCGGATAACCTGGGGGAACTTTAGCAGGTAAGTTACTGCATGAAATTACCTGATTTCCCCAAAGAAGGTGTAGAGCCAATGCAGAGGCACAAGGGATCTGTAGATCTCTGGGAATCCACTGATTTGGTGCTACTAAATGCTTGCTACATCTGCAGGGTGGACCGGGAAATGGCAGAGGGGTCATGGCCCCCATCCCTCTTGGGCAAAGCAAAGTGTTTCCTGTACTTTGAGATGTTCACTTCCTGTCTCAAACTGCTAGTAGTATAACTGGCACTGCTTCATATAAATGGTAATCAGTTTTACAGCATATTTCCTCTTCAGAGCACTTTGCAGCCTGTTTAAACAGTCGGCATGTAACAACCCAGACTGGGATACATTATGTAGTGGAAAATGAAGTGATCCACATGCACCAAGGAAATGTTGTCTAGTGGATAGAACAGGAACCTGTGAGGCTGAATCAATGTTTTAAGCAGCATCTTGTGATATTTATTTGAATTGAAAACGCTCTGTAAATGTGAATCATTATTATTAATCGGTTTGTAAAATGCTCTGGGATCCTTTTCTATGAGAAGTGCTAAATAAATGTAAATCAGTGAGAGATAAAAGTGAGCACATTTAAATAATTCAGACCAGTTCCCGTGGTTTGGGATTAATATTCATCCTGTGCTTATTTGCTGCTGTTCTCCATTTTATCTCGCGGTTAAAATCCTAAACCATCTTGCACCTTCATCACTGTCGCCTTCTCCTGCCTCTAGATTCCTGATCTTGATAACCAAGGAGGAGTCTGCTCCCAGAGAATCCTTCATAGGTTCTCCACGCTGAGCCCAGTGCATGCTGGGATAGGACTTTGGGAGATCAGTCAGTGCTGTAGTTTATGTACATGCCCGTGAAGTGTAGCTATGATCAATAAAGCTTATAGTTTATTTACTTCGCCGCTGAGTCTCAGTGCCTTGATTTAAGGAGTTCCCCAATAACTAGGGAAATAATGTGATTAATTGAGTTAATTAGAGTGTAAAATTCTTGGAATGGGGATTCTGTCTTTTTGTGTGTGTTCTCTAGCATCTAGAACACATTTGGTCACAATAAAATAAGAATGTTTCTTGCTTATACACATAATCTGTTTTATTCCCATTTTCAATATAAATGCTTAGTTGCTTTACAGCCAATGGGCACCAATTTCTACATAGAGGCTACAGGAGCATGACATTTCCTGGAGTTTTAAAACGTTAGGCGATAGAAATGAAAAGAGCATTATTAGTATTTCAAGGGCTTAGCTGGCTGCTCTTGATGTATTCCAGATCCCTATGTTGTTTTCCAACAGGTTCTTGCTAAACGGTTATTGTACACTTAGCAAAAAGTCTGTCACGCTGGCCTAAGAGTTTAGTTAATAGTAATTACATTTCCGCTTGCCATCCAGCAAGGTACTCTAGGAAATAATATATTGTACTCTCAATAAATCCATTCCATGGCATCCATTTTTTAGCAAAATAAGTAAACCGCTCTACCCCTGTCTACAATGGTAATTTATTCTGAGTGTATAAAGTGAAATCTAGCAAGGAGGTATTCCTCTGGAGCATGCATTTCTTCTAATTTATTGCTTCGCTTCTGTTCCAAGTGAACTGGAGACTTAAACCTTCCATTATGGGTCTGTAATTTATGTTTTCAGAATTTTACAATTGTTATCTTTTAGTGTTTTTATGAAGCCCTGCCGTGGAGGTGCTTGGATAAGGTTGTATTTTAAATGTTGGCCACTGGGAGTAAAATTGAAGTTATAAATTACCAGAAACACATACACTCTCTCAACATGTTGCTCGTTGTCATGTTAACTATGTGCGCCTGTTTGAGAAATTAAAAGGAATGTGTAGATTAAATCAGAGCCCTTGAGGCTTGGTCTACAACTCGTACAAGCTGTTGAATAAACTTGTGCTACCACCTTCCTGGTTTTAATGGTTATTTTTAAAAATTTGGTATTTCAGTTGTCCTGCTCAGCTTTCTCCAGATGGGGGATGTACATAGCACCTAACGTTGTGTGTGTGTGTTTGGGGGGGGGGGGAGGAGAAATGTTTGTTTGATTTAAGAAAAGAATCCTGAATATAATGCAGTTTTTGGAACCAAAGGATCAGAAATGTTCTCATATTGAAACACTGAGATTTCCACATGGTGGTTCTAGCCTGCTTCCTAACTATAAAAACCTTCTGATTTTTCTCTCCCCTCCATGGAAATGAAGACCATCATCTACAAGGAAGCCCTCACTCTTTCTCAGCCTCATGATTAATGTTCACCAGCAGGGCCGGCTCCAGGCACCAGTCCAGCAAGCAGGTGCTTGGGGCGGCCAACGGAGAGGGGCGGCACGTCCGGGTCTTTGGCGGCAATTCGGCGGCGGGTCCCTCACTCCTTCTTGGAGCGAAGGACCCGCCGCCAAATTGCCGCCGAAGACTGAAGCGGCGGCGGTAGAGCTGATCACAATCGCGGCTTTTTTTTAATTTTTTTTTTTTTCTGCTTGGGGCGGCAAAAACCCTGGAGCCGGCCCTGTTCACCAGTATCTACTGCGGGTCCCTAATCCTCTTGACCAAGGATGCTCAGTTTGATCCACTTCCCACCTGACCTAACACCATAAACCCTCATGCTCATTCTTGACCAAAACCCACACCAGATCCTTCCTGCCAGATGCCAGCAGTCCTCCACAATCACAAAGTCCATTGCCACTTCTTCCTCTGCCACCATGACCAAAACACTCACCTTAGCTCTCCCTTTCCAGCTATTGGAAACTCTCCCAAATTCTCTACCCCAGCCAAAGAAGCCTAGCAGATCTGAACCTACCAAATGAAGAAAACTCTGTATCCGAATCTGGTGTTACATAATCCTGTTAGTAATGGATAAACCTCAGGCAAACACCTGAACATTCAGATGCGTCTACAAACCTTCTCCACAATATCCAAACCTCTCAGATCTACAAAAGTGGATTGGAAATCTTGAAAGTTCATCTCTTCTCTAATTGTGGCTGGAAACAGCAGTTTGTCTCAAGCAATTTAAAAATTAAATTCTGTTTTAATATTGGGTGAAGTCTCAAATATGTTCTTAATTTATCTAAACCAGTTCTACCATCCCATATTGAGATACAGTAGCTATTAGCTTTTCCCTTTTGCTTGGCTGTATTTCATTGGTACAGCTGATCAAAAACGGGGAAAAAATTGTTGTGAAAAAATTCAGTATATCCATATTGTTCCCATTTCTCAGGGTACAACTGGCCACTCCCCACTTTTTTTTTTTTTTCTGGAAAATGTTGACCATACATTTTTGATGAAAACATTCTTGAAATTGGCTTCCATAATTTGTTTACCAAAAATCCAGTTTTCAGTCAATTTTTCCTGGAAAAACTTGCTTTTCGGTAAAAGAAAAAATTCAAGAATGTTTTTAATTTAAATTTTGTAAAAAAAAATGTGAAAAAAGTTTTCAAAAGGACTCTTTTGCAGGGATGAGGGGAAGACCATGTTGTAATTGAAAAAACTTTTCATTGGAAAAATTTGAACCAAGTATGTTCATTAGAGTGTGGAACATAGAGCCTGCCCTTCACGATAGGTATGAAATCTGAAGCATTCCAAAGTTACCTAACTGGACATAACCAAACTCCATGAAACCAAGTAAGGACCAGGTTTCCTGATCCTGGCTTTGAGTGTCACGCTGTTATAACAAAGAAGCTAGTCTTAGGCTTTTCCGACACATTTGTGGGATTCACCCCATCTACCCATTGATGACTGCATTTACAGACAACAGTTGCCACTTTAATGTAAGATGTTTTCTCCACGTCTACCTTGCATGATGTGTTAATAATCTTACCGCCAACCATGGAAAATTTATGGCACTGAGATTAGACTGAGGGCAGCAGAGTTTGTGCAGGTATTGCGGCATGACCTTGTAGAGCTGTGTCAGTCCCTTTGAATGGATACTGAATCAATGTGATCTTGTGGAGGAGGGAGAGAGAAGAGGTGGAGGGGCGTGGGTGGGGTGCAATCATTGATTATTCACAGCGAATGTCCATCATTTTTCACCAGTTTCCTGAGCAGCCAGTGATAGTGGGTTCTCAGTGGTGAGCCAACTGGGCCTATTCCCATGAGGATGTGTAAGCTGAATGTCTGATTCTTTTCCATCCTCTCACAACTTAGAAAGGCCGTAGAGGATGAGGGTCATAGAGATAAGAGTACAGGAGCAAGTACATACATTTCAGGCTCCAATTTAGAACAAACCTCCTTGGTATTTATAGCCTCCCATGGACTTGCTCCAGCTACCTTGTCTCTCTAATTTCCTCCCTGACCATCTAGCTGTGACTTGCACTTCCAGCCCCATCACACAACAACACTGATGCTGGTGTGAGAGCTTCTCCTCTAAAGCACTTGCCATCTAGAATAGCCTCCCTGCATCTCTCTGCCTTATCATCTCATTGCTATTTCAAATGTCAGTTGAAAACCTTTCTCCCGCCCTTATTTCCTTTGCCTCTTAATTTCTATCTCCCTTCTGATTATCCTTTTACCTGTGCAGCTATATGATTTAGCTTCCTAAATGGTGTCAAGATACGGTGTGCTTGACAGATATTACACAAGAGGAAGTTGTATGGGAAGATGTTATCTGACGGCTGGAGCTCAGAACAGGAGTGGGTGAGCTCAAGACACTTGGAGTGCTAAAAGTCCTAAATTTTTGCCTTCTCTAAAGAACCTGTGACCTTTTCAAGCTATAATTTCTGTAGCCCCACAGGGGATATAAAGCTATGTTGTACCACAGAGGGAGACCATAAGCTGTTTTCTAGACCTTAAGAATCACATTCTTCAGATTACACTCTGAGCCTTATGCTTGTGGAATTGAATCAAGCCAGACCTCACAGGATCGCCATATTTGGGGTCGGGAAGGAATTTTCCTCCAGGGCAGATTGGCAGAGGCCCTGGAGGTTTTTCGCTTTCCTCTGCAGCGTGGGGCACAGGTCACTTGCTGGAGGATTCTCTGCACCTTGAGGTCTTTAAACCACGATTTGAGGACTTCAGTAACTCAGGCATAGGTTAGGGGTTTGTTACAGGAGTGGGTGGGTGAGATTCTGTGGCCTGCGTTGTGCAGGAGGTCAGACTAGATGATCATAATGGTCCCTTCTGACCTTAAAGTCTATGAGATACTGTGTAATTATCAATTCTCCCCCTGCCCCATTTTTAACAATTGTTGGAGTGGAAGTATTTTCAGAAAATAAGTATCCTTTTGTATTTGTCATGAGCCTTTAGCTATATCCATATTTGCATCGGTCTGCTAAAGCACACACATGCAGTACCTTCACTAGAACGCGGGACGTTCAACTCAGAGAACACAGCTTTGCCTCACGTGAGCAAAAGGCAAATCTCCATTAGCAATCGATAATATTGGGGCTTACTGCCTCCTGTGATGAATGTGGGGGTACTCAGTAATGACTATGGATCTGTGCCCCAAAATTTCATGGATAGGATTTCTGAGGTGGTGTGTTGGAATGTCAAGGAAGCAGGCAGTTCCAGCATGCCCCCCACAGGCAGGAGACCTGTGACTGCCACAAGCCATTAAGGGTGAGTGGATCTACCTGGGAAATGATGGAGCAACCCCCACAGGGGCATTCTCTGAGATGGCCTAGTTTGCTGACTGGGAGAAACTGGTGTGAGGCAAAAGGAAGACTTCATACCCAGGCCCTGTAACAAAAGCCATTGAGCAATATATTAATTGGGCTCAGACAAATACAGGGAGGGTGGGGCTTTGGGAAAAGGGAGTCTTTCCTAGGAGAAGTCAATCAATTGGGAGGTCACACTGTCTGGAAGCAAACTGCACATCTGGCTGGGTCCCAAGAGCTTTGGGGCCTCCTAAAAGAATGTAAGTTGGGAGCATTCTGTTGCTGTGTAACTAGAGAGGGAAACTCCTCTAATGTAGCTTGTAGGGAAGCCTAAGATTAGAGGAGACTAAATATGTGTGTAAACTGTCTGTTGTTTTGAAACCATTTTCTCTAATGCTTTGTTCTGTTTGCTAATAAACATACATGTTATAAAAAGGCTGATGGTCACTTCTGTGTCACTGGTCACAGGCTCCCAAGGGGAAGAGAAGCAGGTGTCCAAATTGGGCCTGCATAGTAATAAGTGATTGGCATACATGGGATGTTGTACCCAGATCCCAGTTTAGGAGTTGGGGAGCTGCACTAAGGCAGGTAAAGGCACAAGGCCGAAGGGTGCATTCAGAGAGACCAGAAAAGGGGCAAAAATGAAATCCGCACACCTCCTTATTAGTTGCCCACCAGTAAAAGGTAGTGGTCAGAATTCAGTCGGAATAGAACTTGAGCAGTTCTTTTCCAAGTGGCACAAACACACCAACTAGCATATTCTAGCCTGCTGTACTAAACTAGGCTCTATTTACCAAGCTTTTTGCAGGGTAATCTCAGAAGCCATGTACCTCTGAAAGTGACTAGGAGAGAGAGAGAGAAAATGAATGAAGCTGATTTAGCAGCGCAAATTGTAATGTTGTCTGGATGTACCGGTGGCTTGCTGCTGCCCCCTTTTGCATACCCATACGACCAACTGTACCATCCCTCCTCCCACCCCACCACCTCCTTCCAAAGGATCGAAGTGCACTGTGGTCTCTTCGGCCCATAATTCCTCCAACATAATGCAGGCATCCGTTTAATTAGAAATAAAAATTGATTAGTGTGATCCCCAGTGAATCTTTTAGAGTTTTGGCAGCAACGGCATATCATATGCATGCAGCTGTTTACTAAAGGAGAGAGAAAGTGTTCTTCCCTTTAAAGATAGATCAGCACCATTCCTGGCTATTGATCTATGCAACCTTAACAGCAGGCTGCTCTATTAAAAAAAAAAATAGGCACCTGTATCAAGGAGCAAGTGTGGATGGCAGCCTCTCAGTGCTGCAGAGGAAATATGTTTGGTGCATCTGGTTGAATAATTTGGGGGAGGAGTTAAGGTTTGGGTCCCTCCGCCCTTTCTTTCTCTGTCTCTTGTATAATGTGTGTCCTATTTAACATTAATATTGTGGTAGCACTGAGAGGCCTTGTGTAGGTCAGGGCCTCATTGTCCACGCAGATAGTAAATGACAGGCCCTGCCCTACAGTTCTTATATGTATAGATAAATATACTATCGAGAGAGTGCAATTTTTAAATTATATACTTAATATTCATATTATTCAATAATTAATATTATACTTATGAAAATATATCTCACACCTCTCCAGCCCAATGCCCCACTGGCCTCGGCAAGCACAATGCCACTGCATTCAGTGACATTGATCTCATTTGCATGTAGACCATTAGGGTCATGGTCAACAGGTTAATCTGAATCCATACTGGAGCAATGTGAACTCAAGATGACTCAGGAGGTGTTTGCCCTACTCAGTTGTGTTTTATTCTAGGATCTCAACATGCTATGCATCTCTCACCCATAACATCTTCAGAGGGTTGGTAAGTCTTTTTATCCCCATTTTACAGATGAGGAAACTGGAGGTACAGAAGTAACATGACTTGCCTAGGAAAGGGTGTATTTAGGGACTGTATGCCAGATGCTTCCCTTTGGACAGCATGTGATAATGTATAGTATTAGATCTCTACACATCGTATGTGGCAGGTGGCTAGGAATGACATAATGATTAATCACCTTCCCTATTTCACATACTCCCCTGGGCTGAAGCTGAGTTTGCCTCTTCCTTTGTAATTGAAGCTGGTTTGTCAGGGATTCAAACCCAGATCTCTCACTATAGCAGCGTAACCCACCGGGTATGACATGTCCCCTTTCTGTGTCCAATCCAAAGAGGATACAAATGTGTTACAGCCCCAATTAAAGAGCTTTAGCTGAAGCTGGAGTAGCTCATGCTTTCAGCTCTGGAGATGCCCAGATCAATCCGCAGTGTTGGTCAAGATGGTGGTCATTACAGCACCATGTACAATGATACATGTAGCATTCTATACCTTGGGGGAGCATCTTGTAACCCCCATATTCCTCATTTTTATATAATCATGATCTTACATATAAAGCGTGCCTTGTAAGGTATCAGGGCAAAGGTTATGATCTGCTGAAAGTCATTTCTCTATCCATGTATGTATATCATTAATGCATATGAAGTTATGAGAATTGTGTTGTATGGTTGTCACTAAAACATGCTGTAAATTGGGGAATCAGCCAAATGTTAGCTCCCCAGAGGCAAATGCAAGGAGAGCAACCAACACCCGGATGGGGTGTTAAACAACCCATCAACAACCATTATCCAGCAAGGGAACTATAGTTCAATGACTCACCTGCATGAAACCTCACCAGGGGAATTGCTCAACCTTGCCTGGAGACTCAGCAATGCCCCCAGACATGAATGGACTTGTGCTCCTTCAGCACATGGGACTGAGGTTATAAAACAGACACAGTAGCCATATGCGAGGCCTTTCTCCTGCCCCCACCTATGTTGCAAGCAACAAAGACACAGAAAAAGACTGAAGACTCCAACAGAGGAGACTGGCCCAGATTTAAGGGACAAACCTGTATATTAAGGACTGCAGTAACCAGTGGGGTAAGAAAAACTGCTTAGTCTAGTTGTTGCCCAGTCTAATAGGGTTGAGAGTTTAGACTACGTGCTTATATTTTATATCTTTTGGTAACTAACTCTGACTTTTTGCCTATCACTTAATATCACTTAAAATCTATCTTTTATTGTCAATAACTTTGTTTTACTGTTTATCTTTACCAGTGAGTTTGTATGAAGTCTGTGGCAAATCTGCTCAGGTTTTGCAAAGGCTGGTGTATATCCACTTTCCATTGATGAAGTGGTGAACCAATTAACAAATATGCACTGCCCACCTTGAGCACTGCAAGACAGTATATTCCCGGGGTACAGTGCTGGGAACTGGGGGTGGGGGATCTGGTTGGTGCCTCTCTGTGTGATTCATGAGTGGCTCTGGGAGCATTCATGCCATCTCGCTGGCTGTGGGGCTCCACATGCAGTTGTGCTGAGTGATAACAGAGCCTGGAGGGGCTTGCTGCTGGTCACTAGCAAGGCATTGTCAGAGACAGCCCAGGCTGGAGAGAGTTCACAGGGCACAGTGATCCCAGTCCCAGGCTGCACCCTGGGGATCCCGTCACAATACATTAACTTCTTCATTCAAGTGATTGAAACAACCATGACCACTATTGGAGATAAGTTAGTTGTTTTGTTCAGCATCCATGGCTTTAACCACCTGAAAATGGGAGAGAATACATTTCTGTTCTACATTGCCAGAGTGGTGGGATGATCAAGATGCCAGAATAGATCTACAGCTTTAATTTCCTGGGTTTCATGACTTATTTTCCCTGTTTTGAATATACTTGGAGTTTGTTTGGTTTCACCCAAGTAACGTAGTCCTTAATGTCCTTTGGGAGATGATTCAGTAGCCCAAAAGCAAATGTCCCTGAGTAGCACTGAATCATCGGTCTTTAGCTAATAGCTTTGATAATTGCACAAGGCTACACCCTAGTGCTCTTAATGGGGAGGTCAGTGGACAGTGAAGTAGACTCCTGAAGGAAGTGGAAACTCCATTGATTTAGATATTCAACATGTGGCTGGACAAGTAGAGTGGATGGAACCAAGAGCCTTTCCCTTCACCCCCTCAGACAGGTGCTAGTCACAACTTCAGTTCCTGTGTTCTCCTGAGCATAAGGTCTACTCCCTTCTAGCCACACCGAAATGGGTGAAGGAAGAGATTAGCCTATGGCCCTGCCTCTCCCACTCCGTCACCAAGCAGCATTACTGCCCTGACGCACAGACCCTCTAGGGATTCCCGCTGGGTTGATGCAGTTATTAACTGACAACTTGACTCTCTGATTCTGTAGTCAAAGTGATGTAGTGATTTGCCAAAGGTCACAGCGGGATTTGTTGTGCCAGGTCAGACATTTGGTCCATGAACCCCGACATCCTGCAGTATCTAATGTCTGATGTAGCTAATGTTGTTATGTCACTATATAAAGCAGTGGTATGCCCTCATCTAGAATCGTGTGTGCAGTGACCCCATCCCCAAAAGGATCTTGCAGAATTAGAGAGCATTCAGAGAAGTACAACAAGAATGATGAGAGGTGTGGAAAACCTCTCCTGTGAAGAAAGGTTGAACAGATTGGGAATGCTGACCTTGGAAAGGAGATGAACATCAGTGGGCCTGATAAAAGTATATAAAATAATGAATGATTATCCAGAAAGTAGGTCAGAGCATCTATTCTTCCTGTCACATGACACAGAAACAAGGGGACTGAAAGGTGATAAATTCAAAACTGATTAAAGGGAATAGTTTTTCATTCAGCACATAATCTGACTGTTGAACTCACTACCACAGAATGTCATTAAGGCCAAGAACCCAGCAAGATCTCACTGGGGATCGGATGTTTACCTGGGTAACAAGAATATCCAGAGCTATTAATTCATGCAAACAAAGAATTTTGGAAGGGATAAAAAACCCCTCATGCTTCAGTGCTTAAAACAATCTCAAACTATTAGGGACTAGGGTGAGACCTTCATAGGAGGCAGATTATACTGCAGGATACTAACATCTTCCTCTAAAGCATCTGGTGCTGGCAGATACAGGACAGGGGAAAAGGTGGAGCCTGGGTCTGATCCAGTAGGATACCTCGTCTGATGCTTCAGAGGAAGTCAACTCCTTCTGGCCTGATAATGTACCACAGCGAATTGTGTAATGTTGTAATCAGCTGCCACAGGAAAAATTCCTCCGGGATTCTGTCAGGTGATTGCATCCTGAAGCAAGAGATTTGATTTGCCCTAATCACCATAACTAAAACTGTTGTCAGCGATCATAAAATTATCTGTCCAAAGTTACATGATCTCTGACAGTAACAGTCGTTAAGAGTTGCACAAGAGAAGTCGTTTGCAGTGCACAACGACAATGAACTTTAGTGGTGCTACTAATCCATAAACTATGCTGCATATTCTTTAGTGCCACCTGACACATTTTCTATTAACTATTGACACAAAACACTCTTGTAACAGTAGGGACTCTGCAGGTTGACTACCCAGTGCATAAAGTAATGGAGGAGCCTCCTAGATTTTATCTGTAACTAGGAGGTCCCCTGGCCTCTTATTCTTTTTCAGAAGTCAGATAATAGCAAGCCTCTTAGCTTTCATCCCAATTTTTTTCTTCCTGTGAACTGATGTATGACACCAGATAGAGCAGTTTTGATTCTGCACATAGTGATATTGTTCCTTGCTACTCCTGGTCTGGAGCCATTTGCAATAACATCGCTAGGATTGAAAAACGGAGTTGCTAAATGAGGCAACCGAGCAATCCTGTGCATTGTATCTTTTTCTGCCGTATACCCATAATGATAAAGGAGATAGAGATCTGGTTTTTAAAATGGAGAGATTAGATGGCTCAAGAGATTAGTAATGGGAAACATGGCCTTCCACCTCTCAGAGCCTGATCAAACTCCCATTAAAGTCAGTGAAAAGATTCTTCCACTGATCTCAATGGGAGTTGGCTCTGGGCCTAGGACACCAGTTCAAATCCAGCCCAGGTGAGAAGTGTCACAGATAGGTTCATCATCTGACAGCTGATTCTTGCTTAGTTCCAAATGGCAAGTAGCCATGTAGCCAGGCCCCCTTCGCATCACCACAACGGCAGTGAAAAGTCAATGGGCCTGTTCTCTCTCTCTCTCTCTCTCTCTCTCTCTCTCTAGCTCAGCCACAGCTACTTTTCCTTCAGCGTGGCAATAAGTCCAACTCAGATGGGGAGAAAGTGACTGGAATCTCTGAGGTGGTGGTAGTGGTGGAATTACCATGATCTCAGCTATGTGGCTAATCTTAGAAGAGGAATGTCTCTCACAGTCACACACAGAGACTGATGAACCAGCCAGCTGCTGAGTCTTTATATAAAATGATTAAAACAAACTAACAAACAATCCCTCCAGACCTTAGATAATAGTGTGTGAGAGGTTCTTTTTAGGCAGAAATAAAGGAGGGTCATGGAACATTTGAAGTCCAAAAAGCATCCATTGTAAGAGAATTTGGAAATCTGTAAAAATACCAAAACAACCAACCCCTCCCACAACCTTTCATATAAATACAGAATTAAGATAGTTTACAGTATTTGATTATATACAGCCTCTAGACAACACATACTGATACCTAGCATTTATATTGCACTTTGCATCAAAGCCCTTTGCAAAGGTGGGGCACATTTTACAGATGGGGACACTGAGATGTGAAGTGACTTGTCCAAGGTCACAGAGCAAGTCAATGATGCAGTAGGCCTAGAGCCTCAATATTCCCGCTCCCACTCCTATGCCCTATCTACTGGGCCACACTGCAAGCTCTCTAAACAGAGCAGAGACCTTCTGCAAGTGAAAACTTTGCAATGAAGGATCTGTGGGTTTTCCTACCAAGAGGTTCAGCATCCTGTGTAGAGGAATCTCCAAGGCTCTGTGGGGAATGTCCAGCAGGAGGCACAGTGTCCTGCAGAGGGGGATCTGATGTAGAATCTCTGTCTCACTTGTTTTGTACCCATCTGCCATAAGGTCTATACACCCCATGGTGGTTTGGCAGCCAAAGGATTAATGAAGCAACTGCCTGATTGCTCAGCCAGAGCTGATTGGCGGCCTCACAGCAGCTGTGAGGTTAAAAGGGCTGCAAAGCAGGAGAGCGGGGCAGCTGCCAGAGCAGCAGAGAGAGGATCCCTTCAGCGGAGTGGAGAGAAGCTGCCAGACAAACCAACACTCCAGAGATGGAGAAGCTGGGCAAGACACTGGCGGAGCCTACAGAGGAGGAGAGATAGAAAGTAGCTCAGGAAGCGGCAAGGCATAGAGAAGGACTGGTTCTGGCTGTTCCAAGAAAGGACCCTAAGGTGGGATCCAGTGGAGTGGGTGGGCTTGGGTTCCCCTTCCTAGGCCAGCCAGGGACTTTTGGAGACACTCCTAAACCCAGGAGACCTAGAGCTGATTAGCCCTTGCCAGAGCCACAGAACTTCTGACTCCCCACCATCCTGAAGGAGTCAGAGGCTATTGAAGATCCAGCCAGGATGGCTCAGGTCATAAAAAGGATTTGACAAATGCAGAATTGGTGACATAAGGGGGATGGAGCCAGGTTAGTGTTACTCGCCATCTCGCCACAATGGGGCGCTAACAGACAAAAGCTCCATATTATACCATCACATAATGGCCACTCTCCACACCCTCACATTCCCCAGCGGTCAGCCTTGAAATGGCTCTTCCCTGGAGGAAAGAGAAGTATTGAGGGCACCTGTGGCACCTACATCAGTGCTTAGAAAGCTATACTGGCCAACATAGCACCAGGGAAACCATGCCCGCTTCACCCTTGCTAGCCATAAGCCTGTAAAGTTAGTTTATAGTAAAATAAAAGGTGATGCTAAACTGGGCATAAATCAGTTTGGTTTCTCTGTGTCGGCCTGTTCCAATTCTGTAGGCAAGGTGCTCAGTCACCAATTCTGCCTCTTCTCTGTGATGTTTAAATACAAGGAGGGAATTCATTTTTCATGGGGTGAGGGTGAGAGGTTGGTGTTAAACCAAAATGGATCAGTTCCAGGCTGACACACCCAATAAAAGCTGAGCTAAGGATTAAGTTGGTAGTTGTCTCAGCCCACCGCTCAGGAGGCTGGCCTCCACTTCACTAAAACCACCATTTTGTTTGACCACCTCATGTTGACACACTCAACAGAGAGGTCAGGGAGTGAATGGGCCATAGAGACTGTGGTTCCTGCCATGTAAAGGACTTCACTTTGTATGGCTGGCGTACACAGATGGGGAGACTGTAGAAGTAGCTTGTATGGATGGCAACCACTGAGCGTGGATAGATAGAAGATTTCAGCCTCTAGTGTTGTCAACTCAGAACCTCACTGTGGCCCCTCCCTTATCTGAGGGGCGGGCCTTTAGTTCTGTGTGGGCTCCGCCCACCTTTCCAGGATTCTAATAGCTCAGCACCTCTCACTGTGACCCATGGGTGGCACACGAACTAGCCCCCAGCCCCGCCCCTTCTGCCTGAGGCCCCGCCCCTTCTGCGCCCACCTGCCATAGCCCAGAGGCCCCCACCCCATCTGCCGGCTTCCACCCCAAGCTAGTGTCCCAGCCCCAGAGCACTGGGAGGGTGGGTGGCCAGGGCCATAGCACGGGGGGAGCCAGAGAGCAGGAAGCAGGAGGGGGGGGGCCCTACGGATGGACTGTGGGTGGGGCCACGCCTGGCTTTGGGGAGGCAGAGCCTCCCCCAGCCTATGATGCCCGCCACCCATGCTGTGACCCCTCTCTCATCTGAAGGGGGCGAGTCTTTATTTATTTTGGTGGTCTTTGCACACCAACCCAAAACTGAAATTGGTCAGCACCTCTTACCAGCATGAAATTCACCTGAAATGAACAAAAATGAAATAGCCCTTATCCACCTGCAGAATACAAAAGAGGGAGGAAAATTAAGTTGTTCCCAGGACATAGTTATGATTTAGTATATTTAAAAGACTACTTTGACTATGTACTATGATGCATATATAAATTCAACACGTGTTAATAACCAGCCTGTATTTACACTTTCTTGCTCGCCACCATTCATACAAAGTGAGGTGCTTCTAGTGTATGTGAAGATGAGTTTTAAATTCATTTCCTCCACTGGAATTGCTGCTGTATGAAAAAGATACACAGTACTGCCCCCTTGCAACAATTGCCTGTGGAAGGCTTGTGTCTCATTGTCTGCAGGTTGTGTATGTTTCCTCTTGTACTGAAAATTTCACAGTACTAAAAGCCTCCAAATAGAATTACACGTGTATTCAGAGCGGCGAATTAATTTGAGGTCGATTATTTAATGCTCACAAAACCACAGCACTTTTCATCATCCCAACAAATATCAACACTTTTCCAGTTCGGTTTGCAGCTGTGTTGCGCGTGGTTTCTGAAATCATGATCTTCAGCTAGTGTGCCTTGTACCGATCAAAACGAGAAATGTCAATCACTTTATCAGTGCTGTTTGGCAAATATTTTTTTAAAACCACGGATAAAACGAATTATGTGTAAACAAAAAATAAAATAAAACCCCAACCAAGGAGGTAAGTGACAGGGATGGATTCTTGTGTTTGCAAATGGAATTTGGAAAAAAATGGATCTTAAAATGCCCAAATGTCCGTTTTCTCTTCCCCTTGTGCATTTATGCACACAGTCAGTTTTGCTAGTTTAATTGAAAGTGTGTTTTTTTTTTTTGTTTTGTTTTAAATTGATTTAGTTGAATTGGTGCAAGACCCGGGTGTGTAGACACTGTTTAAATCAATTTAACCTTGGTTTATATCAATTTAGTTTGTTAATTCCTTGCCAGTTTAAGATAAATTGATATAAACTAGGGTTAAATTGACTTATGAATCTCCAGGCAGGAGTTGACGCCAGTTTAATTAAATCAACCCACTTGTAGCTGAACTGATTGTAGTTAAATGTGTGCAACTTTGTGAAGATAACCTCTAAAAGTTTCCAGGAAATCCCATCCCATGTTCCCATTAGTGCCTAAAAAAGAGTCTCTGGTACAAATGTATAGTTGTCTTCTCTGATTCTTGTCCACCAAGCAGAGCTCACGACTGGTGCAAAGTATTATTTAAAGGAGGGAAGATCCTGTATTAGCATGAATTTTTCTTGCTGTGAATAACTGGGGAAGGAAGTACAATAGGGATTATTCTGGTTTGTATTATTCCTAACTAGGCAGTTTTGGTTTTCATAGTGTTCCATGAAGCTTCATCGCGTCCCCTCAATGATATTGAGGGAAAGAGGGACGCAAAGTTTTTTCTGATGTAAACATCCCCGAATGTGCAGGGAGGGAGGGGGAAGGGAGGCGCAGTCCAAGTCTGCACAAGCTTTTTGTTTTTTCTCTTTCCAGCTCAATTCACACATTAAGAAAACATTAATAGCCTCTGATGACAGTTTCATGCTCTGTTTGCATTCTTTCTAACGAGCTCTGTTGGCTTTTATGGGAACGTTTTCTCCAAGATCCAAGGTGCCATCTGCAGACGAGCTGCTAAATTACTGCTCAATAAATTAAAACAGAAATGCACAGAGATTCCTGCACAGACAGTCAAACTCTCTGGGCCTGCTCCTACGTTCCTGGTGCACCTAAAAGCTCCTCAGATAGGGCCCAAAGGTGGTAAGCATCGAAACGATCTTCTCACACTACAATGTTGGGGATGATTGGCAGCTCAGCTGGTCACACTTTCTGCTACCATGGCTACATGGCTATATTTAGTGCTCTAGCTTGATGAGAGCTAGTGTGAGTATGTCTCCTTGATAGGGTTGCCAATTTTGGTTGGCCGTATTCCTGGAGGTTTCATCACCTGACATAATCTTTAATTAAAGATTAAAACTTTAATTCCTAGAGAGTCCAGGACAATCCTGGGCAGTTGGCAACTCTGGCGAGCTGGGAATCACACCCTCAGCACTAAGTGTACACATACCCTGAGAGAGTACTCCGAGATCAGTGCTTAGCGTTTAGAGAGCAGTACAAAGTTCTTGATTGAAGAGCGAGAATTAAATGATATAAAAGGAAAAAGTGGGGAAGATGATGATTGTCCAGGCAGCTGTGCTAAAGAACACATGTCCTCCGTGACCAAGAAGTCAGGGAGCCAACAGGGCCTTTAAGAGAGAGCAAGAGAGGCTCTCTTGACAGATCAGAGAGACAGTGATTAACAAAATAAATAAAAGCAATGGTTTCTTTGCTTTAGTGTTCGCCAGAGAGAATGAGGGACAGATGCCAGAACAGATTTTCCAGGGCATGATGGAGTTACTGAAGGAAATTAGGGTCATGCTAAAACAGCTGATCACAAAATCCAAATGTCTGAAGGTTGCAAATCCCTAGATCTCAAAATAAAGTGTCAAAAGAGATAGGGGAGCCTTCAGCAGATGTATTTCAAAACAGCTTTGGAAAGAGGCCAGGCCTGCATAGGCTGGAGTGAAGCTGATGTCTTGCAGCATGGACAAGGATGGTTGGAGTGAAGAAGCAGGGAACTAAAAACCTGCCAGCATGACTTAATGGTCATGCAGAGATGGAGGGAAACACTCACAAAGTAGGGAGAGGAGAGAACTGTGGGAATCCCTGTGAAGGTGGGATATAGGAAAAGAAATACCACTGATTATTTCCTTTCCTTTGGAAGAAATAGCAGGAAAATAACCCACAGAGGGATATAATTCATCTGGGTACTTGACAGTGCTGGTTGGGTTGGTTTTTTTTGGTTGGAAAAATGGCGTTTTAAAAAAAAAAAATCCTTGACGCTTCCACCAAACATTGTTAGCCTTTATCAAAATTTTCTCTTTTTTTTACAGGACGTTTTTTGGTGATAATTTTTATTGTCATGGTAACCAAAATGATGACTGAATTTTTCATTTCCCACTTTTAGGTTTTCAGTAAATGGAAAAAATCTGAAAACTACTTTGATTTAATTTTTTTGTCAAAAAAACAAATCATGGCAAAGTTAACAAAGAACAGAAAATGGTCCATTTTAAACTCTGGAATACGTAAGCAACTTAAAATGGGAAAGGAGCACCGTGGCCAAGGGTACAAGGAAGGTGCCATTCAGAGTGACTAAGCTAAGTTTCAAGTGCTAGTAAATATCTGATGCTTCGGGGATCAGCAAAGCAACATGAAAGAGTCCCAACGGGCAGAAGATTGTCATGCTGCAAATTAAGTATGTGCACCAAAAATACCCCCCCACACACACACACACACAGACAAGCAAGTAAGGAAGCAAGCAAGCAAGCGTGCACGAGCAATTGAGCACCTAGGCTTTTGATGCAATTTTATTCCATTAAACCTAAAGGTTTTCTACTATACCCTCCTCTGCCACAGAGAGCCTGTGTAGCAGGCATTTTCGTATT